>NC_061111.1:180598102-180952006 GCF_002878395.1 Capsicum annuum
GCGCCGGGGACCGGAGGTCGGAGCCGGCGGTCGGATCTGGTCGGCTCTGACGTTCAGCGACGGCGCCGGGGACCGGGGCCGGTGCGCTTGGGCTGGAGAGGGGGTAGGGAGAGAGAGAGAGGGAGAGCCGGCGACCGGAGGTCGTCGCCGGCGGTCTGGTCAGCTCCGGCCGGCGGCCGGATTGGGTCGGCGCCGAAGGTCAGCGACGGCGCCGGGGACCGGGGCCGGTAAGCTGGGGGTGGAGAGAGGGTAGGGAGAGAGAGAGGGGAGAGAGAGAGAGAGCCGTTGGGGGAGAGAGAGGGTAGGGAGAGAGAGGGGGGAGAGATATCTGAACGAGATAATTAACTGAGATGGTACATAACCCAATAGTGAATGGAGTATAATGTAAAAAGAACTCAGACTGAGTCTCCACGGAAAGAAGGTGAACAGCTTACCACTGCTGGATAGAATATGCGCAGACTCAAATATCAGTTGCAGTATCTGCCTCAATATCTATACCCAAAGTAAGGGAGCGAGTCATCTACATCGAATAGGCATCCTCCACTTGAAAATGTGAATTCTTGACTTGAAATTGATTTAGTGTTGATACTTGAAATGTGAATTCATGACTTGAAAATGGCTAAGTTTAGTCACTTGAGAAGTGAATTAGAGAGTTGAAAATGGTTGAGTGTAGAATTTTGAAATGTGTACTAGTCACTTGAAAAGTGTATTAGCGACTTGAAAATGGTTTAATGTAGTTCTTGAAAGGTGAACTTGTGTTTTGAAATTTATAAAGTGTAATCACTTGAAAATGTGAATTCATGACTTGAAATTAGTTTAGTGTTGATACTTGAAATGTGAATTTATGACTTGTAATTGGTTTAGTGTTGATACTTGAAATGTGAATTTATGACTTGAAAATGGTTAAGTTTAGTCACTTGAGAAGTGAATTATAGAGTTGAAAATGGTTAGTGTAGTGTTTTGAAATGTGTACTACTTACTTCAAATTAGTCAAGTGTAGTTACTTAAGAAGTGAATTAGTGACTTGAAAATGGTTTAGTGTAGTTACTTGAAAGATGAACTTGTGTTTTGAAATTAGTAAAGTGTAATCATTTGAAAATGTGAATTCATGACTTGAAATTGGTGCACCTCCTCCCGTAGAAGATGATATTGATGCAGATTTGATTGGTCTAATTCCTGGAGATATAGACATGTTTGGTAGAGTGTTTATCGAGCCTGATGGATCTTCGTAAGTTTATTTTTCAATTGATAGGTTCATTTTCTTATTAATAAAATATTCAAGCTTACATACTTATTATGTTATTTACAGGTGGTATCCCACGTCAAAAGAAGTTAATGAGGCTGTAAGGGAGAGCATTATGAGACTTTTTACATATCCCTGGCACGAGTGGTGGGACATTACAATAGTCTCTAAACAAGTCATAAATTTATATGACTAGTATATATATTTATATATATATATATATATATATATATATATATTCTAGTCATATAAATTCATATAACACTAGTCAATTGATTTTCAGACAATGTGTTGTTGGTTGGCAAAGCACGATCAGGCCATTTCTACAATTTTTAAGAGACATGCTGCTATGTCACATCAGATTGCACATCTTCGACGGGCCTTAACATAGGCCGTTGCTCTTGATCCAAGTAGCGAAGAGGAAAGAGTTAGTGATGAGGAGTTTGTTGGGCCTACTCCTTAGTATTATTGGACTTGACTTTTAGATAATTTTTAGATATTTTGAACTTAACTTTTAATTTGTGAAAAATCTTTAGGATTGTTTTAAGTATTTTGAATGTTGTTGGATTCATTGTTTAAGTGTTGTTGATTTAAATTGCTTAAATAATTTGTTGATGTAGTGTGTTGTATGATTATTGTAATAATGTGTGTTGCATGAGGGATGTATATATTGAATTGCATTTTTATTTGGCAGGTGGGATGCAGAAAATTAATGCAGATTTCTTCATAAAAAAAATGCAGTATGAAGAACAAAAAGCGACTACCAACGTTGCTTTTTTATTCATTATGAAGAACATAAAGCGACGACCAACGTCACTTTTTTTTTTTCAAAAAGTATTTTATTTTTCTCAAATTACGACGGACAACGTCAATTTTTCTAAAAAATATTTTTTTTTTTAATAAAACGACGATGTCTGTCGTTTTTTGTTCATCATGTGTTCTTCACATGAAGAACAAAAAGCAACGCACAACATCGCTTTTTCAAAAAATAACTAATTTTTTTCTCTAAAAGCGACGCTGTTCGTCGTAATAAAGCGACGTAGACCGTCGTTTTTAAAAAAACAACTCTCCTTTTTGAGACGAAAAAAATGACGAATTTCCGTCGATTTTGCCCCAAAAAGCAACGCTGGCCGTCGCTTTTTGATATTTTTTTAGTAGTGTTTTAGTATAATTTGGAGGTGTAAAACATAGGTGTAAAATAATTGATACATTTTATATAATTTGTATCTATGGTTCTGTGTTAATGTGGGTGTATGTATCTATTATTATTATTTTATAAAAATTGTAGGTGTAAAACATAGGTGTAAAACAACCGATACATTTTATATAATTTGTATCTATGGTTTTGTGTTAATGTGAGTGTATGTATCTATTGTTATTTTATAAAAATTTTAAGTGTAAAACAACTGATACATTTTATATAATTTGTATCTATGGTTCTGTGTTAATGTGTGAGTATGTATCTTTTGTTATTTTATAAAATTGTAGGTGTAAAACATAGGTGTAAAATAAAAGATACATTTAATACAATTTGTATCTATGATTTTGTGTTAATGTAAATGTATGCATCTATTGTTATTTTATAAAAATTGTAGGTGTAAAACAACAAAATTAGTCTATTCAAATAAGGAGTTCTGATATTTTTTTCTTAAAAAAGAGTTAAGGTGAATCATGTGACTTGACCTAACCAAAAGAATAAAATAAAGAATCAATTTTCTTCAAACATAACCCCTTTCGTCGTCTTAATATATAACAACGTATCTAATGGATTAACCACAATCTATTAGTTGAAAGAAACATATAAGTAAATTAGGTGGAAGAAACCTATATGTCACATATAATGTACGGAACAATTAATTTGGTCGGGTACACGTACATCAAATTAAACCGTTTCAGTTAATCATTTTACCATAAATTTCTCATACGGTACACGTTCACTAACAACGATTCCATCACTCTTATAATCCTCATACTTTATATCATTAATCCAAACACCGGAATGAAGTAACAACACGAAAATGTTCATTGCAAGTACCTCAAACAAAATCTCCAAAAAAAAGAAGTAGTCATTTTATTTGGAGACAAAATTAATAATGGAAGATAATTTATTTAAAAATTTGGAATCAGAAACAAACGACCTGTTTTTGTGGGATTTAATTGATACTTTACCGTTATTAGTTAGATTAATTGTTAAATTAATGGAAATTTGGCCGTTACAGGCCTTAAATTAAGGAAATTAGTTTACTAATTAAACGTATCTATTATATATGTCTAACATTAATTATATGTATCTTCAATGTCTAAAGAGTGAAATTTTTAACATTTTATAAAAAGTTGAGATTTTAGGTAAATAATGATAAACATATCGGAATATAGGTAAAAATTACACTATAGTGCTACCCATAAAGTTACTTTACATAATTTAATCAAGGTTTTCAATGCTTACCTAAATTGGCCCAAAGAAGAAGATTAAGGGCCCTAAATGTATGGTTGACATGGGACAACAATCCCTCCCGATCTCAAAAAAAAATTTCCAAAATTAGAGAAAAATAATAAATATTAACGAGAGAAATCTAACACAATTAGAATTGTCTCAAAATTTCATCCACAGCTCCAAAACAATAGCAAATTACATACGAAATTACTGTAACAAAATCTCAAAAGCCTATTGCCAACAATTTTATAAATATTTTTCAATCAAATTTGGTTGCGATTCATGATATCTCACCTATTGAAAATGATAGACTATCACTAGATCTACCTCTCTCAAAATTTTAGAAGATCCCACCTTTCCGTTTGGGAGAAATCAGCCGACGAAGTTTAGCGAAATTTCAATTTGTACAATAGTGTATATAAAATTATATGTTATTATATATGGATGTATAAATACTTTTGTAATTTATATAATATTGTATCAAATTTTATACATTTTTGTAAAAGAAAATGAAAGTTTAATATATTGTTGTATACCGAATGTATATTATTTTGTGTCGGATTGTGTTTTGGGCTAAAAATTTGTAATGTAAGTTTTTGTGTTATATTTTTGAAATTTAAGTTAGTTCATTTGTATTTTTAAAGTTATCCCAATATTTTAAGTTTCGTGAGTAGTTATAATAATTAATATGTACTCCATCTTTTTAGTCTGTTTAAAAAAGAATAATTCCTTTTCTTTTTAGGAGTCCTTAACTTTAACTTTTCACATTAAATATTTTAAACCACTAGTTTAAAAGATATTTTGGTACATTTAACATGTAAGTGCACAAAAATCAAACTTTTTTCCCGTTAAAATTCATGTCAAGTCAAAATATACCAAACAAATTGAAATGGAGGAAGTATATGGATTTAAAAAATTAAATAAATATAAATAGATATTTTATATAATCTTCTCCTTATTTTAAAAATGGATAAGTAAGGGAATTAAAAGTCATAAGTTGACAAAAGCCTGGATCAAATCATCGGCAATTGACGTTTGAGACAAATCTTCTTTTGGGACTAGTAATTACATCAATAACTGAGAACTAAATTTCTAACGACCAGTTTCATCATTTTTGAAATATCTGCAGTAAAGGGATAAGAATTAAAAAAAATTATCAATACAAATTTGAGTTTGAGATAATTATTAATTTTGTTTAATGATCGTTGAATAAAATAGAGTCGATGAAGTGGGTTCGACCTGATGAAGCCTGTTGCACGACCCATTTTCCGCTACAGCGAGACTACTACTGCTACAACAAAGCACACAAACAAGAATTCCGAATTTAGGTCAATTTTAGAATTTCGATTTTTATTTTAAAAGGGGTCTTCTCGTAAAAACACCTTTAAGGTTATTCCTAAGATAGAACACCAAGAATGGAAAGGAAAAACTCTCAAGGAACATGATTCCATCCTCTTCCTCGTGGATTATCCGACATCAACTTTGAATTAAGAACAATGAGCAAGATTACATGCATCTTGTGGCAGCAGCTCGCCATTGAGGTAGATTATGATTTATTGAGTAGTAGATTCAAATTAGCTAATAATATATAATTTGTAGAATTGATGATTGAAAGCATGATTAGGCCTTCAAGGATGATGTTGGGATGAAAAAACTTAAAATAACGTAAGTATAACTGCACGTCTGAATATATATATATATATATATATATATATATATATTTATGGTTACCATTTATTTTCATAATTTGAATAAGGCTAATGTGAATACCGATGGAAGATGATGTGTTAATGTAACTATAGAACCAGTTTAATAATATTATGGGTTGGAAAGGATTGTAGAATTTGATAAACTTAAGTGCATGTGTTCTTGATGACGCGTTCACCCTGAAGTGATTGTGCTTGAGATCTAGATATGAGGTGGTGTCATAATAAAGATACATTAAAAGAAATCCCGGAGAAGTGTTTAAGTACGTTCTATAGTAAAAAATGGATAAGTTAAGATTGACATTGTACGTCTATGTTGACAACCTGTATGATAAACGACTAATGGTATGATTTTTGTGAATGTAATAAAAATATTAAGGAATGGATCCTCACATTTAGAACTGAATTTAGTGGTCCTTAATGTGAACACTGTTGTGGAATAATTAAGAGTAACTTGTATGTTACAGTTTATCTGAAGTTAGACTTAAAATATTCTCTTGTGGATATTCTGAATAAGCATGTTAATTGATCTTCGGGCATAATCTGTGATTGACTGATTTGTTTGGCTTGAAATTGTTTGTATGAATAAGTTTAATATTATTGAAGCATGTACTTAATGATTTGTGATGAATGGTGTACACTTGTTAAACTCGCTACGTACTTGATGATATTCCGAGAGATAGTTGAATATTAGAATATTGTAATGACCCAGTTGGTCATGAGTGACATTTACACTAATCTTCTTATGGTTGAACCATCTAATCCAAATCATTACTCAATCATTTAGTGAATATTAAGTTGAGATTATCACAAGAACTGACTTAACAATTATAAATCCAAAAGTGACCATAATAGTGTGAAAAATCAAACAAACAATTTATTAAAATTTTCAAGACCCGAAAGTCATCGTACACAAATTTCTAAATAAAACTATGTTTAAAAAAATATTCAAAATAAAGAAAGATAAAGGGAGTCTCATTTCCTTAAAAAAGGACAAGAACTAACGTGATGATCCCTGGCAGCTCGGAGATGGAACACTTACCCTTGGATCGAGATCAACTATTAAACACCAGAAATGAGGTTGTGCCAGAGCCTCAAGAACACTTTCTGCACTACAGAAAAGAAAAGTATAGGGTAGTATCAGTACAATCCACTATATACTGATAGGTATCATAAGCCAACTCAATTTAATAACATGTATGCAACATAAATCAAATACCAAGTAAACAAGCATCAATACATAGCAAGTAATTCAATGAATCAACACATATCTCAATGACGGACCAAACAATGCTTACAACCAAGCCACGCAACCATCAAGAGTATCAACTATATCGCAAACAAGCACGAAATCAACGATATTGCCATAAGGAAAAACTAAATCCTTCCGAACCTCACAACTGGAAAATCATTAGCTCGTTATCAACTTATTAAACTACAAAACCTCTTATATTTAACACTAGTCTGTGCACATGATAAGAAATTTATTTTTCCCAACTAGTCATGGCCTGCAGGGACAATCTAAGTCCATGTACTGTACCAACGTAGTACCCGATCCTCCTTAAATAAGTAATATCAATATCAATATTCGTACCGGTGTGATACCCTATCCTCCATAACCATATTATATATATTTCATCAAGTTTCATACTATCTCTAAGGATACAATACGACGTAGTAAATTTACAAGTACTCTTAAAATCATAAGGCAATTCAATCAAGTTTGATTTTCAATAATTATTCATACTAGTGTCAACAATCCAAATATTAATAAATTCAAGTATTTTTGAAGACCAATCAACAAGCATCCAATTTGAGAGTATACCCACAATTAAATCGAGTCTAAACTCTAATTAAATCATGACCTACCTTAATCGAAGAATCTGAACGCAAACTTATTTGCAAGGGACTTACCCTTTCGTAAAACTTTTAAATGATCAAAATCTGTTCAAATATATAATCCCCATGATAGTATGAACTAGTACATCAAATTTTAATTAAAATGGGTCATTATTCAACCCCAAATTAAGAATTCTTACTATAAAACTTCTAGACCAAAAACTCAATTCCTCTAACCCTCAGAATCAAAAGCAATATATGAAAATAATAAGTACAAAACCCTCAAATTCATAGTAAACCTGGACATGCATTTTTTATCATTAATGCCAATGATCAGCAATTATTACCCAGACATGTACAATTTTCTAATTCAATACTAACTAAAGGATTAGGAAGAAAAGTCACATAGTCAACCACTGAAACTTCAAATCAACACACTGCCTCACATTACTGCCCACCAATCATCCACTGTCTAACATTCATTCACCCTATATACCTCACAACACTATAATTATAAATCTATATATGTTAGTATATCTAACCTGAAGTTATGTGGTGCCTCCTCTTTGACTGCGGATTGAAAAAATAGGAAATGTTAACTGTCTAGTACAACTTTAAGAGGGTACTGTCATTATTGTTAATTTAAAAGCTACCCACTTAATTTTATCCACATAAGTAATAAATTGTGGGTTTGAACCATCAAATTACTAATTAAATTAATAATCTAAAGTATTCAAAATTTTAAATAGATCCTCATAATATGTTTGGAACCCATGAAAATAATCCGAATATGTATATTGACTAAAAAACATATTTTGGGCCTATTGATAACACTAAAAATACCAAATTGAGGTTGTCCTGACCGAAGATTGACCGTGATCAAGCGTAAATTTATTAAAACTCAATAATCAAATTCATGACTTAAATCACTTTCTAACACTTTTAAAAATCGATACCACCCATCACTGTAAATCATAAATCACATAAACAAACTACACAGAGAGCTAAAATGGGAAAGACAAGTACAATTTTCAAGATGACTAGGGATTGTTACATCAGATACCAATCAAACAACCTTTCGTCCCCAAACGGGAAACCAAGAAGCAAAAGAGGAAACAAGGAGTTACGTGAATCACTAAAAAGATACAGATACTTACCATGCTTGTCTATTTTGATCTCTGAAGTGGCCTTCTCAATAGGAGGATTCTTCCACTGGACCTTCACAGATACAATCTCCTTAGTCCTCAACTTACGAATGTCTTAATCAAGAATAGAAATGTGTTCCTCTTTATAAGAGAGGTTTTAATCTAACAAGACCGAATTCCAATGAATTATGTAGTGATGTAACTTCTTTAACATAGAGACATGAAATATGAGAGAAACTCCTGATAAACTCGGAGGCAATGCCAACCTGTAGGCCACTGGCCCTACATACTAAAGAATCTCAAATGGCTATATATATCTAGGACTAAGATTACCCCCGTTCCGAAAATGTATGGCACCCTTCATGGGTGATACCTTGATAAATACTTGTTCACCCTTGATAAAATGTATATCTCTCACTTTTCAATCTGTACACTCTTTTTGCCTTCTTTGAGCTGCTATAATTTTCTCCTGAATGGACCTAACCTTCTCCAACAAGTATCTCAACAGATTAGTACCTCACAATCTCACCTCAAAGGCATCAAACCACCCAATAGGAGATCTACACCTTCTCTCATACAAAGCCTCAAATAGTGCCATGTCAATATTCAAATGATAAGTATTATATAAGCAAACTCAAAAAGGGTATGGACTGGTCCCAATGACCTCTAAAATCTATCACACATGCACGAAGCATATCCTCCAACTCCTGAATCATTTGCTCGGACTGTCTATCGGTCTTAGGGTGAAACACTATACTATGGTCTAACCTAGTACCCAACTCCTCATACAACTTCTCCCAAAAGTTAAAGGTAAATTGAGTATCCATATCTGAGGTAATAGAAATAGGAACCCCATGTAATCGAACAATCTCCTTAAGATAAATCCTGGCTAACTTTGCTGCATTATAGGTCACTTGAACTTGAATGAAATATGCAGACTTAGTTAAACTATCCACAATAGCCCATAGAGAATCGCACTTCCCCAAAGTCTTGAAAAGTCCAACTACAAAATTCATAACTATTCTCTCTCATTTCCATTCAGGAATGGGCAATCTCTGAAGTGTACCACTAGGCTTCTGATGCTCGTACTTTATTTATTGGCAACTCTGATATTTAGTAAAAAAATCAACTATATCACGCTTTATTTGAACCAACCAGTAATGCTACCTCAAATTAGGGCACATCTTAGTTGCTCAAGGATGTATAGAATACTTTGAACAATAAGCCTCAACTAGAATAGTAGGAATCAAATCATTAACACGGGGGATACAAAATTGTCCCTTAATCCTGAACACACCCTCACCATAAAGAATGGTATCTTTGGCCTCACTCTGTAAAACCTTATCACAAATCTTTCTCAACTTAGCATCCTCAAATTGTTTAGCCTGGATTTGATCAAGAAAGGTGAACCTTGCCTCTATACTGGCTAGAAATCATCCTCTTTAGTCACCCAAACTCATATAAACTTGTTAAAAATAGTCTGAATCTCTTTAGACAATAGACGCCTGGTAGCATTCAAATAAGCCAAGCCACCCATGCTTGTTGACTTTTTGCTAAAAAAATTTGTTACCACATTAGATTTTCTCAGATGGTATAGAGTAGTGATATCATAATCTTTACGCAACTCCATCCATCTACTTTAAATTAAATTTAAATCCTTCTGCGTGAACATATATTACAAACTGTGGTGATCAATGAACACTTCACAACAAACCCCATACAAAGAATGCCTCCATATTTTTAGAATAAAAACTACAACGAACAACTCTAAATCCTGAGTTGGATAATTCCTTTTGTTAGGCTTTAATTGCCTGAAATCATAAACAATCACATTTCTTCCCTGCATCAAAATAACACCTATGTGAGGCATCACAATAAATAATAAAACCCTTATCCTCTATAGACAAGGTAAGAATAGGAGCGGTAGTTAACAGTGTCTTAGGCATTTGAAAGATCTCTTCACACTCATCATACCAAATCAAAGGTACATCCTTCTAAGTCAACCACGTAATATGAGTAGCAATAGTAGTGTAATAGCTCATACTTTTTCCTAGCTCAATTTAGCCTCTACTGTATCAAGGGTTAACTTTGAAAATGAATAACCCTTGATACAAGTAGAATTTTCCATATTTAGACGCACCAATGTGTAGATAATTGAATCAACTTTCCAATGATACCAATTTTGCCTCAATCTGATACTCCGTTGAGAAGTTATGGCGAATTTAGTGAAAACAGTAGGGCTTTTGGGCAGGCACCACATTGCGGTGAAGGAAAAAATTACAATTGTACAATTTCTAGTGGAGCACCATGATTACTTCACATTGCGGTGAAACTCTAGTTCTCGTTCGTCCTTTTTCCAGTCGCTCATCACGATTAGCCTATATCACGCTAAAATTCCCAAATGGACTGACACCGCGTCGCGGTGGAGTGAAAAATGACACTCATCCTTTTCCAGTAATGTAATGTGATTACGCCGCATCGCGCCAGAGCCCAATTTGGCGCTCTTCCTTTTTCCAGTAAGCCACCGCGATAGTGGCGCATCGCAGTGGGCCCAAAATTGAGATTTCCAATTTTTGAACTTAATTTTTAAAGGTCAATCTAGCCTTTTACCAAGCCCCCAAATCATGTAAAACACAAGATTAAGCCTATTCTAAGCATTATATGCTCACTTTTCATCAAATTACTCTCCAAGAAAACCCTAGAACTCAAAACTTAATTCCCAAGAAATTTAAAATTTCACCATTCTTTTTCCAAGATAACTCAAAATTCAAGGTTCCTAATTCAAGATAATCAAGAATCAATCTTCAAGAGCATAAATAGGAATCCAAAATCAAGTGTTCTCATAAATTTCATCAATTAATGTATGTGGGGTTATGAACAAGGATACTCATTTCATCCTTGTGCCCAAAATTAGTTCAAAGATGATTTTTATATGAAATTAAGTGAGTTTCAAATTAGGGATCATACCCAAATATTGCTATTTAAAGATTATGAAATTTTGAGTGCTTTAGATGAGGAATTTCATGGCTATTTCTGTATTTTCATATGCGTAATATAAATTTCCAGATTTTGAGTTGGATTATTTATATTTTCATTACCAAACATGAACTTTATGATGATTTGAAATGGATTTGATGCATGGGTTATTGAGCTCTAGTTGAATGTGATATTTCAAGAATAATTGTTCTTTACACACCCTATGGTTACTTTATTTTCAGATTTTAAATCAAGATTTGATCTTTCGATCTTAGGGTAGATATGAAATCTACTTTATAGTTTCAGATTGCAGTTTAACTTAAACAGAAATACAATGGGTTTTCATTATAAACCTTTATGCTAGTTTTAAAGTAGATTTCCAATAGAATAAGCATACAGATTAAAGGGGTAGTATTTAGCACCGAGTTGGGTATGTTCTCATGCCCCAGAACTATGAGCCAACATAGGTTCAGATTATCATATTATTTCCATTTCTGCATGGATGACAGATACAGATGTGATAACATAGATTAGGTTATATTCCTTAGCAAGAGCATGACACCTCTCCCTAACGTGAGTTTTTTCTCATAAGGGAACTATATGTTGGACACTATGATAACTCACATAGTGTATGTCGGTTAGAAGAACCTCCCTACAAACTACAGACTATAGATTTTAGAACAGAATAATCTTAACAGAACAACTTTTAGAGACTAAGTGTAAAGGCTCACAGTTTTATTTAGATATTGCTTTATATAAGACCTTTGCTACAGATTTCAGCTTTCAGATTTCATATATAAAAGTGAGTCCTTTCTACACTAAGACAACATGATTTACAGATAGAACACTAGTGCAGCTTTTAGAACTAAATATTACGACTCACTAGATTTATAAAGTATGTTTTGCTACTCATGATTATGATTCTTAGTTTTCAGTTATTCAAGCTAAGGTGAGTCATCTACTTTTAACATGCATTCTTTGTAAATTTATAAATATGTTGAAATGTTGATTTACTTATGCATTCACCCCCATATACCCAGTACAATCCAAAAGTTCTGATCTACATATACATTTATGTGCTACATTTTCTCATAATGTAGGTTCAGGTGCTCAGTTTTAGTAGCGTGAGTGATTTCGAGCATCTCCATCTACATCCCGACATTGGTGAATACTCATAGTTCGGTGACCCAGTTATTAAGTTTTCCAGCTTATTAGTATAGATGATTCAGTATTTACAGACAGTTCGAGTCAGTTGGGGTTTTGTCCTAGTGACTCTCTAGTTATTAGTAATAGAGACTTGTCAGACTGCTAGATACGATTTAGATTTCCAGTTTTGGTTGTTCAGACTTTTAAGTCTAGCATTTTCAGATATTATATTCAGATAATTCCAGTTAGCTCAGAGAAAATTCCACATCTTAGTTTTGATCATATATCTATATTTTCTCTATTTTGAGTTTCAAATTTAGTAGAAGGTAGATAGGGTTAGCTTAAGGCTACTTTTAGTCTTGACCACCGCGTGACGTCTTGAGACCCATTTTTGGGGTGTTACAAGTAGCAAACCCTTTTACCAACCTGCAATAATGACTTACTAACCCCATAAAGCTATGAACCTCTATCACTGTAGTAGGCCAAGCCTAATTCTTAAGTGCTTCAATCTTCTGCAGGTCTACCATCACCCCTTACTTCAAAACCACATGCCCAAAAAAGTATACAAAAGCCAACCAAAATTCACACTTAGAAAACTTCGTATAAAGCTTTTTCTCTTTTAACAAACCCAAAACAATTATGAAGTGATTCTAATGTTCCTATTTACACTTAGAATAAACCATAATATCATCAATAAAGACAATCATGAAAGAATACAAGCAGGGATTAAATATCCCATTCATCAAATTCATAAAGGCAGCTGAGGCATTAGTTAACTCAAACGACATCACACAAAACTTATAGTACCCATACTTGGTCTAAAATGCTGTCGTAAGGACATCATCAACTCGAATCTTAAGTTGATGATATCCTAACATCAAATAATTATTGGAAAAGATGGATGCATCCTGTAACCAGTCAAATAAATCATCCATATATGGTGAAGGATACTTGTTATGGATCGTAACCTTGTTTAACTACATATAGTCTATACACATACGAAGACTACCATCATTTTTTTCATAAATAAGACAGGATCACCCCAAAGAGAGGCACCCAAATAGATAAATCCTTTACCCAAAATATCTTGCAACTGAGTTTTTTTCTTTCTCAACTCAACCAGCGCTATCCTATTAGGCGAAATAGAAATAAAACGAGTACCTGGATCTAGATCAATACAAAAATCAATGTCATGGTCGGTGTCATGTTAGGAAAATCTATAGAAATACCCTTGGAACTCACACACCACAGGAACTGACTCAATAGATAGAAGCTCTACAGTAGTGTACTGAAGATGTGCTAGGAAGACCGAACAACCCCTCTCAATTAACCTCTCTGTATATATAAAAGAAGTAAGTTTTATTAGAGCAGGACTATAATCACACTTCCACTCAAGTTTATCCATCCCCGGCATAGCCACAATCATTGTCTTAGCATGACAGTCTAATATAGCATGATATAGAGACAACCAACTCATCCCCAAAATTATATCAAAATCTACCATGTCGAAAATCACAAAATCTTACATTTTTGGTACGCCATAAACATAATAGAACTAGAGACGCAAACCTTATCAACAATAATATAATCACCAATAAGGGTAGACATGTGAATGAAAAAAGCCAAGTAGATCAAACACCATGTCCAACCCTACAACAAAATTGGCAGATACATATAAGAAAATAGAACCAAGATCCAATAATATAGTGGCCACCTGGTCGCAGACAAGTAGTACCTGCAGTAACAACATCTGATACCTCTTCCTCCAGCTTGCTTAGAAAAGCATAGAAATGGTTTCTATCACCAGTCCGAGCATCACCCCTTCTGAACTGAGCACGACCTCGATGGAGCTGATTACCATACCTACCTACCCGGTGACCCTACGTCCACCCTATGGATGACATCTACCATTACCACCACCTCCCCTACCTATTAGAACCATAACTCGAGAATCTTGTTACTGGCCAGACTAACCATATTGCCTCAAATTAGGACAATAACTAATGTGACCAACTTTACCATACTCATAACATGTACGATCCCAGGTGGGTCGCTAAGCTGAAGAAAATAAAGTGAGGTAGCCATCAAAATTTAAAGATGGCTGGATATCCCCTGATGGACCCCAAATAGACACCTGCATCACTAACTGAATTGGGTAGGCAGGGTATCCTTGTGAGCTCTAACCCCTAGAATAAGAACCACTGAAATCACCTCCTTTGTGGGACTTCTACCATCTTGGCATAACCTTCTTGCCTTGCACCCTTCACCTTCTTAATAAAATCAACTATCTCCTAAAAGACTTACCTAAGAATTTTATATAAGGAGAAGAAATTTGGAAAACTGTATTCAAACCCTTCCTAAAGAGACAAATCCTCTCTTTCTCAGTTCGTAACAACTGAGATGAATATCAAGACAATGAATGAAATTTGGACTCATAGGCCGTAGCTAACATACTTCCATGCTCAATATTAGTGAACTTATCCATTTTCCTGTCCCTCAATGTAGGAGGAACATACTTCTCTAGAAAAACTAAAAAATAGAGTCCAGGTTAATGAAGGAAAAATTATAGCCGTACACTCTACATAAGCTCTCCACCATATCTTGGCATCTCCCTGAAACTAAAAAAAGAACTAATTCCACACCATACCTTTCAACCACTTCCATCTTGTGAAGTCTCTCATGATAATCAATAATGAACTAATATTCATCCTCAAACCTGGTGCCATGAAAATACAAGGATTCATCTTGTTAAACTTGCAGAACAGATCATGCTTATCTCCAATCATCACCAAACCCACTATCTGTCCTATGAGGATATCTAACCCTAAAACCTCTTACATTTGAGGAGCTACAGCAGCGGTATACTGCACCCTTGAATCGATCGATTGATTGGATCGAAGTACGAAGAGGTTGATTGAAGTCTGAGATCAGACCAAGACTAAGGCTGAGCAACTAACTGCTGCAGGATTGGACGTCTATCTATCTCTCCACGCTCCCCTACTCCTATAAAGGTCGGCGGATGCTGAACTACAGGTACTTCAGGCATAGTCCCTATTTTTTCAAACCGACTTAAAAAGTTCAAAACCTACTGAATCACATTAGAAGGCATCTAAATTAGAGTTGAACCTCTTTGAGCTAGTGTGACCCCATCACGAACCAACCTCCCCCATTCTATGCTGGTATCTATCTATGCTTTGCTGTCTTAGTCATATCCTCATGTGGGGGAAGAGGTACTTCCCTCTCCCAAAATGGTATCATGGCCTGAGTTCTGCCCCAGGCAGATATTGCTTTCCTTTCTTTACCTCTTCCTCCCATCACCTGTACTCTACCCTAAACCATAGCCCCAATAGCCTATTTGGGTGACTTGATTCTAGCTTTATTTGCTTGTTTTCTCACCATTTGTGAGAATAAAAATGAAATAAGATAGATACCAATTTGGATTGCCAGATACTAATTAAAATCAAGTAATATCATGAAAAAAGAAGAATTTGAATTTTACTAGTATTCTGTAGCCTCTCGGAGAAAAGTACAGACGTCTCTATACCGTTCTATAATACTCTACTACACATGTTATTATACGACGAGATCGATGAACCCTGACTTTGATCCCAACTTTGTCACGACCCAATTGGCAATAACTTGCACCCACATTAATCTTCCCATGGGAAACCCAAACCATTACTCAATCATTTAGTCAATATTAACATGACATTATCACAACTGACTTAATAATAATAAATCCAAAAGTGACCATTAATAGTGTAGAAAATCAACTAAACTACTTAATAAAATCCCCAAGACCCAAAAGTCATCGTATAAGAACTTATAAAACAAAAACCACATCTAATATAAATGTCCACAATAAAGAAAGATAAAGAGTGCCTCATTTCTTGAAAGAAGGACAAGAACAAATGTGATGATCCCTAGTAACCCGAAGATGGAGAGCTCACCCTTGGATTGAGATCGGCTACCAATTGCTAGATATGAGGTCGTGTTTGAGCCTATTAAACGCTTTCCACATTCAATAAAAGAGAAGTACATGGTAGTATCAGTATAAGCCACTATGTAATGATAGGTATTATAGGCCAACTCAATTTAGTAGCTTGTTATAACGTAAATCTAATAAAAGTTAGAGATACATTAATACATAACAAGTAATTCAATAAATCAACAATACTTAAATGACAGGCCAAACAATGATTACAAACAAGCCATGCAACTATCAGTGTATCAGCCATATCGTAAACAACCATGAAATCAATGATAATGCCATAAGCAAAAAGTATATCCTTCTCAATATCATAATTGGAACACCATTAGCTCGTTATCAACTTATTAAACTACAAGACCTCTCCTAATTAATACTAGCCTGTACATATGCTAAGGGCTTATTTTTTCCCAACTAGTCATGAACCTACATAGGAGAAACTAAGTCCATGTACCATGCTGATATGGTACCCAATCCTTCTTAAATAAGTAATATCAAAATCCATATTTGTACAAGTGTGATACCCGATCCTCCACAACTATATTATACACATTTTATCAAATTCATACTATCTCTCCAAATACAATACGACTTACTAAATTTACAAGTGCACTTAAAATCATAAGGTAATTCGATCAAGTTTGATTTTCAATAATTATTCATACCAGTGTCAACAATCTAAATATCAGCAAAGTCAAGTATGTCTGGAGAACAACCATTAAACATATAATTTATAAGCATATACATAATTAAATTGAGTCTAAACTTTAATTAAACTGTAACCTACCTCAATTAAAGAATCCGAATGCAAGCTAATTTACAAGGGCCTTGCCTTTTCATAAAACTTTTGAATGATCAAAATCTGTTCAACTATATAATCCCCAAAAGAGTATAAACTAGTTCATCAAATTTCAATTAAAATGGGTCATTATTCAACCCCCAAATTAAGAATTCTTACTGTAAAATACTAGACCAAAAACTTAATTTCTCTAAACCTCATAATCGAAAGCAATATACGAAAACAATAAGTATAGAACCCTCAAATTCATTGTAAACTTGACATGTATATTTTATCATCAATGCTAATGATAGACAATTATGACCTAAACATGTACAATATTCTAATTCACTACTAACTAAAGAGATTAGAAGAAAAGTCACATAGTCAACCACTGCAACTTCAAATCAATACGCTGCCTTACGTTACTGTCCACCAATCATCCATTGTCTAACAATCATTCACCCTATACGCCTCACAATACTATAATTATAAATCTATATATGTTATAATATCTAACCTGAAGTTTTGCGGTGCCTTCTCTTCGACTGTGGATTGGAAAATTAAGAGCTGCTAACTGTACTAGTTCAAATTATTGAGGGTATTATTATTGTTGTTAATTTTAAAAGCTACCCATTTAAGTTTATTCTAGTACTGACCACATAAGCAATAAATTGTGGGTTTGAACCATTAAATTACTAATTAAATTAATTATCTAAAATATCTAAAAATTTAAATAGATCCTCATAATTTATTTGGAACTCTTTGAAAATAAGCCGAATATGTATATTGATTAACAAGCATACTTTAGGCCTATTTATAACACTAAAAATACCAAATCAAGGTCGTCTTGATCGAAAATTGATCATGATAAATCTTAAATTTATTAAAACTCAATAATCCAACTAATGACTTAAATCACTTATGAACACCTCATGAATCAGTACTACCCATCACTGTAAGTCATAAATTATGTATACAAACTACGAAGAGAGATAAAATGGGAAAGACAAGTAAAATTCACCAAACTACTAGGGGGTCGTGACAAATATACTAAGATATACTGAAAGAGATTGAGAATATACAATCTATTCTAATTATTTTTTACTCTGGTTTGAGATTATGGATGAGCAATTATAATACAGAGCGGATACCATGTCAGTATGATACATGGACCCTAGGCTATTCCCTACAGTTCATGACTAGTTAGACAAAAATAAGACCTTTTTAGCATGTGTATACAAATGAGTGATTCTAGTGAATTCTACTATGGTTTAGAGTGAGACCAATGAGATACAATAGCTATACAATTGTAAGATCACTATGGATATAAAATCGTATTTGATATGACTATATTATACTTGCAGAGCTATCGTGATTTTCTATTATAGCTATATGAAGATTTATATGTCCTTGATTGTTGACTTGTATGTCCAACTAATGATTTGTATATCCTTGGTTGTTGAATTGATATATCTGATTGACGATTTATATGCACTTGATGGTTGACTGGATGTGTCAGAATTTTGACTACTATTTGTGGTTTGTGGACTATGTGATTTTTTGTGCTACTAGATAACTTGATTTACGCGAATATGTCCTTTATTTATCGGTCGAGTCCTTAATTATTTTCTTATTGCTAGGTTGCCTCATGCAGTGGATAAGGAATTGGTGATAATTTATTTGAGAGTAATATTTAAACTGCAAAGTGTGATAATCGATATGCATAATCTTGATGATGTTAAGTACTAGTAACTGTGTTCATAGTTATCGAACTTATTGCTAGTGAAACAAAAGGCTTAACAATAGTCACTAGGGCCTAATTGTATTAATAAAGATAAATTAAAATCCTTATACTTGTTTAAAAGGCCTAATAAGTTTAATAAGAATGATAAATAGAAATTCTTAAACTTTTTGAAAAGGCATAACAAGTGGTGTGAGTTTAAAATATAAGGTTGTTGCATGTGTTTGTCTACTGATTTCATCGATTTGTATATGGTGTTGCACGAGCTAATCCTAATCGATTAATGATGCCTAACAATACGTGTAGTGTACTGATACTACTCTTACTACACTCTTTGGGATGTAGGTGTGCTACAAGTTGTCTAAAGTGTCTTGATTGAAGTTTCGAGCATTCATCACCAACTTTTGCATATCTTCCTTCTTAGACAGAAGTTGTATCTTTTATTTTTTTATGTTATTATATACTAGAGGCTCTTGTACATATATAGATTAGGTCCTTGAAAATATTTTATTTTTACTAAATTAAGGACTTGTAAATATTTTGGGATCGTTAATATGATTATGTGTCTGCATTGAATTTCTTATCATAAAAATATTATTTTCAAGAATATCCGCTTAATAATGATTAGGTAGTAAAGGATTCTCATATTAAGTTAGAATCAAATAGGTGACCCACGATTTCATAATTTGAATCATGATAAATTTTCTAAAGTATCTTGAAATACTCCTATATACTCCCTCGGTTTCATTTTCCTTTGACACCGTACAAAAAATAATTGTTATAATTTACTTGTCCAATTTATGAAATTAAAAGAAGTTTCTTGTGTTCCTCCAATACTGCCCTTATCGTTAAATAACTATAAAAAGTGTGTAATACTCAAATTTATATTTTTAAAGTATAGTTAATAAAGTTGATTTAGTAAAATAAGCTCTTAACAAATATATTTTTAAGAGGAGTGCCAATATTACAGTGGTCAAGTAAAATAAAAATAAAGGAGCAACACTTTCTTCGTTTCAAAATAAGTGTCACTTTAACAAAAATTACGTTAATTAAAGCTTATACATTCAATGTGTAGCTTACTAAACTATTCATATTTAATAAAGAGTTTAATGGGTAAACAACCAAAAACACACTAGTATAAGAGCTGATAATTACTCTCTCATACATTACTTTTCCAAATAATACTTTTTGCCACTAAAACTGATTCTTTCAATACAGGTTCATGAATTTGTGTATTTAAATTTCATAATTTTATGTATGTATGTATGTATGTATGTATGTATGTATGTATATATGTATGTATGTATGTATCTAAGTTTCATAATTTCATGGATCTGTGTACCTGAGTGTCACAGTCTTACGTATATGTGTGTATGAGTTTCATAACTTCATATATATGAATTTCATAATTTGATATATCTATGAATCCAAGTTTCATAATTTCGTGTATCTATACATTCAAGTTTTATAATTCATATATTTTTATAACCGAGTTTCATAATTTTATGTTTATTTTCATGTATCTGTGAATGTAAGTTTATCCAAAGATGGAGTAGTGACGATTGGTAGTGTTGTTTGTAGTTTCTCCAAAGTAAATCTAAGAAGAGTAAAAAAATCACATCGATTTTGATCTATCCAAGGGCACCCCAACTACCAGCACCTTCAGTTACCAACACCATGAGAAGAATTAAGGAGGTGAGTGGTCAACTAAGGATGGAGGTCGCAATGGAGGAAGCGGAAGCGACAACAACGTTGATAATGAAGGCAAGATGAAGACAAAATAAGTTTGTTTCTGGGACCCAATAAATTCATTGAAAATAAATCAATCAATTTTTGGTATAGTAACGTCATAATCCTAACGGGGGTTTAAAATGACAAGGGAACAAATAGAGAGGAAGTAAAATTTTGATTGGTACAAAAGGCAAAGATCAATGATCATAACTGATTTTGGTTGAAGTGGACCGCGGTTAGTGATTGTGGTTGTTATAGAGGAAGAATTGATGGTAATGAAAGTTTTCATAAAAAAAAAAAATTGGCTCTTCCCTGGAGATAGCATTAAGGAGGGGGGAGATAAAGGATAAAAGAAATTTTAAGATTATTTATCAGATCTTGATACATCAAATATTGTAGAAAAATATTAAGTAGTGAGAGATTAGGCAATTAATTTAAAGCAGAGAGAGATTTAACAGTTATGGTAAGGATGTATGGTCATTTAGGTAAATTTTTCTTTGATAAATGTCTCTTAATAATAGACATTATTAATTAGATGCAGTATAAGGTTATAGTTGAAAAAACATACCAATTCTATAATGACCTAAATTTATGAATTTTTATTTTTATGTGTTTTAATCATTTTACCCTTTCCCACAGTTGCTACATGTTGATTTTGATGGTTTGCACAGTTTCCAATGCAATTGAGAATGATTTGAATGAAATTGAGGATTTTAGAGGCTTCAAAATTCACATAGTTGCCTTCGATCAACGTTCATTATTTTGAGTGTCAGATGACAATTTGGATTGTGCCAACAGAGCTAAAATATTACTTTTGGATTAATAGCAGATTTGGTTCGATTTTGATATCTTTATATCTCATTTTAATCCTTCATTTGAAAAAGAGTAAAAAGAAATCTCGGGGATAAATTTAGTGAAAGCAATCTTTTTTCATAAATTTAACGTGGCCATTGAGTTCTGAAAGTCGAAATTAGCATAATATCATAGTTCATTTGCATTCATGGGATACCAAACAAATCTCGAGGGATGGAACGACAACTTTGCTACTTAGCAAAGTTGATGATGTAGTTGAAGCTGGTGCAACCGCTTTAGCGATAGCCTCTTAAGCAACAAAGCATACCTTTAGTGGTCAAGCCATACCAATCACCTACCGTTGAAGCAGGTATTCCGCTGCTTTAGCGGGTCTAGCCACATAAGCTAGACTACTTTAACAGTCACCCATCACTTAAGCGATGATCGCTTAAGCGGTCAAAGCTGTGTTAGCATATATAGTTTCTTTTCACATTTTTTCTCCATTTTTGGTCCTTTAAACTTTGGGCTTGGGCAATTCTTGAGTATTTCTTCACCATTTGAGGTTGGATAAGCTCCAAAAACTTATTCCCATTATTTTTCATTGATTATATCGTCAAACACATCTTTAAATCATGATTTCAAATTGGAAGATTATGGAATTTTATTGGTAAAGCTTAAAAATATTTTTTCTTTGATTTGGACCTTGTTTTAACCTATTTTCACGTGGGCTTTCACCTATAAATATTTATAACCATGGAGAAGGTATTTCTAAAATAAATTTAATTCTACTCCGTTTATTTTCAAATTTGTTTTTCAAACCTATTTTGGACCTATTCCAAATATGAGCAATATAGGTATTAATAGCTTTCTTGAATGTGTAGATGATATATTTTAATATTGTAGTTGATTCTGAGGTTATTCGTAAGGGGACGACCTCATGTTGAAGCACTTTAGACTAGAATTTCATCATTTTGAGGTAGGTTATGACTTAACTTCTTTCAGATTGAGTTGGGCAGTTAACAAATAAGTAAAACATGTTATGGATTGGAGAAAATAACTCTGAGGTTTATATTTTTAGAATATTATCATTTTTATGTATCCGTTTGGGGGATTATACTTTGTTGTTATTGACTTTTGATATATGATTTGTGTGTTGCCTGTGTGAGAGCTTTATTTAACATCATTGGCCTTATCTATGCATTTAAATGCCTTCATTCTAAATATAGTGCTCGTGTGGGGGATCATTTTTCTATGTAGGCCTTAATTGGGCATTGGTTACCTTTATTATTATATAAATACCCAAGTTAGGGGTTAATATGATGTTAATATTGACTTACATGCATATTTATTTTGATGGTGCCTAATTAGAGTTGATAATTATTAATTGTGGACAGATAGATTTCATTTCTGGACTCACTTATACATGCATATATATGTACACACACCTAATGGATGGATTAGATATCATCATATTGAGTTGATTGTGAGTATTACATCCTTATGTCATATATATATATATATACACACACATACACATTCATGAGATAATGGTACCATTGATAAACACTATTTTCTAAAAAAATAAGACACTTTTATCAAAATGCTTTTCCTGAATAAGAGCTGAAGAAGTGAGTGGTGATTGAGATATGAGATATAGTATATGGATTACGAAACCTCCATGGGTCCTACCTAGGAGATGCGAGCTCAATGGGTTTATATAGAAGTCATTCGATGATTTTCATAATTTATCCCATCCACATTGCATTGTATTACATTTGCACATGCATCTTTATTAAATTCTTTAGTTTACTTGACTTGTATTTAGTTTAAGTATTTCCTTCATATATATGGATGTTGTTTTTCATTTTCGTGTTTATATATTAGAACTATTTGTGGAGACGACGTGATCTACCGTTTGAGACTTTTGTACTTGCAGGTGACGTGCTCATAGTGTTATTTTACTTGTCTTATTTTTCGCTTTATTTAGTCATCCTATAATACCTATTGAGTACAAGTGAACCGTACTCACCCCCACTATGTTCTTTTGATATAGATCCTAGTATGAGCACCTAACGTGGCGGTTGATTTTGTGCGAAGATTCTAAACTTTGAGGTACCAAATTGCTCTAGAGTTTGGGGCTGATTCGGACCTCATCCATCCCTACTATGGGTTTTAAAGACAGATGTGTAGTTTCACTTTTTAGACATTATACTAGATGCTCTGACATTATGACACCAGGTTTTGGTTGATCTATAATATTTCTTTCATACTTTTACTAGTATTATACTTTGGGTATGACTTAATTCTAAAAGTCTCGCCTTAGGTTATATTTTCATTATTTACTATTTTCTATATCAATTTAGGTGATTGGCTTACTTATCAAGGCTAAGCCATGATAAGTGCCATCATGACTCATTATTGGCTCATGACAAATTGATATCAAAACAACCAAGTTCACCGGTCTCATAAGTATAAGAGCGGGATGTCTAGTAAAGTCTCGTAGATTGGTAAATAGACATCAATACTATAAGATGTCTTTAGGAAAAACTTCTCTATTTTAATTCCTAGTCGTGTAGGTTGTTTTTAACTAATGTTCTAAGTTGTGTTCCATTCTTTTCAGCATAAATGATAAGCACTAGATCTCAAGAGGTTGTTAAACTATCCCTCGAAGATGAAGCCCAGACTAGAAGGAGAGATAAGGGTTGTGGATGACCTTGGGGTTCAGAAACAAAGAGTTTCCCCATTTAAAGGATATGCTAGGGAGACCTCTCCTAAGACTGTGGTTGAGTTTGCTATAAATGACTATCATACAGGGGATATGGGGCCATCTTAGGTTCCATAGGATTCAATCAACGCCCCTATGCTTTAGGGTCATTTGGTCGTTTCTTTTGAATCATTTGGAGGGTGTTCCTTTGAGCGTATCTGGTATTTCTCAAACTTTTAGTGATATTACACTATTTATGTCGATATCTGCTTATGGTTTTCCTACTTTTAGGGTACAACCATCATCCATGGTACCCCCACGTATGGATTTATTATATGTCAGACTTTCTATTCCTCAATTATTTTAAGGATAGTTATGTATTTTGATTATTGGAAGAGATTTGAGAGGTTTATTTTCTTGGGTTTACCCAAGTTTAGTAGAGCTATTGACGAGGATGCCTATGAGTTTTTGATTGATTGCTTGGAGAAGTTACATAATCTTAGATCCTTTGAGTTTCATGAAGTTTCTTATACGACCTATCAGTTAACAGATGTGGCTAGGGATTGGTGGAGGTCGTTTACTTCTTATAGATCTTTAGGTTTGCCTGCTATGAATTGAACTAAGTTTCTTGATGACTTTTTGGAGAAATTTGTGTCATATATCTTGGAGAATAGATGCTTGATGAGTTTGTTCACTTGGACCAAGGCTCCATGACTATTGTTGAATATGAGACTCATCTTCACACTTTATCTAGATATTAAACTACTTGTATCTCTACTGAGTATGGGAGGAATCAAAAGTTTATGATGGGGTTAGATGGTACACATAAGATGGCTAGATGGTAGTTTTAGGGGTGGTATAAGAGGTACTAAAGGTTCTATAGGTAGAGGTAGAGGTGGTTGTTGGTTACTCAGTTTTGGAGTAGATGTGGTCAGTGTTAATCCCTGAGAGAACTAAGGTGGAGGCTTTTTATGCAAGTATCATCCTGGTAAGCTAAAGATCTAAATTTTTATATGTGTCTACCTATTTTACATCTAGATTTGATATTGCATGTGAGCCCTTTTCTATGCCTCTTCATGTTTCTACACCCATAGGATATTTTCTAGTGGCGGATAAAGTGTACCAATCTTATGTGGTTACCTTTATTGGCTATGAGACTTGGATAGACTTGATTATCCTAGATATGGTTGAATTAGATGTTATGATTGTCCTAGATATGGTTGAATTAGATGTTATCTTAGTTATGGATTGGTTAGCTCCTTATCATGCTATTTTTGAATATTATACCAAGACTATTACCTTAGCAATGCTAAGTATGCTGAGTTAGCTTGGAAGAGTATGCTTAATTTGGGTATGAAGGGTCTTATATCTTTTCAATGTGCTAGTCGCATGATAGAGAGAGGGTATTTTTATTATTTAGCCAATGTTCATGATACTATCGCTACCTTAGCTCCTCCTATGGATTTCATTATAGTTTTTATGAGTTCATTGATATATTTTCTATAGATTTTTAGAGTATATCTCCAGATCATGATATTGATTTTGCTACTAATGTGGATCTGGTCAGGAAACCCATGTCTATTCCTTCCTATAGAATGGACCCAACAAATTTGAAGGAATTAAAGAAGCAGTTATAAGATTTGTTGGGTAAGGGGTTTATCAGACCTAGTGTATCTCCTTGGGGTGCTCCTGTGTTATTCGCGAGGAATCATAATTGTTCTTTGTGCATATGTATTGATTATAGGTAGTTGAAGAACAAGTATCATTTTCCTTGCATTGATGATCTTTTGAACAACTTAAGGGTTCTTTGGTGTTCTTCAAGGTTGATTTAAGATCCAAGTATCACCAGTTAAAGATTAGAGCTTTGGATGTTTAGAAGATGACTTTTTGACTCAATATGGTCATTATGAGTTCTTGGTCATATCTTTCAGGTTGATCAATTCTCCAGCAACGTTCACGGAGCTGATGAACGAAGTATTTCAATCATATCTTGACTTTTTTATAATCGTATTTATAGATGACATCTTGGTTTGCTCCAAGTTTTTGGCCGACCTTGTAAAGCATTTGAGGATTATACTTCATAAGTTGTGTGATGAGAAGTTTTATGCTAAGTTTTAGCAATTGTGAGTTTTGGTTGGATTATGTTTCTTTCTTGGTTCATGTGGTGCACGAAGATGGTATTATGGTTGAATCATCCAAGATAAAGGTGATTTGCGATTAGGATAAACCTACGTATCCTATTGAGATGTAGAGTTTCATTAGTTTGGTGGGGTGTTATAAGAATTTTGTAGAGGATTTCACATTTTGTGGATTTCTCATTTCTTAAAATGTGTGCGAGAAGAGCTTCTAAAAGCTTAAATGATTGTTGACTTCGACTCCTATCTTGACTTTTTCTGAGAAGTATATGGGTTTTATCATGTTTTTTGATGCTTTGAGTATTGGTTTTGGTGCGGTGTTGATGCAGGAGATTAAGGTGATTGATTGTGCCTATTGTCAGTTGAAGTCTCATGAGAGAAATTAGCCTACCCATGATTTGGAGTTAGCAATCGTAGTGTTTGTGTTGAAGTTATGGCATCATTACTTGTATGGAGTTCCTTGTGAGATTTTCTTGGACCATCATTGCCTTCAGTACTTTTTCAGTCAATGAGATTTTAATATGAGGCAATGACATTGTGTTGAATTGCTTAAGGATTATGACCTTGCTATTATTTACCATCCAGGCAAGCCTAGTGTGGTTAAGCATGCCTTGAGTCAGAAGTTGACTAGTATGGGGAGTTTTGTTCATCTTTTAACCCATGAGTGGCTTTCTTGGAGGTTCAGTCCTTAGCTAATCATATGGCTAGGCTTGATATTTTGATTCCCGGGTGTGTTTTAGCCTTTGTTGAGCTAACCATATGGTTAGGCTTGATATTGTGATTCTCGTGTGTGTTTTAGCCTTTTTTATGCTAAATCTTTCCCAATGGCATAAATTTAAGCTCACTAGTTTGATGATTAGAGTTTGAGGATGATTCGAGATAAGGTGTTAAGTGGCGAGGGCTTTGATGATGTGTAAGGTCCCATAAAGTTCTCTCGTAGTTTGAGCCTTAGGGCGTGTTGAGTGAGACGCGATTCTGTTCCTAAAAGATTGAGAAGTGGCTTCCCAAATGAGTATTATTCTAACCATGTAGAATTTCCCTAATTTTGATTTTTTATCACGTGGGAAATCTGATAAGCTTTCTATCTATATAAAATTTACCCAAATCTGACATTCGGGTAAGAAGTTATGGCCAATTTAACCTTGGTCGTAAAAACTACGTCATTTGAGAGCCTAGCGCGTCACGGAGAGGGTGCATTTAGCAATTGTCAATTTTCAGTGGGACTCCGCGATAGTGGCATGTCGCGGAGGAGTCCCAGGTCCCAACCAGTGGGAAAATACATAGCTCCGCATTGCGCAGGCTGCCAATTTCCCAATTGTCATTTTTCAGAGAGCCAGCGCGATTAGTGGCGCATCGCGAAGGCCTTCAAAATCGGGTGGTTCCAATTCAATTTTTCCATTTTTGCACAGACGTTTAAAAGGGCATTTTGGACCTTTTTCCAAGCCTATAAAATTATGGAAACACTAGTTTAAACCCATTTGCAAGAATTCTATGAGGGTTTTATCAAGTATGCTCTCAACAAGAACCCTAAATACTCAAAACCTCTTCCATAAATCTCAAGAATCCACCATGGATTTTCTAAATTGAGTCAAGATTCTAGGTTCCCAAGTGAAGTGTCTCAAGAACCCTTATTCTAGAGTAAAAGTAGAGTTTCAAAAGTGAGAGTTCTTCTAAAGCTTCAAATTCAAGGTATGTGGGGTTTTGAACTTGGGTAACCCTTTCACCCTTGTGCCCAAAATGTTTATTTACATCATGATTTTGCTGAAATTATGGGGTTTTTACATGAGTTTGAATTGGGGTTTTCACCCATATTTATTGAATGCATTATGTTGATATTTCTCATGAATTAAGAGTTAAATGGTATGATTTCTACTTGTTTTCTTGAGTTTTTATAGCTGGATAAACCCCATGACTTTACTCCTTGAGAAGCTTATATTTGAAATGTTGAGATATTGAAGCATATGACTACATTGAGATTTTGAGATGAATTGCTGAAATTTCTAGATTTCCACAAGATTTATGAATCTATATGCTATATATTATGCTTTTGATAAGCTTTAACTTGAAATTGAACTATGGGTTAGTAAGCCCTATTCGAGACTTATGAAATTATGAACTCTCGTGCTATAGATACCCATGATTTGAGTATTTTGAGATGGTTGAAAATTGAATTGACCTGATGGTCCAAAAGCTTTGAAATCCACTTTACTATACGAGATTATTGATTTGATTAATGGGTTCATGGTGAACCATGAGATTGTTCTAAAAGTAGATTTTTATGAGATGAGCTCAGGTAATCTAATGGGAGTAGTATTTAGCACCGAGCGGGTAAGCTACTATGATTTTTTACCCCAAAAACTATGTGCCACCGTAGGATGTGAGCCTGAGGCTGATTATATTATGATTATGAGTGGGCCTGAGGCCGATTTGATTATGTGGGCCTGAGGCCAATTTTTGTTTAGTGATCACTAGACCTAGGTTATACTCCTTGGCAAGAGTATGATGCTCCTCCCCAACGTGAGGTCTCTTCCTTAGGAGGACAAAACGTTGGACTCCATGTAGCTCGCATGGTTTATGTCGGTTACGAGAACCTCCATTTCCTTTTGAACTTCGAAATTAAATGCTTATTTTTCTCCCCTATAAGCTATTTTTCTAAATAGTTGAATTGCAAAGATATTCCCTAATCAAGGTATTAATTTGAGATGAGATATTTTCTAAAGTGAATGAAATGCCTTCAAGTATGTTTTCAAGTTTTATGATTTTGAATTCCAAGTATATAAGTCTCTAAATAATCATTAAGTGTTGAGCATTGAAGAACTTTTACTCTCTTGAGATATATGCATGACTTAAAAGTGTGGTTTGAAATCCCTTAGCCTTTGGGCATTGAGAGTAAGAGAAGGTTCCCAATTTTGAAGTTAAATAATGATGACTCACGAGATTATGGTACATTCTTCATTCTACATGAATTATGGTTTTATATTTTATACTTGTTCAAGTTATGTGAGTCATCTCATTATGCATACATGATTTGATTAAAGAAAATATCGTTACTACTTTATACATATGCATGCACCCCGCATACTCAGTATATTCTAAAGTACTGATCCTCATATATGTCTATGTGCTACATTGTCTTATAATGTAGGTTCAGATGCTCAGTCCTAGCCTCACCCGTGATTCTCCGAGCACCTTGCCTACGTTTTCTACAGTGGTGAGTCCTCCTGGTTCAAGGACCGATCTTTAGATATTTACTGTGCTTGAGAGACTATGTTTTATTTTCAGTCCATTTTGAGTCAGTTGGGGCCTGTCCTAATGGCTCTCTAGATTTTGATTCATAGAGGATTTGTCAGACTAGTATCATACTTGTGATATGTCTAGAGGGATCAGTATTGTGATTTTATTGAGATTTCTCTATGTTGTGGTCATATGAACCAATTATCCTTTCTTGTGATATGGCAATGCAAGTGTTTAAGTCTATCATTATCTTGAATTGGGTGTTTTTGGGTAGAAACCGGCTTTAAGGGTTAGATTGGGGGTACTTGTAGCCTTAAGCACCATGTGATGTCCCGGGAGGCGATTACGGGTCATTACATGATGAAAGTTTGAGGATGATTCGAGATAAGGTGTTAAGTGGCAAGGGCATCACCTCTTGATTTTGATGGAGTTTTGAAGATTACAATCTGAGTTTGTGTATCAAAAGTTGGTGGATGGGTGAAATTGATATTGGAGGAGGCACATCATTCCAAATATCTATCCTACCATGTGTGACCAAAATGTATCATGATTTGAAGCAACTTTACTAGTGGGGTTTTATGAAGAAGGATGTGGTGAAATTTGTTGTTCATTTCTTGTGTTGTCAACAGGTGAAATGTGAGCATTAGAGAACATGTGGTTTGCTTTAAAGATTACCTATTTCTGAGTGGAAGTGAAAGTGGATCACAATGGACTTTATGAGTGGGCTGCCTCGTACTTCTTGAGGTTCTGACAGTAAGTGGTTCATCGCAAATCAATTGACCAAATCAGCCCATTTCATCCCTATTCAGATCTCATCCAATGCTGAGAAGTTGGTCTGTATCTATGATTTGAGATAGTTTATCTTCATGGGTACCTGGACTATCATTTCAGACAGAGGCTCAATGTTCACTTTTAGCTTTTGGGAGAACTTTCAGGAGGAGTTAGGTATTCAGGTTTATCTTAACACAACTTTCCACCCAAGTCGATAGTTAATCGAAGCGAATTGTTCAGGTCTTGAAAGATATGCTCCAAGTATGTGTGATGGACTTTGGAGGTTGGTGGGAGCAATATTTGACCTTAGCAGAGTTCGCTTATAGTAATAACTACCATTTGAATATTGAGATAATACCTTTTGAGGCATTGTATGGTAGGTGTTTTTGATCTCTTATTAGTTTGTTTGAGACTTAGAGGTTAGACCTCATGGAATAGACTTTCTTTGTGATTCCTTAGACAGGGTTTGAGTGATTTAGGATAGTCTTTTGGTAACCCAAAGTAGGTAAAAAGGTTATACAAATCATAGGCTTTGTGCCTCAAAGTTTGGGATTGGTAATGGAGTCTTTCTTCGTGTGTCGCCCATGAAGGGCGTGATGTGATTTGGGAAGAGGGGGAAACTTAGTCTGAGGTACAATAGACCATTTGAGATTCTTCGAACATTTAAGAAGGTTGCTTATGAGTTAGGATTACCTCCAAATTCTAGCGGTTCATCCAATTTTTTTTGTATTTATTTTTCGACAATATATTTCAGATGAGTCTCATATGCTTCATTAGGATACAATTTAGTTTGATGAGAGGTCAACCTTTGTTGAGGAGCTAGTGTCCATTTTAGTTAAAGATGTTAGACGGTTGTGTTCTAGAGATATCTCTGTGGTTAATATTCAATGGAGACACCAACTTATTGAGGAGGCTACTTGGGAAGTCGAATCTGATATGCGTAGTAGTTGCCCTCAGTTTTTTGTCGATTAAAGAATTTCATCGCCTTTTAGTTCGAGGACGGCCTAAAGTCTTAGTGCTAGATGTTGTAATTACTGAATTTGTGAATATCCATTTTATGTGTTTTGACCATTTTGCCCTTCCCCGTAGTTGCTACATGTTTATTTTTGGGTTTACGGATGGTTGACATGATTCTCAATGTGATCAGGAGTGATTTGGATTGGTTTGAGGATTTTAGAGGCTTTAAAATCCATGTAGCTACCTTTGATTAACATTCATTGTTCAGCGTGTCTGATGGTAACTTAGACTGCGCCAGCAAATTCAAAATATTAATTTTGGAATATTAGCAGGGTTGGTTTGATTTTTGAACTTTTATATTTTATTTTGACTTTTCATTTGGAAAATAATGACAAGGAATCCTCGAGGTCAACTTAGTAAAAATAATTTTTTTCAAAAATCCGGCTTCGCCACTGAGGGTCTGGAACATTGCCTAGTAACATAGTTTTTTCACGTTCATGTGATACCAAACGAATCTCGAGGGATATATTGATAACTTAAAAGCTTAGAAAATTTTTGGTGCAGCCGCTTTTGCGGCCAAAATACCGCTTTAGCGGTAGTGCTTAAGTAGCAAAATGCCTCTTTGGCGGTCTAGCCTGAGCAGTCGCCTACCGCTAATTGTCATGATCCAAACCAGGGCGTGGCCGTGATGGGTATCTCAAGTCTGTCGAGGACTGAAGACCACCCCTTTTTCCTAACCAAACAGAACATAATACAACTAGCTGTGGATGAATTCCGTAAATATAATAAGATAAGCTAAGTTCCGAACATATCAAGATAGGTAACTCAAAAAGGAATTTAAGAATTTCAACAACGTCCCAATCCACAGTAATCCATAAAGCCTCTAAACAGACCAAAACCAATCTAAGTTGGGACATGCCCACGACGATAGCCAAAAGAATCCAATAGAAGTAGTCTAAGACATAACTGAAACAAGACTTCGAAATGATAGCCTTTCCGGAGAATGGAAGCTCATCACTTCAAAGTTGACTGCTGACAACCCAGAACTATTATCACTACACAAAAAAAAGTAGAAGTATCTTCAGTTCCTTCATTGCATGGGGATACAATGTCCCGAGACTGTTAGAGGGGTGAGCGCTGCCATGTAACTCAGGAAAGGGATAAAATAATGCCGAGTCAAAAACCACAGTAAAATCAACATGCACACATTGTACATATATATATATATTACATAAGGGAACACGGTTTAGAATAAATGTAAAACATTAGCTTGGATTGTGTAGATTTAACCATCTTAAAAAGGAACCTACGGGCTATATGGCTCAGTTCTCCCTAATGAAAGATCCCAGGGCGTGTTAGCCACATGAACCAGAGAGTAATCATATGTACATATGCACCAAGGATGACTCGAACATCCAGTCATATATCAAGGGTGACTCGAACACCCGATCATAAAGCAAGGGTGAGTCAAATACCTGACCATTTAAACCTCCACACCGGAAAATATGATTTCCAGTATTAGTCCATTGGGACCTCCCCTTTCATGCCCTAGCTACATAACCCCCTTTAAGCCAATTAAAACATTTACACATTCCCCTTCACTGAACTATGATACACGTCATGCATACATTATCGGTATCATCATACTAACTATACTTGCAAGGTATTGTCATCATTCCATTACAATTCCATCAACTTGGAAGAAAATGGACCTCTTTGTTTATTAAATCAAATATGGTTCTGTAGCCTTTTATGCTATGTAGTAGTTCCAAAGGTATTTTCAATGCATATATTCTCATGTTTAAAGCAAATCTCACAAGATTGGGTTGAGGTATTCACCAATTCAACATTCAAAAGCATCAATTTGGGGGAATCCACGACCCCCATTCCAACTAACCACACACATGCATCCCAAATTATTCAGAGCTATCAATTCTAACCATGAATCATTCATGAAAGCCATGGGAAAAATAATTCATTCATTAAGGCTCAAAACCTCCAACCTACATTCATAAACCACAATTAATCACATGAATAACAATTGTAAATACATGTTTTGAACAAAATAAACATCGGGGAAGAGTAACATGCCTTAGATATCAAGAATTACGAAGAGAAATCAACTCTTGAACACTCTTATTGCCAATTCCTTGGAAACCCTAGGTGTTCTTGACTTAGGGATTTGAGAGAGATTGAGAGCGTGTATTTGATGGTTAGGTGTGGAGAATAGGGTCCCAAACATTTTTTGTGGACGTGGGGTCTAAGTGGGGGAAAGAGTGTAATTCTATAGTGCCTTTAATTAAAAGCTGAAAATTTTTAGCTAGTGACGACGGGTCACCCTACGAATCGTGAAGACATGTTACGACTCATCACCACGAGTCGTAGTATGGACAGAAACATAAGGCACCCACATTGGCCTTACTACGAGTCATAGGGTACGAATCATACTCAGACCTTATGATTCATTGTGTCTTATTTGTACCCAGGACAAAAACTTTTGGCAACATTCTAGTCACTCTATATTGGCATATCACGACTAGTACTGAGTCTTCACGACTCATTAGGTACAAGTCGTAATCGAGGCAGAGACTAGGACAGCCTTTACTGGTCACCCTATGGTTTGATCCCAATGACCCATAAGGAGACCTTATGACTTATTTGGTGAGTTGTAGTTAGAGCAGCAAGCTCAAAACTTAGGAATTTTCCAATGACCAAAATACGAGTTGTTACATTCTCCCTCTCTAGAATCATTCATCGTCGAATGACGAGTTAAGGCATTTATTAGCACGATTTAACACAGAGATGCAACCACACTTTCTTTTAACAAAGTCAGAAAAAAGATGTTAAGGAAAATACATACCTTAAGCCCGATTATCTGATGCGAGAAACAAGAATGGATACTTGGACTTCATGTACTCTTCAGATTCCCAAGTAGCTTCTTCAACCTTATGATTCCTCCATAGAACCTTCACCAAAGCCACATCCATAGTCCTTATATGATGGACTTGCCTATCTATAATATTAACGGGGACTTCCTCATAAGATAAGAAATCTGAAATACCAACATTCTCCAATAAAACAACCAAGGAAGGATCACCCACACACTTATTCAACGTTGAAAAATGGAACACCAGATGGATAGAACCCAATCTAGATGACAATTCCAACATATAAGTTACATTGCCCATTCTCCTCAAAATCAAGTACGGGCCAACATAACAAGGACTAAGCTTCATCTTCTTTGCAAACCTTATCTCCACTTTAACAGGAGACACCTTCAAAACACCTAATTACCAATATCAAACTCCAATTCCCTACGTCTCATATCCGCATAGGACTTTTAGAGACTTTGGGCGGTCTTAAGCCTATCCCTAATCGCCTTCACCTTCTCCATGGCCTGATGAAATAAGTTAGGTCCCAATAATCTAGTCTCACCAACTTTGAAACACCCAATAGGATAACGACATATCCTATCATATAGAGCCTCAAACGGAGCCATCTAAATACTAGAATGATATATGTTATTATACACACACTTTATGAGAGGCAAATGATCAACCCAAATACCATCAAAGTCAATCACACAACCCCTTAGCATATCTTCCAAAGTTTGAATAGTCCTCTCTGCTTGTCCATTCATCTGAGGGGTGAAAGCGGTGCTAAGTTTCACCTTAGCCCCCAAATATCTCAGAAGAAAATGCCAAAAGTTAGAAGAGAACTGTGTACCTCAATCCAATATAATAGAAATAGGTATACCGTTCAACTTGGTGATCTCATGAATGAAAATCTTAGTATAATCCTCTGCAGAATAATTAGTCCTCACTATTAACAAGTGAACGGACTTAGTCATCTTATCCACAATTACCTAAATGGAATCAAATTGACTTCTAGATAGCGGAAGAGCAGTAACAAAGTCCATGTTAATTACTTCCCATTTCAGAACAAATAACTCAATCTCTTGAGACAAACTACCAGGCCACAAGTGCTCCACTTTCACTTATTGTCAAATCATGCACTTGGCCATAAAATTGGCCACATCCTTCTTCATGTTGTTCCACTAATAAATCTCTTTCAAGTCATGGTACATCTTCATAGAACTAGGATAAACCGTGTACCTTGACTCATGAGCCTTAGCCAAGATTCTTTCTCGCAGTCCATCAACATCGGGAACATATAATCTACCTTTGTCCCTCAGGATACCATTGCCACCAATCTCAAAATTCATCACTTTTTACTTACCCACATCATCCTTGATCTGCATCAAAGTAGGATCTAAAACCTGATTCTCCTTTACCTCAGCTCCAAGAGATGACTTTATCACCTCTTAAACAATCACCCTACTATCTTTGGAGTCCAAAAGATGAACTTTAATATTTGCTAAATGGAGAATATCCTTCTCCAAACCTCGCTTTCTTTCATCCACATGAGATAAGCTCCCCATAGATAACCTGTTAAGAGAATCAACAACCATATTAGCTTTACCTGGGTGATAATGAGGACTCATATCGTAATACTTGAGCAACTCCAACCATCTTCGTTACCTGAGATTCAACTCTTTCTGAGTGAACACATACTGCAAGCTCTTATAGTTAGAATATATGTCAACATAAACTCCATACAATTAATGGCGCTAAATCTTCAAAGGAAAAACGACAGCCAACAACTCTAAATCGTGAGTCAGATAATTATTCTCATGCACCTTAAGCTACCTAGAAGAATATGCCACAATCTTACCACGCTGCACAACACACAAACCAATCCCATATGGGAGGCATCACAATAAACAATAAAACCATCAGTACCCTCGAGTAGGTTCAAAACTAGAGTAGAAGTCAACTTATCCTTTAACTTCTCAAAACTACCCTCTTAAGCATCGGACCATAAAAACTTCACTTTTTTCTGAGTCAACTTAGTCAGTGGAGCAACTATCAACGAGAAACTCTCTACACACTTTTATAATACTGGGCTAAACCTAAGATGCTCCAAATATCAGTTGGAGTCATTGGTCTAGGCTACTTTTTAACTACCTCAACTCTCTGTGGATCCACCATGATCCCCTCACTAGAAATAACATGTCCAAGAAATGTCACAACATTCAACCAGAACTCACACTTTGAGAACTTAACATACAACCGCTGATCCTCAAGAGTTTGCAACACTATACAGAGGTTATTGGCATGGTCCTTCTTACTCTTAAAATATATTAAGATATCATCAATAAACATAATAATGTACAAATACAAAAACTAATGGAATACCAAGTTCATAAAAAGCATAAATGCTGTTGGGGTATTAGTTAATCCAAAAGACATTACCAACAACTCAGAGTAGCCAAATCGGGTTCAAAAAAAAGTCTTAGGGATATCCACCTCCATAATATTCAATTGATGATAACCCCACCAAAGATTAATCTTAGAAAAGTACATAGCACCTTGAAAATGGTTGAACAAGTCATCAATCCTAAAAAGAAAATACTTATTCTTCACAGTTACCTTATTCAACTGTCGATAGTCTATACATATTCTAAAGGAACCATCTTTCTTATACACAAAAAAATAGGAGCACCCCATGGATAAACATAGGGGGAATGACACCCTTTTCAATAAGATATTTCAATTTGTAATGCACCAAACTCTGATCCTGAGATGTCACACGGTACTCAAGACTACGAGTAGCCTTAAGCTAACCCTATCTGCCTTCTATTAGATATAAATCTTATAATCAAGGTAATATAGACATGAAAGTCATATTGAATGTGGAAATTGTCCAAATTAACTAAGAATAATCTGAATATAATGTATGAAACATCACTACTGAATAAGCTGAATCACAACTAGTAGTCTGACAATCCTTTACTACTAACATCTAGAGAGCCACTAGAATAAACCCCCAGCTAACTCGAACTGTCTGAAAAGAATACTAAATTATGTAAATTGATAACCTGCAAAATATGAGTGAATAAGTCCCCGAACTATGAGGACTCACCGACTATAGGATGTAGATAGAGATGCTCGAACTACTCACACTGCTGATACTAAGCACCTGAACCTATATTATGAGACATTGTAGCACATAGACATATATGTGGATCAGTACTTTGAGGATGTACTGAGTATATGGAGGTGAAATCTATAAGTAAAATATCATCTCATCATCATAATTTATAAAACAATGCATACTAAATGCAAATGACTCACATAAGCTGGAATATCTAAAATATTTAGATTATAAATAATAAATTAATCATACTTTATAAATCTAGTGATTCATGACATTTAGTTCTGAAAGTTATACTTGACTCTGTTTGTAAATCATACTGTCTAAGTGTAAAAAAAGATCACTTCTGAAATCTGAAATCTAAAAGCTGAAGTCTGTAATTGTTATTTTTTTGTAAAGCATCATCTGAGTAAACTGTGAGCCTTTACACTTAGTTTTCTGAAATTCTTTACTATTAAATGTAGGGAAAACACTTTATCTTAAGGGAGGTTCTCTGAACCGACATTAGGGAGAGGTGTCATGCTCTTGCCAGGGAGTATAACCTACTTTTCATGTGATCGATCACAAGATAAATCTATTATCCGTATAGAAATGGGAATAATATCATAATTTGTACCTACATTGGCTATGTAGTTCTGTGAAAGATAGGTCACGCTAATCCCACACTTCTCGCTCGGTGCTAAATACTACTCTCTTTTTATTTGCTATGCTCATTCTTTTGGAAATCTACTTTAAAACTAGCATAAAAGTTTATCTAAAACCAGTTATGCATTCATTTGATAAAATCTGTAAATAAAGCTAATTTAAATTCTATAATCTGTAATAATTTGAAAAGTAAATTCCATAGCTAATTCGATGATCAAAATATCAAAGCTTTACTAAAAATTTATAAATAATCTGATAATAGGATGCTTAAAGCATCATCTTTCTTGAAATAATAATATTCAATCTTGGGGTAGTAATCCATGCTTCAATCTCATGTAAGAATATCATAAAAATCATGCTTGATATTAAAAACAATGATAATTCATCTATAAATCTATAAATTACTGGAATAGGCATGAAAATATGAAAATAGACATGCAATTCAACTTCTAAAATACTTGAAATCTAAAATCTTGCAAAGAGCAATAATGGGTATGAACCCTAATTCAAATCTCATGAATAATTATTTAAAATAATGTAACTTTTAAATAAAAGCTTGGTTTTGGGCACAAGGATGAAAGAAAATCCTTGTTCATAAACCCCACATACATTGATGGAGGATTAGATGAAGAAGCTTGAATTATTGATTCCTAATTGAGTTCTTGGAGATGGATTCTTGATTATCTTGCCTTGAAAATCCTTAATCTGAAGCTTTCTTGGAGAATCAATGGAGGATTTTAATTTCTTGGAGAAGAAGTTTTAGAGCTCTAGGGTTTTACTTTTGAAAGGAGTCATGAATAATGAGCACAAAGTGCTTCGAATATGATAAATCTTGTGTTTTGGATGGAATGGGGCCTTGAGAATTAACCAAAATACCCTTTTTAAACTTTAAAATGGAACTGGAAACGTAATATTTTCCAAATTGGTTGGCCACTACGACGCACCATAATCACGGTGGCTCACTGGAAATAGGACAATTGGGAACTGGGCTGACTCCGCGATGCGCCACCATTGCGGTGCCCCTTTGGAATTCTATTTTGGCCACTGGCGCGATGCGCCAATATCGTGTCGGGCTACTGGAAATTGACAACTGGGAAATTGGCCCTCTCCGCATTGCGATAATATTGTGTCGATCTATTGGAATGGGATAATTGGGAATTTGGGCTTCTCCGCGACGCGTGGCTATCACGAAGTGCCACTGGAATTTGACAATCATCATTTTACCCACCTTCGCGATGGGCCAAGTGCCCAGTTGGCACACTGTCAACTTAAAAATGCTCTAACTCCTCAACCGAGTATTGAATTTGGGCAAATTTGGTATCGATGAAAAGCTTATTCAATTTTCCACACAATGGGAGGTCTAAATCTGAAAAATTCCACATGAAATAAATATTCTTCATTTTGGAAGCTATTTCTTAACATTCTAGGAATGAATTTAAGCTAGGAAAAGTGCGGGGTATTACACAATTGCTCCTTAAGTTCTTTCAACTCAGTCGGAGCTATTCTATAGGAAAGTGTAGAGATAGGACGGGTATCTGGTAAAAGATCAAACTCAAAGTCTATTTCCCTCTCAGGAGGAATACCAGAAAGATCATCAGGAAACACTTTAGGAAACTTATTGAAAACAAAGATAAATTTTAAGGAGGGAACCTCAGAATTAGAATCCTTAACTCGAATTAAATGATATAGACACCCCTTGGAAATTAATTTTTAGGCTCTTCTTTAAGAAATGAACTTCCCCTTATGTACTAAAAAGCTACCTTCCCACTCAATCACTGGTTCATTCGGGAATTGGAAACTGACCCTTTGGGTGCTACAATTAAGAAACACATAGCATGAATGGGGCCAATCCATCCCTAATATCTCATCAAAGTCTAATATATCCAACTCTATCATATCTACCAATATTTTTCTACCACAGATAGATACCATATAACCCTTATAGACCCTTCTAGACACAATAGAGTCACCTACTGAGGTAGACACAAAAAAATAGATTAGAAATACCCTCAGGACTGGAACCAAAATGAATATCCACATAAGGGGTCACATAAGAAAGAGTAGACCCCAAATCAAGTAAGAAATACACATCACGAGAGAAGAGTTGTAACATACCAGTGATAATATTTGGAGAAGCCTTAAATTCTTGATGGGTATTAAGAGTAGACAAATATTTCAGCCAGTGTTGGTACCTGAGTTAGTACCCTTCGGTGCTTGAGTTAAGGATGTAGCAACCAAAACTTTTTTAGCTCCAGAATCAACCCTTGAAGGACAATCCCGCTACATGTGACCAAGCTGACCATACTTACAGCACTTATTCCTCCCCTCATCACACACTTCATGATGTACTTGCCCACAAAAATGACAAGGAGTATAAAAGAGGGCCAACTGAGCCCCGTTGGCCTGAGACTGGGTACCTTGTGCCCTAAATCCATTGTCTGTCTGGAAGTGACAATTACCCAATGACTTTGAATATGGAGCACTAGCCGTAGAAGAAGAACTAGAATTTTCCCACATCTTCTTAGACCATTGCCTACCATTTCTATCACTATTCTGCTGGCCTTCACCTTGCTTGAAATACCTGAATTTCTTGCTCTCCCTATCCCCTATTTTGGCTTGTTTTTTTTTTGTCTTTAACTTGCTGCATATATACCACAATCCTAGAGATATCCATGTCATTATTTAGCAAGGCGACTTTGCACTCAAACACCAAATCCTGAGACAAGCCTGAAGAAGACTTTCTCATCTAAGCCCTTATAGAAGACACCAACTCTGGAGCATAACGGGATAACTGATGAAATTTCAAGGCATACTCCTTCACAGTTATTTTGCGTTGCTTCAGATTCACAAACTCTTAGACCCTTGCTTCTCTCAGCTCCTTAGGAAAGAAACGATCAAGAAAAGCACTAGTGAAGTTATCCCAACGAGCTGGCTCAGTATCTTCACCCCTCTATTACTTCCACTCCATATATCATTGATTTACCACATCCTTCAACTGATATGAGGCGAACTCTACACCGTTAGAGTCATAAGCATGAATCACTCAAAAAAATTTATCCATCTCATCTGTGAACCCTTAAGGGTCCTCCTCAACCTTAGAACCAGTAAAAGTCAGAGAACTAAAACTCATAAACTGGCAAACCCTTGCAGCCTCAGAAGAAATGGTAACCGAAGTAACATGCTCAGATTGGAACAACTGGAAGGCCACTAACCGAGTTAGCAAATGAATTGACTGGCGAAACACAGCATTAGACACATCACCCTGAGGTATTGGGGTAGAAGTACCATTATACCGAGGAGGACTAGTAGGGATTGATGGAACTCCACAAGGGTAATCAGAAGTAGTGACCCTAGACCAGGTCCGCACCCCATAAGTACGACGAGTTCCATCTACGTTATCTGTAGGTGGGATAGATAAGTTTCCATGAGCATCAGATCTTTAGGGAGGCATGATATGAAATTCGAACAAATAGATTTAGAGGAGATTTCAACATTCTAGATTCGATAATCCAAAAGTAGAACATGAGAAAGCAAAACGTTCCTAAATGCCTTGTAGCCCCCCCTATAAGTGTGGCATGCTACATACCCATAAGGAGACTCTACTTGACATGGCTTTGTGGACACCCAATTGACCATAAACCTAGGGCTCTGATACCAACTCGTCACGATTCAAGCTAGGGCCTGTTCATGATGGGTATCTCAAGTCTGTCAAGGACTGAAAACCACCCTATTTACCTAGCCATTCAGATATAAATACAGATAGCAGTGGATGAATTTCAAATGTGTAACAAGATAAGCTGAGTTCTGAACATATAAAAAGATAGGCAACTCAAAAAAGGAGTTTAAGAATTTCAACAACGTCCCAATCTAAAGTAATTCACAAAACCTGTAAATAGACCAAAACCAATCTAAGTCTGAACATTCCCCCGATAATAGCCAAAAGAATCCAATAGAAGTAGTCTAAGACATAAATGAAATAAGACTTCAAAATGATAGTCTTCCATAGAATGTAAGCTCACCACTTCAAAACTAATTACTGACAACCCAAAGCTCCTATAACTAAGTAAAAAAGTAGAAGTATCTTTGGTTTCTACATCGCGTAGGGATATAACATCCGTAGATATTTAGCGGGGTGAGCGTTAGCATGTAACTCAGGGAAGGGATAAAATAACGCTAAGTCAAAAACTATAGTAAAATCTATTTACACACGTTGTACATACATATATATAATATGATGGTATAGGGAATAAGGTTTAGTATGAACTTAAAACATTAGCCTGGACTATTTAGCATTAACCATCTTAAAAAGGCACCTATGAGCTACATGTGCTAAACTCCCCCTGCTGAAAGGATCCCAGTGCATGTTAGCCACACGAACCAATGAATAATAATATGTACATATGCACCAAGGGTGAATCGAACACCCATTCATATATCAAGGGTGACTCGAACACCTGGCCATTTAGATTCCCCCCTTCCCCCGCGATAAATTTGGTTTCTAGTATTGGTCTATCAGGACCTCCACTTTCACATCCTAGCTACACAACCCCTTTTAAGACCAATTAAAATATTTACACATTCCCCCTCACTGAACTATGATACACATTAGGCATACACTATCGGTATCGTCATACCAACTACACTTTCAAGGTATTGTCATTATGCCATTACAATTCCATTAACTTGGGGGGAAAAAGACCCCCTTTGTTTATTAAATTAAAGTTTGTTCTTAAGTTTTTTATGCTATGCAGTAGTTCCAAAGGTATTTTCAATGGATATATTCTCATGTTCAAAGCAAATTTCACAAGATTGGGTTAAAGTATTCACCAATTCAATATTCAAAACCATTAATTTAGGGGAATCCACGACCTCCATTCCAATTAACCTCACCTATGCACCCCAAATAGTTTAGAACCATTAATTGAATCCATGAATCATTCATAAAAATCCATGGGAAAAACAATTCATTCACTAAGGCTCAAAACCCTCAACCCACATTCATAAACCATAATTTAATCACATGAATAACAATTATAAATAAATTCTTTTAACAAAATATGTTGGGAAAGAGTAACTTGTCTGAGATATCAAGAATTATAGAGAAAAATCAACCCTTAGATGCTCTAATTGCCAATTCTTGAAAATCCTAGCTGTTCTTGACTTGGGGATTTGAGAGAGCTTGAGAGAGTGTATTTAATGGTTAAGTATGGAGAATACAGTCCCCAACATGTTTTATGGACGTGGGGTCTAAGGGGGGAAGAGAGAAATATCCATGGAGCCCTTGAATAAAAGCTAAAAATTTATTGCCAATGATGATGGGTCACCCTATGACTGGTGAGGAAACGCTACTACTCGTCACCATGAGATTTAGTTTTGACAAAAACATAAGGCACCCACACTGGTCTGACATAAGTTGTACCCTACGACTCGTACTCAGACATTACGATTTGTTATGTATTATTCGTACCCAGGATAGAAACTTTAGGGAATATTCTGGTTACCCTATGATTGGCACATCACGACTCGTTAGATAAAAGTCGTAACCAAGATAGAAACTAGGATAACCTTCGCTGTTCACCCTATGAATCGATCCCAATGACCCGTAAGAAGACCTTATGACTCATTTGGTAAGTCTTAGTTAGAGAAATGAGCTTAAAACTTAGGAATTTCCCTCGGACCCAAATCTGTGGTGTTACACTAATGCATGAACTTCATCACTTTCATAGAAAGGAACTGCTTTAGGGGGCCTAGCCACGTAGGATATACCTCTTTAGTAGTCATCTATCACTTAAGTAATGTTTGCTTATTTGGCCATTTGTTTGCTTAAGCAGCCAAAACTATGTTAGTATATATAGTTCATTTTCATGTTGCCTTCTGTTTGAAACTTTGAGCCTCGAGTTTGAGTAATTCTCTAGGATTTCTTCACCATTTGAATTGGGTAAGCTTCAAAACCTTTTTCACATTATTTTTCATCGATTATATCATCAAAATCACCTTTAAATTTCGAAATAAAAAATTTAGGAATTTCATTAGTAAATCTTAAAAAGGAGTTTTTCTTTGATTTGGACCTTACTTTAACCTGTTTTCACATGTAAATTTCTATAACCTTGGGGAAGGTATTTCCAAAATAAAATTTCAATTCTACCCTTTCTTTTTTGAACTCGTTTTTCAAATTTATTTTGGACCTGTCCCGAATATGACCACTATGGGTATTAATAACTTTCTTTTAGTATGTAGATGCTATATTTGAATGTTGTAATTGATTCTTATATCTTTCGTAAGGGGAATGCCCCGTGTAGAAGCACTTTAGATAGAGATTTCATCATTTTGAGGTAGGTTATGGCTTAACTTCTTTTATATTGAGCTAGATAGTTAACAAATAATTAAAGCATATCATGGGTTGGAGAAAATTACTATGAGATTTATATTTTGAGAATGTTATTATCGTTGTGTGCCTATGTGGGGGATAATACTCTTTTGTTGTTGACTTATGATATCTAATATTATGTATTGTCCATGTGGAGTCTTTATTTGATATCATTAGTCTAATCTGTGCATTTAAATGCCTTTATTCTAGAAATAATGCTCGTGTGAAGACTCATTTTGTTAATATTGACCTTAATTGGGCATTAGTTGCCTTTATCATGATAGAAATACCTGAGTTAGGGATTGATATGATATTAATGATGTCTTATATGCATATTTATTTTGATGGTTCCTAATTAGAGTTGATAATTATGAATTATGGACATATTTAGTTGATTTTTGGGCTCACTTATATATACATATATATGTGTTGCATTGATTTAATGTCATCATATTGAGTTGCTTGTGAGCATTACATTCTCATTCCATATATATACATTCATGAGATACTGGTAACATTGAGAAACACTATTTTTGAAAGAAAATAAGATACTTTTTATGAAAACTATTTCCATAAACATGAGATGAAGAGGTGAGTTGAGATTGAGATACACGATATAGTATATTGGTTGTGAACACCCCATGATACTATTGAGGAGATTTGAGATTGGTTATTATACAGAAAGTCATGCGATGACTTTTATCATTTATCTCATCAACATTGCATCGCATTGCATTTTCACAGGCATCATTCTTGAATTCTTTAGTTTCCTTGATTTGTAATTAGTTTTAGTGTTTCCTTCATGTGTGTGTATATATATATATATGTGTTGTTTTTCATTTTCATTTTTATATATTAGAATGTTAGTGGATACGGTGTTAGCTACAGTTGAGACTTTTCTACTTGCAAGTGACGTGCTGATAATATTATTTTACTTATCTTATTTTTTCCTTTGCTCAGTCGATCTATGATACCTACTGAGTACATGTGGACCATACTCACTCCTATTGTATTTTTTCGTTGTAGATCCTAGTATGAGCACCTCGTGTGGCGGTTGACTTTTTGCGGAGATTCTAGACTTCGAGGTACTAATTAGCTCCAGAGTTCGGGGTTGATTCAGACATTATCCATCTGTACTTATCTTTGTTTTTTTAAATACAAGTGTATTTTTATTTTTCGTATATTGTACTAGATGCTCTTACATTATGATATCAGATTTTTGATGGCTTATGGCTTATAATATTTCTTTCAGAATTCCTCTAGTATTATTCTCGTATAGATCTGACTTTTTTCAAGGAAACACAAAGTGATATGAAATAAAATAAGGCTCGTGGGTAAGTTCAAGTGTTGATTTTAAGGAAATAATTAGAACTCTAGAATTAGATAATTAAATTAAATAAGTAAAGATGGTATACTTGCAAAACAACATGGTACTTCAAAGGGTAAATCAACTAAGTTAATAAAAAATTAAAGTTAGTACGTATAATCAAACATATATTACAAATAAATAATGAAAAAAAAAGAAGAGTTGAAGATTTGGGCCCCTACATTGGCCCATCAGAATTTTGTCCAGCCTTGCACTTTATTTTACTCAACATTACACAAATACGCAATTTATTTTTCTAATATTACAAAAAGTCCCAACTTCCTAAACATATTACAAAAATCTCAATATATACACTGAATGCTATGTATATGTTGGCTATGTTATGTATATTAATAGGGAGAGAGAGTAAAGTAATTAAAAAAGTGAGAGAGAGTGTAATTACTTTCAAAAGGATTGATATTTATGTTATTTATACTTTATTTTATGGACTTTGTATCCATTTTCAGCTTTGTATAGATGTATACAGATTGTATACCAGCCTTCTTTTGTTGCATTTTTTTTGTATATCTGACATATATGTGAATATATATCAACCATATATATATTCATTCGGGTGTTCCACTTGTATACCAGCTTCACTTCCTCATTTTTCACTGTTTATCACCTATATAGTTTTATATCTATTATATATCAATATAGATTAGTCCCATTTTGACTTGACCTTGGGGCTTGACTCGATGTGTTAGTCTCGATCCTAACAGGAATGCGAATGAAGGATGAGAAGGTCCAAAAGGACCCAAGGGTTCATATGTGTCAAACAAACAAAGAAGAAATTAGTATATAATCCATCCAACGATTTTATCCCATGATAAAGAAAGCACATAAGCGCAACATTTTTTAAGGAGAGAATAGGTTCAATGACTTGACAACAACAAAATCTCAAAGTTATTTAACACGATTTGAAGGTTAAGCGGGCTCATTTCGATACAGAACATTAAACCCTTTCAAACTTTAGATGATGGTTAGTGACCCAAGATCTTCAAATCCATTTAAAGAAAACATAACCGAAAATATTGTCACACATTAATAGCCTAGTGAAAAGGAGGAAAGATGGGAGAACCAAAAAGTAAACACATCATATTGAATAAGGAATTAATTCACATAAACACATCATATTGAATAAGGAATTAATTCACATTAGCCTCAAATAGTGTTATACTTATTCTGTTACGATGAAAATTAAACTTAGTCTATCGATCAAACAAACCATACTTATTCTGTTATGATGGAACTTAAACTTAATCTATCAATCAAACAAACCATACATGATAAAAAGTAATTTTAAAAAAAGGGGGGAGGGAAACTAAAGAAAACAAGTTGCAGAATAAGATGTAACTTCAAAATATTGCCTCTCCCGATGTAATTGAACTTGAACTTTTGCACTAAGCACATACAATAACAAAATATCCATACCCAAAATTTGAGCCATATATTAACACAAGAAATAATTCATAATATATGACAAAGAAGTTTAAATTGATACAATTTATGAAGAGAACTATAATACAATTATGAAGTCACCAAACAAGGAAAAAATTCAAAAGGGTAAACTAGATGATTTCTCATGAAAATAAAAGAAAAAAGAACCAAACTAAATAGAGATTCTGCAAACTATACTCATCTATGTCGATAATAAATAAACCATAACCAAATTCATTCCTATGCCAATTATGAAAAAAATCATAAATAGTAAAAACAACATGACCTAAATACTACTACAACAACAAAATCCATGAATCGATTCAATCACTATAGGATGACAAAGAAAATTACACCATTTTCGTCACACGAAACCTATAACCTTCAAAGCCTTCTACGATAAATAATTGCACCATTACTAGGATTATTTAAAATTGCTACTCGTAAAAAGAAGAAGAAAAAGAATAAATAACTAAAGAATTAGAGTGTTTACCTTTGTCGGAATTTCTCTACCACCACTGTAATGAAATTGGATTCTTAACCTAGAATTTCAAGCTCAAATAACCCTTATCAAATTTCTTGGCACCAGAATCATTTTTATTTGAGTGAGAATCCCGTACCTTTAGGGTTCTTCGCTCTTAAATAATGCCTACTCTCTCTAGTTAGTGGAATAGTGTCACAACCCAAGGCTACCCCCTAATTTTAATACGGTACTTAAGGCCACAAGTGACCCCAAGTTAACCCATGATCTGGTACCTGTTGTGAGCACTGAATAGAATAATACAAAAACATCATATGTGGAAGTTAAACTAATCAAATACTATTAAGATGTACTACTGAAACAATAGTTAACATGTCTGAAATTGCTGATAAAACTGAAAACAAGTCTGACTATCTGGATATCATCTGAATATCTGAAAGCCTCTAAGACATGAGGAGTTGATGAGACAAGCCCTCAACTAACTTCGATTGACTGAAATGAAGGAAATATTGAAAATAACTGTAAATACTTGTCCTCGATGGATGAGGACTCACCACAACCGCTGGTGAGAGGTACTGAGATGACTAAAGGCGATAGAGGAACTAGCGTCTGAACCTATTTTATAAGACAACATAGCGTAAAAGATATTATGTAGTCAGTACTTTGAATGTACTGGTATGTAAGATACGGACTAACTGGAATACATATAAGTACTGAGTAGAGTGCATGGACATATAAAATTAAAGCAAGATTAAGCATAAATATTTACTAAAATAATCTGAATAATTGATATCTGACTAGATGAATAACTAATATCTGTACACTTGGTCATGCAAACCTAAGCTAACATACTTTGAATATTGAATTGAGACTGTGGTAGCTATCATGTAACCAACATAGCCCAATCTGAGCTAATCGGGGTCCAATATATAAATCCAGTTGGAAGGGTGTCATTACCTTGCCATAGGTACTAATACATATCTGACGATGTTAATCCATAAGGATGATGTCTTGAAGGACTATGGTGTCAGTCCTCTACTGACGGGTGACCCCTAAGAGAGTGTCAGTCCTCTACTGGTGGGTGACATCTCATAACCTACGCTAGCTATGTAGTTCTGAAACTTAGAGACTGCTACTAAAGGTCTCAATCCTCTACTAGCGGGTGAGGCTTTATCTCTAGGTTCGCTCGGTGCTAAATCCTACACCCAACTGAACTAAACTGACACTGATTTAAGTTAACTGGACTCACAACTGATAATTGTTCAACATGAATATGATATTCTGAATATGATGATAAAATCATAATCTGATTGACTTAAAATTTGAATAGCTGAAATGTGTGTAAGAATATAGGTATCAGGTGTTCATAACCCTCCAGCACTGAATAATTCTTTAAGTACAATAACATCATTTAAGACACTGTAAGAGAATTCATGATTTGTAAACCCCAAAATATAGTAGATTTCAGTAAACTGATAAAATTCATAATTATGAGTACGAGAATATGTTAAACTTCTAAGAACAACATGATTACATGATTTATTTCATAACTTGAGAAATTGACATGGTATCAACTGAACATGATGTGGGTGATTGAGATTATAAAGTATGTAAAAGTATAGTTCACATTGGGAAACACAAAGTCATGGTTTTTATCCAAAACTATTAAGAACAATTTGAGTAATTTAATACTTAACATTGAAATTTCAAGAAATAGGGAAAGGATTTATACTTAAAAAACAAATGATTCTTGGGACTCAATGGGTTAAAAGAATCCCATTGATGAATATCCCACATACCTGAGTTGCTTGAATCCTTGAAGACAACTTGGAATTGGGACTTGGAATGGTGAATTCTTGGGAAAAGCTTTGACTTTTGTGTTCTTAAGGATGGGATGATTTTGAGTATCACTAACTGATAGAGAAGGGGCAAATAATGCCCCTCTTTAGTTTTAAAACATCAATTGGGTGTTTAGGGTAGGGGAGAAGACCAAAATGCCTCTTAAACCTTTAAATGATGTTGCAGGATTGCACAGTCTCCGTGGCACGGAGGCGATCATAGAGACTAGCCTTCATGACATGGCATGTAGCATGGAGACTAACCTTCATGACATGCCATCTACCTCCGTGGTCCAAAAACATCCTGAACCCCTTCCAAAAATTTCAAAACTCTCTCAGATGACCCCTTTAACACCCCTAAACATATTTCAATTCATAATTAATGTTTTAAACTCAAAAGGCCAAAAATAAAATATTTGAAATCTTGGGGTCTTAAAATAACCATGTAACTTGTACTTAGTGTTAATTAATGTCTTTGGGACTTATAAACATGGTATGAATAGATGAAAACTCGTCTAGAATATTGTGGGGTATTACAAATAGTTGTATATTTATAAGAGGGTTTCAAAATGGAAATTTCGTTGTTTGGCTGATGTGGGATAGAAATTCTGAAAAACTTTTCAGGAATTTTCTTGAGGTGAAATTTTCCTGATGAGAAGGTTCATCTTGGCAAAAGTATAAATTTGTATTGATTTTGGAGAAGAACGAGATGACGAGTTGAATGGCAGCATATCACAGATTCTAGAACCTTCAAAGTACAAGCTCGTGTACTGAGCACACACTAATCATGTGGTGACAAAGGATTTGAGAGCAATGTCATTGGGTAGTTCTTGGTGGAGATAGGGTTTTCGGGTCGAGTTGTTGTTGTCATCGTTGGTATGTTGTTGTTTTCGATATTTTTATTGTGTTTTTATACGTGGTAAAAGGAGAAGGGGATACGGATTACATGGGTGGTGGGGCAGGTCAAGTCTTGGTAGAATGGGTTAGGGCGACATGTTTGTTGTTATGGGCTGGACTAATTTAGGAATAAGAATTTAATTATTGTTGGGTAGAAATTGGGGTATTGTTAAATAACCTTATTGTTAGAATTTTAGTCAATTGCATTTAAATTTTAACCTAATTGAAAATCAATTGGCCAATTACATTACACTTTTGGCTAAGTTGATTTCATTTAAGGTAAAATTCAATAAATTGGCTTAATTGAATGAAGGTTTGAAATAAATTAACAACCAATTTAATTCTGAGTTTCTTGGTTTACTAAAATCTAATAAATATTTCCCGAATAATTTTTTTAAGAACAAATTATATTGAAATCAATATTTATCCTATTTGAACTAATTTTCAAGAAAATTCTTGATTAAAATCTGATTTTTAGTAAAATAATTATTTAAGAAACAAAATCAAATGATCTCATACATATGAATATGAAAATATGTAATCGCTTCTTAAAATGAAAAAATTACCTAGATAAATATTTTAAAAAGTTATTTTGAATAAAATAAATATTGTAATTTTATTTACAACCGAAGAAACTCAAAATTAAATGTAGTCGTGGAGGGCAAAAATTAAGTGTCAACAACTGCCCCTTCCCTTTGGGTAGGGTGAATGCAAGTAACCCAACATAAAGGGAGTTTGACGTTCCTAATTCTGTCCGACCACAAATTTATTTCTCGAAAGAAGTTGGTGTTTGCACCAATTTCGTGGAGTTACTGTTGGGCCTCGGTATCAACTTCCCTACATATTTCAATTTTTATGAGAATTTAGGTCACTTGGAGTTCATAACGCTTAATTTGGGAGTACGATTTTTAAAGAATTCACAAGTTCTCCCAGCTCCAAATTTTAAAAGATCGGAAAGCCAGAATATGATATTGGAGGAGGGGGTGGAATGTAGTAGAGTTTTGAACATAGAGTCCAACCTACATATCTTTAGAACTTAGAGAATCATACTTCTTGTAGTTCTACTCGATCGGTAAAAAAATAATCTTTTAATTTAAAATAACCTTTGGCTCGGGATAAGTGATAAGTAAAACGAGATATGGAAAAAGGCTTGTAATCTCTTAACCATAAATATGGAGTTCTTCACATTAGTAGGTAAGAATTTATTAGGACATAATATCCAATGTTCTAGGTGTATTGTCATCCAGATTTGAAGAAAGAGAAAGGTTACCTCCGGTATGAGATTAAAAATATCCCAAAACTGAAATTGAAATTAAAATATATCAAAATACCCATATTCCTTATAATGGGGGTGTGGTTTGATGGTGTTAGTAATATTCCTTTATCTTGCGTCCAAAGATTTTGACGCCCCCCTGCACCACGTCTCAATTTGCTATAAAGAAAAAGTTCTATGTTGTGTTGTATTCTTTTTAGAGTCGTCCACACCAGTTATTTTAATTTGAGATTTTCATCCTCTAAGATGCTCTCATTAATATCTCAAACAAATATTGTAAGTAATAAGCATAATTTACGAAGGGGTATATAATTTTTTTACCATATCTCCTTGTGAGTTGTTATCCAAAAAGTAAAGTCGTCCTCTCTTATACCTATTTAGAGGGAAAATTTTTTTGCAATAAAAGACATAACAAACCTCTTGATTGTCGAATAAAATAGACTTTTTAATTATCAAGAAATTTCTTCAAAGTGGGGTGGCCCTTTTGGGCACCGATAATACTTTTTGTAGAACGGTTCCTACAACCGAGTAATCTTATACTAACCTGGAAATCCTCTTGGTCACCTATAATGCTTATTCAATATGGTATGATAACCTCTTTGGCTATTAAAAATGATCTTTTGCATGTGATTATTGGGTGTTTTGCGTATCTTTTGTATCAGTATAACCCACAATTATCTCTCAAATTTTTCTATATTTGAGCAATCATGTATATTATTTGATGTTGATATGAAATGACTTACAAAAGTCCTTTGATTTTACAGTCTTCTGGGTGATTCTGCATATTATTCAATCGTGGATAAGAGATGTCTTATAGATACCCCTAATAACTAGTTTACAGGTAAATCTACACATTATCCGACCTTAGATGCGTACGACTTATGGATATCTCTCAAATTATCAGTCTTTAGGTAATCCCACACATAATCAATCTTGGATGGGCGCGGCTTATAGAAAACCATTGAGCTATCAATTTTGAGGATTGCACATCAACCGATAAGGATTTAGCCGTGGATTATGGATAACCTTCAAGCTATCAATTTTTGGATAATCTCAATTCTCGCATACTATCTAGTTAGAAAGTTATTGCAACTTACGGATGAATCATGGACTATCAACTCATGGGGAATCTTGCAACTATTCTATTTTGAATATTGAGGCTTATAGAATACCCTCGTAATGTCAATTTCTGGGAATCTAGCATGTTGTTCGCCTTCAGATAGCGACTTACAGACGTGCCTTTGTGTCATGTGCTTTTCTAACTTCATATGTTGATGTATTCAATTGATGATATTTGATGTTGACAGCAAATTTTTGTCCTCCACGACTAAGTTTAATTCTGAGTTTCTTTGATTTTTAATAAAATTGAAATCTTTATTTCATCCGAATAAATGTGCTCTAAAATATTTATTTTGGATTAATTTTATCATTGAAGTGATGATTATTTTTTTTGTATTTACTTATACGAGATTGTATAAAATTTAATACTTAAATGAATATTTTTTAAATCAAAATTAGACTATTATTGAGATTAATCTCGAAAATTAATTCAAATGGATAAAATCTTGATTTATATACAATTTATTCTTAAAAAATAATTTATTTGAAGAAATATTTGTTTGATTTTATCTAATCAAGAAGCTCGAGGTTAAGCTGGTTAATAATTCGTGTCAGATCTTATTTAAATTTTAGTCAATTTATTGAATTTGGTCATAATTGAAATCAGTATGGCCATAATTGCAATGCAACAATTGATTTCAATATGATTTTAGTCATAATTGCAATGTAATTGACCAATTGATTCTCAATTTGCCAAAATTTAAATGAGATTAGCTAATTTTAATTTAATTTTGGCAAGTTAATAAATATCCTAAGCCAATCTACCCATTCAAATCCTAAAATTTAAATTTGAATTTCAAATTTGTACTAGATTGTACAATTCCACGTCAACCTTATCCTTTTTCCATTTTTAAAATTCAAAATTTTTACTAGATTGTACAATTCTACCTCAACCTTATCCTCCAACAAACCTTATCCTCAATTTAGAATTTCCAAAATCACCCTTGAGTTTTTCAATCCCACATCGCCAATTTATCATGAATTTAGGATTTTGGGGTTCTATATAAACCTCTCCTATTCACTCTTCAAGGGTGTTGAGAGAAAGAGAGATTAATTTAGTAGAGAACCCTAATTGAAAGGGATTTCTCTAAATTAAAATTTCAATGATGAATCCTTATAAGACTGTTTGACTTAGGATTTTTGGAGAAGGAATTTTGTTCGTAGCTTTTCGGTGATGCGGAGAGAATCCATAAGCTCGTAGTTCCGGTATGTTGCCCGGAAAAAGGTAAATACATCTTTATTTTTTTCAATTATTTAGTTATTCGTTCTTTTCTACTTTTTATGAGTAGCAATTTTCGTAATCGTAGTTATATAGGGATTGCTTGTTGTAGACGCCTTGAATGTGATGGATTTTGTGTTTGATGATTGTTTGAAAGATATTAGTGATATATTTGTTGTTTGTTGGTTTGAAATCTAGTATTATTTAGTTTTATTAAGAATGACACTGTAATTGTTCATCTTATTTGGAAAATTTGAAACTAGGACTAAAATTTAAGGTATTTTTATTATCTTGCATAATTCTGCTTCTGTTTTTTCTTTTTACTCAAATAATATTTTGTGGTAGTTAATGGTGAAATTAACATCATAATTTCTTATTTCTCTTGTTATCCTCTATAAAAAAATTGTTGTTGTACCTTGAATTGGTTATCATGATTTGTTGAATTATTATTTTAGAGGCTAAGTCTGAAGACCGAATAATTTTGTTACTATATTGTTGATAGAATTTAGTTTTCTCTTCAAATTTAGTTTGTTATTTTGTTGTTATGAGTAGTTGAACCTTACGTCTACGTGAGAATGAAAATGGAATATTGAGTTAGGAATTGTGTTAGTTGAATCTTACATCATGATTTTTGTTATGAGTAGTTGAATCTTATGTCTACGACTAGTTCTCCTTATCCTAAGCCATTGGATGATCTTCGTTTTCAGAATAGTGTTAGTCCCAGGGCGCAGGGAGCCCAACCATAGGCTAGTGGGGCTCAGTAAGCTTCATCCTATCCCCCTTATAGATTTTGTGGTTAAGTGCTTCATGGTATTTATGAAGAGGGGAGGAACAAGTGCTTTAAATAAGGCCAGATAGGTCATATGCAGAGCGATTGTCCTTCTAGGGTTGCTTCTGGGGAAAATAAGATCCATGTTGCTACTTTGTCAGCTCCTGCACCAAAGGGTACTACTTATGCTTCTGGCTTCGGCACTGGCCAAAATTGTCTGTATTCTCTTGCCACCCGCCAGGATTCTGAGGCATCCCAGATGTTGTTACTGGTACGTTTAAACTTTTCTCTTGTGATGTATGTTGTCTACTTGATCGCGGGTCTATCCTATCTCATGTGACCCCTTATGTGGCTATTCATTTTGGTTTTGATCATGAGTGTCTTTCAAATCCCTTCTCTGTGTCCACCTCGGTGGGTGACTCTATTTTATCTAAAATAATCTATAGGGGTTGGGTGATATTGATCCGTGGTAGGAAGACCTTGGTAGATTTGATAGAGTTGGACATATTAGACTTTGATATGATTTTGGGGGTGGATTGGTCTTTGATGTAATTTTGGGGGTAGATTGGTTGCATTCGAGCTATGAATTTCTTAATTGTCGGACCCGAAGGGTTAGTTTCTATTTCACGAATGAGTTGTTGATTGAGTGGGAAGGTAGTTTCCTAGTGTCTAAGGGAAGGTTCATTTCATTTCTTAGAGCCCAAAAATTAATTTCCAAGGAGTGTCACCACCATTTAGTGCATGTTAAGGATTCTAGATCGGAAGGTCCCTTTTTACAATCTGTCCCTTGGTCTGTGAGTTCCCTAAGGTGTTCCCTGATGATCTTTCTAGAGTTCCTCCCGATAGGTAATGTGATTTTGGGATTGATCTTCTTCGGGACACTCATCCTATTTCTATCCCTCCCTATAGAATGGCTTCGACAGAGTTGAAGGAACTCAAAGAACTATTAAAAGTCTTTTTGATAAGGGTTTTATTCGCCCTAGTGTCTCTCCTTGGGGTGCTTTGGTTCTCTTTGTGCATAAGAAGGATGGGTTCCTTCAGATATGTGTAGATTACTACTAGTTGAATAAGGTGACTGTGAAGAATAAGTATCCACTTCTTAGGATCGATAATTTCTTTGATCAGCTTCAGGGTGATAAGTACTTACCAAGATTGATCTTTGCTTGGGTTATCATCAGTTGAATATTAGGGAAGTGGATATCCCTAAGACTGCCTTTCAAACTCGATATAGTCATTTTGAATTTTTAGTGATGTCATTTGGGTATACTAATGCCTCAGTGAAATTTATGGATCTTATGAATTGGGTATTTCGCCAGTTCTTGGATTTGTTCGTAATTATGTTTATAGATGATAGTTTAGTGCATTCTTAAAGTGAAGCGGATCATTTTAATTACCTCCACCTTGTGTTGTAAATCTTGTAGGATCAACGGTTGTATGCAAAATTCTCAAAATCTGAGTTTTGGTTGAATGTTGTGACCTAACTGGGCTATGTTGTTTCTAGTGAAGGGATCATGGTGGGTCCACAAAAAATTGCAGTACTTATGAAGTGGCCTAGACCCACGACTCCAACTAATATTCAAAGCTTCTTAGGTTTAGCCAATTATTATAGGAGGACTGTGGAAAGCTTCTTTTCTATTTCTGCTCTATTGACTAAGTTGACTTAGAAAAAGGTAAAGTTCTTGTGGTGAGACGTTTGTGAGGGTAGCTTCGAGAAGTTGAAAGATAAGTTACTTCAGTTCTGATTTTGACTCTACCTGAGGGTACCGATGCTTCTGTTGTCTATTATGATACATCCCGGGTGGGACTGGGTTGTTGTAAGACCCCGTAAAATCCTAAGCTTTATTCGGTCCTTTAGGTTTGTCAAGGGGTCCCAGACTTAGAATATTTTAGCTAAGTACTTAGACTTAGTGTCATTTTAGCCTATGAAGGTTGGCAATCTTATTTCGTTACTTTTACGTCCATTAAATGTTGATGTTTAGGTTGATTCATGTTTAGGAATATTCGTAGGTGTTTTCGGACAAGTTTTGGATTTTTCGGACTTCGTTTAAAGCCCCTTTGGAATCTTAAAATAGTGGATCAACGCGATCTTGGCGAGCCACGTCAACTATCGCATTGATTGATATTTTCCCCAGCTACCAGCATCTAATTCCAGTGAATGGACGCGAATATGGCGCAATGCATTTTCTATCGTGTTGATGCCATCAACATGCCATATTGACCTGCACGTTGGAAACCCAATTTTCAGTCATTAAAAGACCACATTCTTGGGGGTATTTGGGTCTTTTCCCCACGTCCTTCAGCCCCCAAAACACAAAATTAAACTCCCTATAGAGCAAATATAGTCATTCTTTCTCAAATTTGCTCAAGAACAAAACCCTAGAAGATCCAACTTCAAATCAAGAACTCAAGATTCAACCATAATCTTTTAGTAATTCTTCAACAAAGGTATGTGAAGTGTTCATCCAAGGGTCCCTTCCACCCTTGGAGTCCAAGAATCTCTTTTGAACTTCAAGTAATTGATTTTATGATTTCCATGGTTGGAATTAAATTGTATCCTTGATTGCTATTTGGATTAAGTTCCTAATATATGATTATATATATATATATATATATATATATATATATATTCCATGTGAAATTGGTCATTTTGTGTGTAGATTCATGTGAATCCATGATAAACCCATGATTTGTGAAATTAGAGATGAATTATGATGCTCACTTGTTGTTTAATAATATGTGCATATACTATGCTCACCAAGTTCTTGATAAATTGTCCATGTAAACTATTAATAGAATGAAATCATCTCAAGTTAGTTTGTTTGCAAGTTATATCATGCAAGTGTTTGTCAAAATGCCCCAATAAAGGAATGATGATCAATTTCATAGTTTACATGTTTCATGTTTATGCCATATCTCTTAATTTATGCTATCGAGTCCTGCGGGTACTTGTACCCGACAATTTAGCTTCTTACTTAGAGCCATGGATAGTCATAGAAAAGTATCAGTTACGGTCAGTTGTATTCCGTCAGTCAATGGAATTTAATAAACTTAGTCAGCTCAGCTAAACAGTGATCTCAGTAACAGTCCAATCTAGCCTAGTTCAGACTAGAATTTAGTTCAATGTCCTTTAAGTTGGGAGTAGGTTTTAGCACTAAGTTATCCTAGGGATGAGGGTATTCCTTCCAGCAGAGGATTTGACCCCTTGAAGCAATCCCTGCATTATAGAACTATGTAGCCAGCGTAGGTTGATATATGTTCCTGCCAGATATTATGAAGGTTGATAGTTCTCACCCTAGTTATCCTACCAGCGAGGATTGATGGAAGAGCTTCCTGTCAGAGAGGGTTAACTCACAGTTTATCCTTACTCGTGTCACGGTATTGAAACCCTTCCAACTGAGTTATAGGTTGGACCATAAATTAGTTAGAGAAGGGGTATATCGGTAAGATGATTACCTTCCATAGTCTCAGTTTCAGTCTCAGAATAGAACTCAGTTCAGTTCTACAGATTCAGGACTATCAGATATAGTCACCCAACTCAGCTCAGTACGGAACTCAGTATAGTTTCTCTGAATTCAGGACTGTCAGAGATAGTCATCCAGTTATCCGTCGTACAATATCAGTCATCTAGTTAATCAGTTGATCAATATTCAGACTCAATTTTTATTGCTATCACGATTTAAGTTACAATATACGTATTAACGCATGTACTCATGTTCAGTCATTCTCATGTTATTCAGTTATTATTGTTCATGCATATGAACCCATACATATCAGCCTACCTTACTGAGCATACCAGTATATTCAAAGTATTGATGCATGATTTTTGTGCTATGATGTCTAATATCATAGGTTTCGACACATGGGCTCCCAAGCATCCTTAGTAGATCAGACTTTCAGCATTCAGCATAGTAGTGAGTCCTCGTAGTTTGAAGACATAATTACTATTTATATTATTTCAGTTTATGTCAGTAAATGGAGTTAGTTAAGGATTTGTCCCATCAACTCTACAATTCAGACAGTTAGAGGCTTCCCAAACTAGAGTATTTCAGATAGTTATTCGGATTTTAATTTTTGTCTTTTAGTTTTGGGTATTTATGATACCTCTTTCAGTATTATTTATAGATTTAACCTTATGGCATGATTTCTACCTAATTTAGTGTATTATTCAGTATTATTGTTCAGTTATTACAACAGGTACCAGTCTTGGGTTAGCTTGTGGTCCTTCGAGATTATGAGCACCGTGTAGCGTCCAGGGTACAGACTCGGGGCATTACAAACTTGGTATCAGAGCTTAAGGTTCAACAGTATCCTAGAAAGTCTGATAGCCACATCTAGTAGAGTCTTATGCATAGGTGTGTTGTGCACCACACTTATGGACAGGAAGATATGTGATGTTTTAGGAACAATATCTCTTCTTTCAATATTCATATCGTGCGAGTGAGCATGAGCTCTAGTTACACTCTCTTTCTAATCCTAACTTCTCTTTCCTTTATAGAATATGCCTCCAAAGAGGACTCAGGGAAGAGGAACGAGAGACCAGTCAGCCCCTCAGCCCATCCATCCAGATCCTTTGGGCGAGCATGTCTCCCACGAGGAGTTTAGAGCAGCCTTCACCACCCTAGCTCATTTTTTAGTATCCCAAAATGAACTTTCAACTGCGGTTCTGGCCAAGCCAGTGGCCAATACTACTGTTTCCAAGATTTGAGACTTCACTCGAATGAACCCTCCATCTTTCATAGGGTCTAAGTCAGATGAAGACCCTCGGGAATTTCTTGACAAAGTGTAGAAAGTTACTGATAGTATGGGGGTGACTGCTATTGAGAGCGTTGAGTTGGCCACATATTAGTTATAGGAAGTGGCTCACTCGTGGTTCAAACAGTGAAAAATAGAGAGGGCCGCAGATGCAGGGCCCATAGAATGAGAGGAGTTTGTAGTTGCTTTTCTGGATAGGTTCTTCCTACTAGAGTTGAGGAAAGCAAAGGTTTTGGAGTTTATAAACCTGAAGCATGGCAACATGACTGTACAGGAGTATTCTCTCAAGGTTACTCACTTAGCCAGATATGCCTTGCATGTTGTAGAAGATAGCAGAGCAAAGATGAGTAAGTTCGTGTCAGGAATATCTAGCAGCATGGTCAAGGAGTGTAGGACCGCAATGCTTATTAAGGAGATAGACATGGCCAGGATCATGGTACATGCTTAGCAGATTAAGGAGGCCAAGAATAAAGAAAAAGAGAGGGAGAATAAGAGAGCGAGAACAGGTAGTTTAAATTTTGCTCAACCTAAGTCAGAGGGTAGGAATTGATCTCAGTTCCACCTAAAATCCTCAGTTCCAGCTCCTTCCTCAGCCAGTGATCCAGTGCCAAAATTTAGAGATGGCAGCCGAGATAGGGCATCAGGCCCTAAGCCCTAAGGTAGTGTTAGAAGTGCCCAAACCAATCCCCTTTGCTAGAAATATGGCAGAAACTATCAGGGTGTTTGCAGAGCTGGCAGCGATGTGTGTTTTGGATGTGGCAAGTCAAGCCACAGAGTCAGACAGTGTCCTTAGGTGGTTTATCAGAGTTAGCATAACCATTCCCCAGCTCAGTCCAGTTGCCTGAATTAGTAGGGTGCCTCATCCAGTGCCATTAGTGGGAAGCGCCTAAACAAACTCTATGCTCTTCAGTCCTGACATGATAAGGAAAGTTCTCCTGATTTGGTCACTGGTATGTTACAAGTTTTCTATTTGCATGTTTATGCTTTTCTAGACCAGGAGCTTCTTTGTCCTTTGTTATAGAAATAGAATTGTGCAATTTTAATTTCTAAATAAACCCGTCCTAGAGTGGAAGGGTAGTATTTTAGCACTTAGGGGTCAACTTATTTCTTACCTTTGAGCTATAAAGATGATATCGAAGGGATGTGTCTACCATCTCATTTGATTTCAGGACTCTAGTTCAAAAACCCCTACTCTTGAATCAGTATCAGTAGCATGTGAGTTTCCAAATATGTTTCCCAAAGATCTTCCTAGAGTTCCTCCCAAAAGGGAAATTGATTTCGAAATTGATCTTCTCCCAGATACTCAGCCCATCTCTATTCCACCATATAGAATGGCTCCAGCAGATCTCAGATAATTGAAAGAATAGTTAAAGAATCTCTTAGATAAGGGATTTATCAGACCTAGTGTGTCCCCGTGGGGTGCACCAGTGCTATTCATGCGTAGGAAAGATGGTTCTCTCAGAATGTGTATAGACTACCGTCAGTTAAATAATGTTACGGACAAGAACAAGTATCCGCTTCCCAGCATCGATGACTTTTTGATCAACTTTAGAGTGCCAGCTATTTCTCTAAGATAGACCTTAGATCAGGATATCATCAGCTCAGAGTCAAGGAAAGTGACATCCCAAAAATAGCTTTCTAAACTCGGTATGGTCACTTTGAATTTTTAGTCATGTCCTTTGGTCTTACCAATGCCCCAGTAGCTTTCATGGACTTGATGAATCATGTGTTCAAGGAGTACTTAGATATGTTCATCATAGTCTTCATAGATGATATCCTTGTTTACCCCCATAGTGAGTATGATCATGCAGACCATCTCTGAATAGTACTACAGACCCTCTAAAAACATTAGCTATTCGCCAAATTCAGTAGGTGCAAATTTTGTCTAAGTTTAGTAGCATTCCTTGGCCACATCATTTCTAGTGATGGTATTAGAGTTGATCCCCAAAAGAATAAAGTAGTGAGAAACTAGCCCAGACCTATCTCTCCATCAGATATCAAGAGTTTCTTGGGTTTGGCTGGCTATTACCGATGGTTTATTGAGGGATTTTCATCAATTGCATTCCCTATGTCTTGATTGACTCAGAAGAAAGTCTAGTTCCAGTGGTTAGATACTTGTGAGAAGAGTTTTCAGGAGTTGAAGACTCGACTCACTACAGCTCTAGTGTTGACCCTACCAGATGGTTTCGATGGTTTTATTGTGTACTATGATGCTTCCAGAGTTGGATTGGGTTGTATTTTGATATAGAAAGGTAAGTTTATAGCCTATGCCTCTAGACAGATTAAGCCCCATGAGAAGAACTATCCTATTAATGACCATGAGTTAGCAATAATAGTTTTTGACTTAAAATATTTGGAGGCATTACTTGTATGGTGTGCACGTTTATGTGTTCACTGATCATAAGAGTCTGAAGTATGTGTTCTCTCAGAAAGACCTCAACCTCCATTAGAAAAGGTGGTTGGAATTATTGAAAGACTATGACATGAGTGTTATGTTTCATCCAAGTAAGGCCAATATAGTGGCCGACGCTCTCAGTAGAATGTATATGGGTAGTGTTTCCCATGTTGGGAACAGTAAGAAGAAGTTAGCCCAGGAAATTCATCAGCTAGCCCGACTAGGTGTTCGCTTAGTTGATTTAGCAGAAGGTAGTGTATGGGTGTAGAGTAGCTCAGAATCATCCCTAGTTTCTGAAGTAAAGGAAAAATAGGATAGGGATCCCAGTCTAGTCCAGTTGAAGAAATTAGTCAAAAATCAGAAAGTAGAGGTTTTCTCCCATGGAGGAAATAGTATTTTGCATTGTTAGGGTTTTCTGTGTGGGATGAAAAGAGACATTGCAGAGGCACATGGTGCGCATTACTCTAATCATCCAGGGGACATGAAGATGTACCACTATTTATGGGAGATCTATTGGTGGAGTGGGATGAAAAGAGATATTGCAGAGTTTGTGGCTAAGTGCTCAACATGCCAGTAGGTCAAGAATGAGCATCAGAAGCCTAGTGGGTCCATACTGGAGTTTAGTATTCCCACATGGAAATGGGAAGAAGTGAACATGGACTTTGTGATGGTTTTTCCTCGTACTCGTTGACAACATAATTTAGTTAGGGTCATCATAGAGAGGATGACTAAATCAGCTCATTTTCTTCTAGTTCATACTTCCTATTAGGCCGAGGATTATGCCAAACTCTATATCAGGGAGTTATTCAGATTGCACGGTGTTCTATTGTCTATTATCTTAGATAGAGGTACCCAGTTCACCTCTTATTTCTGGAAAGCATTTCAAAAGGGTCTTAGTACCCAAATTCATCTTAGTACAGCCTTTCATCCTCAGACAGATGGTCAAGTAGAAAGGACTATTCATACCTTAGAGGATATCCTGCGAGCAAGTGCAATAGACTTTAAAGATAGTTGGGATGGCCACTTGCCTTTGATTGAATTCACATATAATAATAGCTATCATTCTAGTATCCAGATGGCTTTGTTTGAGGTGCTCTTTGGGAGGAGATGTAGATCTCCCATTAGTTGGTTTGAAGTAGGTGAGGCCGCAGTGATAGGGCCAGACTTGGTATTTGATACCTTAGAGAAGGTCCAATTAATTAAGGAAAGGCTTAAGACAGCTCAGAGCCAATAGAAATTGCATACAGATGTGCGTAGAAAGGATCTCGAGTTTTAGATTGGAGATTTTATGTATCTAAAAATCTCTCCCAAGAAGGGAATGAAGAGATTTGGCAAGACGGGAAAACTCATCCCCTGATATGTTTGTCCATACCAAATTCTCAGTCATTTTAGAAAGGTAGCTTACGAGCTTGAGTTGCTTTCAGATCTATCTTCAGTTCATCCAGTGTTCCACATCTCCTTGCTACAGAAATGCATAGGTGGCCCAGCAGTCGTAGTCCCTATACAGGGCGTAGATTTCAGAACATCCTCTCTTATAAAGAGATTTCAGTCGAAATCCTCGACTATCATATTCACAGACTGAGGAACAAAGAAGTCCCTCTAGTCAAAGTACTTTCACGGAATCAGTTCGTTGAGAAAGCTACTTGTGAAGCAGAGCAGACATGCAGACCAAGTATCCTCATCTATTCTCCGCTAATCTAGGCTCAGCTCAAGGTAATAGTTTTCCTTAAGCTTATTCAGTTCCATATTCAGATTTCAGTTACAAACTTGGTATTAGTTACCATTGCATGTACAGTTATGCGTTCATGAGTCCGTTCAGTCATGTATCCATGCATCAGATATGCATGTTCAGTATATAGAGTCAATTTATCAGTAATCCGAGTCATGCATTCAAAAATCATGTTTAGCTATACTCATGCATCAAATATGCATGTTCAGTATGATAATTCAGAATACCAGTAATATCAGCCATATAGTCGTGTTCCAGATGCTCATGTCTAGTAAGTAAGTCAGTCTATCAGTATTCTCAGTCCCAACAGTCTCATTCGAGGATGAATGTTCCTAAGGGGGAGATAATGTAAGACCCCACAAAATCCTAAGCTTTATTCAGTACTTTAGGCTTGTCAAGAGGTCCCAGACTTAGAATATTTTAGCTAAGAACTTAGACTTAGTGTCATTTTTGCCTACAAAGGTTGGCAATCTTATTTCGTGACTTTTACATCCATTAAATATTTATTTTTAGGTTGATTCATGATCAGGAATGTCCATAGGTGTTTTCGAAAAAGTTTTGGATTTTTCGAACTTCGTTTAAAGCCCCTTTAGAATCTTAAAATAGTGGATCAACACGATCTTGGTGCGCCATGTAAACTATCGCGTTGATTGATATTTTTCCCAGCCACCAACATCCAATTCCAGTGAATTGGCGCGAACATGGTGCAACGTGTTGTCTATCGCGTTGATGGCATCGATGCGCCTCATCGACCTACTCGTCAGAAGCCCAGTTTTCAATCATTAAAATACCACATTCTTGGGGGTATTGGGGTCTTTTCCCCACGTCCTTCAGCCTCTAAAACTCTAAATTAAACTCCTTATAGAACAAATGTAGTCATTTTTTGTCAAATTTTCTGAAGAACAAAATCCTAGAAGATCCTGTTTCAAATCAAGAACTCAAGATTCAACAATAAAATTTCAGCAATTCTTCAACAAAGGTATGTGAAGTGTTCATCCATGGGTCCGTTCCACTCTTGGAGTCCGAGAATCTCTTTTGAACTTTAAGTAATTGAGTTTATGATTTCCATAGTTAGAATTAAATTGTATCCATGATTGCTATTTAGATTAAGTTCCTAATTCATGATTATATATATATATATATTCCATGTGAAATTGGTCATTTTGTGTGTAGATTCACGTAAATTCATGATAAATCCATGATTTATGAAATTAGAGATGAATTATGTTGCTCACTTGTTGTTCAATAATATGTGCATATACTATGCTCACCAAGTGATTGATAAATTGTCCATGTGAACTATTAAGAGAATTAAATAATGTCAAGTTAGTTTGTTTGCAAGTTATATCATGCAAGTGTTTGTCAAAATGCCCTAATAAAGGAATGATGATCAATTTCATAGTTTACATACTTCATATTTATGCCATGTCTGTTAATTTATGCTATCGAGTCCTAGGGGTACTTGTACCCGACAATTTAGCTTTTCACTTAGAGCCATAGTAAGTCATAGAACAATATCATTCACGTCACAATCAGTAGTATTTTGTCAGTTAACAAAATTTAGTAAACTCAGTCAGCTCAACTAAATAGTGATCTTAGTAACAGTCCAATCTAGCCTATTTTAGACTAGAATTCAGTTCAGTATCCTTTTAGTAGGGAGTAGGATTCAACATCGAGTTAATCCAGGGATGATACTTCTCACTTGAGGTATCCTGCCAGCGAGGGTTGATGGAAGAGCTTTCTGTCAGAGAGGGTTAACTTATAGTTTGTCCTTACCCGTGGCATGGTATTGATATCCTTCCAACTGGAGTTATAGGTTGGACCCCAAATTAGTTAGAGAAGGGGCATGTCAGCTAGATGATTAACTCCCACAGTCTTAGTTTCAGTCTCAGTCTCAATCTCAGAATTGAACTCAGTTCAGTTCTATAGATTTAGGACTATCAGATATAGTCACCCAACTCAGCTCAGTATAGAACTTAGTCTAGTTCCTCAGAATTCAGAGCTATCAAATAAAGTCATCCAGTTATCAGTAGTACAGTATCAGTCATCCAGTTAATCAGTTGATCAGTATTCAGACTCAGTGTTCATTATTATCACGATTTCAGTTATAGTATATGTATTCACACTGTACTCATATTCAGTCATACTCATGCTATTCGATTATAATTGTTCATGCATATCAACCTACCTCACTGAGCATACCAGTACATTCAAAGTATAGACACATATTTTTTGCTCTATGATGTATTATAGTATAGGTTCCAACGCACGGGCTCCTGAGCATCCTTAGCAGATCAGACTTTCAGTATTCAGCATAGTGGTAAGTCCTCATAGTTTGAGGATATGATTACTATTTATAGTATTTCAGTTTATGTCAGTAGACAGAGTTAGTTGGGTACTTATTTCATCAATTCCACAGTTTATATAATTAAAGGCTTCCCAGACTAGAGTATTCTAGACAGTTATTCAAATTTTAGTTTTTGTCTTTTAGTTTTGGGTATTTGTGACACCTCTTTTAGTATTATTTATAGACTGAACCTTATGGCATAATTTCTTCCGAATTCCACATATTAATCAATATTATTGTTTAGTTATTGCAGCAGGTACCAGTCATGGGTTAGCTTGTGGTCCTTTGGGATTATGAGCACCGTGTAGCAACTGAGGTATAGACTCGGGGTGTTACAGTTGTGTATTGATGCAATATGGCAAGGTAGTTACATATGATTCTAGCCATATAAAGGTGCATAAGAAGAACTATCCGACTCATGATTTAGAGTTATTTGATGTGGTCTTTGCTTTGAAGATTTGACATCAATATTTGTATGAAGTTCATATTGACATCTTCTCAGACCATAATAGCCTACACTATGTGTTTACCTAGTAGAAGTTGACTCTCAGTCAAAGAAGATGGGTTGTGTTGCTTAAAGACTATGACATCAGTCTTCACTATTACCCAGGTAAAGCTAACATGGTTGCCGATGCTCTTAGCAGGTTATCTATTGGGACCTTGTCTCATATGGAGGAGAAGAAGTGAGAATTGATGAATGATATTCACCATTTGGCAAATTTTGAAGTTCGTCTCTTAGACTCTGAGGATGGTGGTGTGATGGTACAAGAGGTGGTAAAGTCATCTCTTTGTGCTGAGGTGAAGGAAGAACGGGTCTTGGACCCTATCTTGATACAGATTAAGTATGATGTGGGTCACTAGAAGGTGATAGCTTTTGTGATTGGTGGAAATGGTATCTTAAGGTACCAAGGTAGGTTGTGTTTCCCCGATGTTTATGGAATGCGTGAGAGAATTTTGGATGAAGCTCACGAGTCTAGGTATACTATTTATCTTAGTTCTATGAAGATGTATCATGACTTAAGAGAAATTTATTGGTGGAATAACTTGAGGAGGGATATGGCCAATTTTGTGGCAAAGTGTTTGGTTTTCCAACAAGTGAAGGTTGAGCACTTGAGGCCCGGTGGTTTGTCTCAAGAGATTGATTTTCCCATATGGAAATAGAAAGTGATTAATATGAATTTAGTTACTGATCACCCACGGTCTCATAATCAGTTTGATTCCATTTGGGTCATGTGGATAGGATGAACAAGTCCGATAAGTTTTTGCCGGATGCTAAGCTCTTCATTGAAGAGATCCTAAAGTTGCATGGTGATCTGATTTCCATCATATCTGATTGAGGTACTCAGTTCTCATCTCACTTTTATCATTCCTTTTCAGTGAGGTTTAGGGACTAAAGTAAAACTTAGCATCGCTTTCCACCCTACGATGGATGGACAAGCATAGAGGACGATACAAACTTTAGAGGATATGATGAGGTCTTGTGTGGTTGATTTTAGTGGTAGTTGGTTTGACCATTTGCCTCTCATTGAATTTACATACAATAATAGCTATCACTCAAGAATTGGAATGGATATATTCAAAGCTCTGTATGGTAAGAGCTATAAGTATCCTATTGGATGGTTTGAGGTTAGCGAGAATAGGTTGTATGGTCCCGACTTATTTCACCAAACCATGGAGAAGGTGAAGTGATTTGGGATGGCATAAGACTTTCCAAAGTCGGCAAAAGTTCTATACAGACATAAGGAGAATGGACTTGGAGTTTGACGTGGATGATTTGGCATTCTTGAAAGTATCTCCCATGAAGGAAGTTCTATGATTTGCGAAGAAGAGGAAACTCAGTCCTTGCTATGCTAGTCCATATCGCATTTTGAGGCGAATAGGCAATGTCGCTTATCAGTTGGAATTGACTTTGCATTTGGATTCTATTTATCCGGTCATCTATAAATTGAAGTTAAGGAAATGTGTGGGTGATCCAACCTTGGTTGTTCCCTTAGATGGTGTGGGTATCTAAGATTTCTTATCTTATGAGGGAATTTCGATTAAAATCTTTGATCGGCAAGTTCATTGATTGTAGAATAAGGAAGTGGCTTCGGTTAAGGTTTTATGGAGAAACCACAAGGTTGAAGAGGCCACTTAGGAAGCAGAAGAGGATATAATGTACAAGTACCCATTCTTGTTTCCTGCTCCGAATAATCGTGCTTGAGGTATGTGTATTCCTTAGCATCTTTATTTTTTGACATTGTTAAAGAAAATTGTGAATTCTTTGATATCTTTGTTTTTTGTCATTGTTAAAGGTGTGTGTGGTCGTGTTTGGAGTCAAATTGTGCTAATGAATTCCTTTTCTCATCATTCGAGGATGAATGATCCTATGGGGGGGAGAATGCAATACATCGGATTTTCGGACCTTGAAACTTTCTGAAATTTTATCCTCACTGTCCTAGCTACAACTCCCCTAATACGTCATAGGGAGTCTTGATAAGTTTGAAGGGCCCAAATCATTGCCTGACCAATGTGTGGCTAAGTTCTCTGCTCTGAGTACGAGTGGCTCCCAATGAGTCGTATGGACATATTAAGAGACGTAATGTTACAACCATGGCCAAAGCAGTGTGTGTTCCAAGTGTTGCTGTCTTAGATACGACTTGGACCCTATGATTCATAGTATGTGTGCTTAATGACACTATCTTAGCTACGATGCATGATGATGTGTCATAATATGTCATTATGAGTTGTCGTGAGACCCATAGTCACTAGCAATAATTTTTCAACTTTTAAGTTGAGGACACTTTGGATATATCCATACTTTACCCACTAAGATCCCACGTTCATAAATACCCATGGGCCATTATTTACACACTTTAACACATCAAAGACTATTTGTACTCTCTCTATATCCCCTCAAGTAAGATACTTAGGGTTTCTAAGAAGTTGGTCATCCAAAGGCTCAAGGGTTAAATTCTCTCCATAAAACTTGGTATCTCAGGCATGTATCTCTTCCCCAAAACTTATTTTGTTAAAATCATGTGTTTAAATGGTTACCCATGTGGTTTAAATTATTGGTTTTAGGAACATGGGTTGAGGGTTTTAAGTGATTATTGTTTATGTGGTGTTTCATGTTTACCTATGCATTACTTATGTTTAAATGGTGGTTTTGAAATAAATTTGATGCATGAGTATGGTGAATAAACTAGGGAATTGTGATTTCCCCATATTTTGTGAATATTGACAATTGAATTGGCAATAACACCAATCCAATTTTGTGAAAGTGGTTTTAAGTATGAGTTAAATTGCATTGAACTATTTTCGGAACGATTGCATGATATAAAGAGTTTATTGAAATATGATAATTTGATTTAATGAACAAATAGATTCAATTTTTCCCCATCTTGTATTAATGAACAAAGGGAGTTGTTTTCCTAAGATAATGGAATTGTGAAGGCATGTTAATATTACCTTGCAAGTATAGTTGGTATGATGATACCAATAATATATTCCTAAATATGTAATTGTAATATCCATGCTTTTTATTAGCTTGAAAATATCTCAAGGATGTTAGAACTTGCTTTGAAATAAGAATTCATTCTTATACACATGGAAATTGAATAAGCTTTCCATCGATATATAATTCGCCCAAATCTGACACTCGGGCGAAGAGTTAGGTTCTTTTTAGTGAGACAGTGTTTTACTGGGCCTTCAACGCATCGCGGAGATAGCTCAAATATCAATTGTCAAATTCCAGTATTGCTCCGTGATACTAGTGCATCGCGCCAAACTTCTAAGTCATAGCCAAGGTGGCAAAGAGATAGCTCCGCATCGCGCCACCATGCAATTTTCCAATTGTCAATTTCTAGTGACTCAGCTCGATAACGCCGCGTCGCGCCAAGGGCCCAATTTGAGAAATTTTACTAAAAATTTAATGACGTGTTCAGGGTTAAAAGGGTCAACTTCCTACCCCTATTTAAACCCTTTAACACGTGATTTAACCACTTTTCACCCAAAAACATATTAGTTTCTCTCAAGTTTATCTCAAGAACAAGCTAGGGTTTCTATTGGGGATTCAAATTCAGGAAGGTTTCACTATCAAACTTCATAAAATCACGATCTAAGATATGCATAGGGTTCATTCATGGGATCCTTTCGTCCATGAAGTCCAAGAATCCCTTTTAAACTACAAGTTATGGATTTTCTTCATGTGTTCATGCTTTGTATGTTCTCTTTCATGTTGTTAAATGAGGACTTGATTTCTATTCCATGATTTGATGATAAATTTCATGTGGGTTGATTAGTATAGATAAAGATTTACGAAATCTCATGACTAAAACCATGTATGATGAAATTGAAAATGAACCATGATGTTTAATTGCTATACCATGATGTTTACATGTACTATGCCTGCCATATGTTTGATAAAATGCCTAGATGAAGGATATTTGCCTAACAAGCATGATATCATGAAAATCCCCATAAATGTACAAGCTTATGCCTATTAGACGTTTGATGAAATGCTTTAATAAATGTATTGTGGTGATTATCATGTATTCAAGAATATCAAGTCATGTCAGTTTCCTTTCATCGAGTCCTGGGGGTACTTGTACCCAAAATATCAGTTGTGTGCCTAGATCTATGTAATATTTTCATGATACTCTCAATCAAGCTATGAACTCTTAGACTTCAGATAGTCTTATGACTCAGGAAAAATCTCCTTGATCTTATAACTCAGTCAGTTATCAGATATCAGTAGTATTTCATCTGCCACAGAAATTTAGTAACTTAGTCCATGCTTAGTTCAGTTTAGTAAATCATGTTCAGTGTCCATTCAGATGGGAGTAGAAATTAGCACCGAGTGAACACAAGGATGGGGACTCACCTGTTATACGAGGGTGTGATTCCTAAAAGTAATCCTTGCATTGCAGAACTATGTAGCCAGCATAGGTTGAGACATTGTAGCCTACTATATGAGGGTAGATAAGGTGGCTAAATCTATTATGTGAGGGTTCCTACTATTCTTGCTAGAGTTACCTATTATATGAGGGTTACTCACATGTTGTCCTTACTAGTGGCGCGGTATTGACACCTTTCCAATCAGGGCATAAATTGGACCCCAGCTTAGCTATTATAGCACATTTAGGGCATGTCGGTTAGATACTACTTGCCATAGTTTTATGTTATAGAATCAGGACTGTTAGATATAGTCAATTAGTCTCAGTAATAGAACTCAAATAGTTTTCAGATTTCAGGACTGTCAGATACAGTCAACTCAGATACAGTACGAAACTCAGATAGTTCCATCAGATTCAAGACTGTCAGATACAGTTACCCATGTTATCAGCATTATTCAGATATAATCCTTCATGTTATCTATCATATCATTTACTAGCGTGTCACGTTATCAGTATATAGACTTAGAAATCATGAAATCACGTTGTCATTTATAGTTACGTATTTATGTATGTATTCTCACGTTATGTTAGACAGTCAGTTAGTATTATTCATGCATGTGAACCATTGCATGTAGCCTACCTCATATGTATACTCAGTACATATGTGCTGATGCATTCGCGCTATAGTACTTTCTTTTTATGTTACACCATAGGTTCAGAGACACGAGTTCCAGATAAGCAGTAGATTCCAGTTTCAGCAGTCAGAGTAGAAGTGAGTCCTCATCCTTCAAGGACCTAATGATTTTCTATTATCTCATTGATTAGCTTATTAGTAGGAGTTAGTTGGGGACATATCCCATCAAATCCTTATTCAAATTCTGTAGACAGTAGAGGCTTTTAGACTAGATGCAGACTAGATACAGACTATTATGTTCAGACTTCAGCTTTTTTAGTTTTTTTTTTGGATATTCTATCACCCCACATAGATGCTATATCATTCAGTTATGTTTAGTATTGAACATTATGGCCTTTTAGTGCATGTTTCTGCATTATTAAGTTATGTTATGCAGTATACAGGTACAGATATCAGTCATGGGTTAGCTTGTGGTCCCTCAGGGCCATGAGCACCATGTAGCATTCCAGTTCAGCAAATTGGGATGTTATAGTAATATGGTTCAATGAATGGGACTGTGTGAAAAAAGTTTTAATGGGGCTTAAAAGAGGGTTTTGTAGCTGAGTCGTGAAGGTGGAGGTCTCGAGTTACCAGTACTAGAAACCACATTTTCTAACATAGGAGTCTAAATGAATGGGTTGTTCCAGTCCCTCTTATTATATGATTTGAAGGTTCGAGTCCCCATGTTATATTAAATGAGTGGGTGCTTAAGACACCTTGATATGCAAGGTGGTTTGAGTCCCCTATGGTGCATATATATATCCTTTAGTTCGTATGGCTACACGCACTGAGGCCCTTCTATCTAGGGAAGAGATAGACCTATATAGCTCGTGGGTGCCTTCTTATAATGGTTGAGCTACACGAATTCAGGCTTAAGTTTTAAAGTGCATGTTAAGCCTTTTTTCCTATCCTGACAAGTGATATATATATACATGTATTTGATTATGTGCATTGGATTCTAATGATTTTGAACTGTTGATCAAGGCATTATGTTATCCTTTATTCTTGAGATACATGCTAGCACTCAACTCGCTAATTATCTACGTACATTGTATCCCTATGCGATGAACAAACTATCCATACCTATATTTCTCTTGCTCAGTGACTAGGTGCATCATGGATAGTTCATGAGTTGACTTGAAGTGATGACTTACATACTTTGGAAGGCCTCATTTCATGTTATGTTTTCTTTTAAGTCATAGACTATTGATACTATTTTTGGCTATTATCGGGGTCAATCCTAATACTTTAATGATTTTGGTTTTATTAGAAAGCTTTATGGATTACTGTGGGCTTGGGTGGTGTTGGTTGATTATTTTTGGTCGATTATTGGCCATTGACTTATCATGAATTCTTTGAGCTTTTCTTATGTTATTTGTTATATGTTCAGAATTCATTCAATATTAGGGCATGGTGTTCTATTTGGTTAGGTACAAGGGGTGGTCTCTGGTCTTGGTTGGACATGAGATTTCCATCACGGCCAAGTCCTGGTTTGGATTGTGAATAAGTTGGTATTAGAGCCTAGGTATAGTGTCATTGGGTGTCCACAAAGCTGTGTCAAGTAGAGCCTCTTTTATGGGTGTGTAGCGTGCGACACTTATAAGGAAAGGCTATAAGGCATTTAGGATTGTTTCCTTTTTTGTTGATCTATTTCGAGCTATAGAGTCTAGGATCTTGAAATCTCCTCTAATTCTCATATGTTTGCTTTTCAAATCATGCCTCTCAGAAAATTTGATGCTCATAGAAACTCCTCTATCCTATCTGAGGATAATGTGGACGGTCCTACTCAAGGAGTTTAGACCCAATCTAGGGTCGCTGCTTCTGATTTCCCTAGTGGAGTTCCCCCAGTTCCCCTAGCCCGCCTTGGACAACTAAAGCTAATGTGTCTAATGCGGATTTTCGTTGATCGATCCATTTTCTTACTCAGTTAGTGGCCTCTCAAACTGAGCTTGTTGTTTCTGTTGTTCCATCTTCTAAGGACACTAGAGTTGGCCAATTTATGAGGTTGAGTCCTCCGACTATCACTAGTTTTAAAGTTGAGAAAGATCCTTAAAATTTCATTGATGAAAAAGAAATATTTTTTATATAATGCATGCTACTGATGTGAAGGGTGTGGAGTTCACTACTTATCAGTTGAAGGATATGGTGTATTAGTGGTATGAGGAATAGGACCAGTCTATGGGCGATGATGTTGAGTCCACTTTGTGGGATGACTTCTCTAGTGTTTTTCTAAATTGCTTTGTGGGATGACTTCACTAGTGTTTTTCATCTGCTATCATGATATTCTTTGGAGTTAGTGTCTAGCATGAGGACTAGAATGAGGAAGTTTGCTTCTAGGTTATCCCATGATTTGATCTTGGGCTACTTTGTTGAACAAGGATATGATATCTCTAGATAGGTGGTGTACATGCAATAAGTAGAAGATGAAAAGATGAAGCAAACATAGGTGAGTGAATGGCAAAATAAGAAGTTTTGGTATTCAGATTAGGGTGGAGGTCAGTAACAAAGTGGAAGAGGCGGTGTAAAATGCTCTAAGAAGAAATGGGGTAATTTAGGTTCTTACTCTACGGCTAGTGCTCCTTATCCTAGGCTGTTGGGTGATCATATTTTTCAAAATATTATTGGTCCCAAGGCACAGGGAGCCCAGCCATAGGATGGTTGGGCTCAGTTAGCTCCATCTTATCCCCCTTATAGATTTTGTGGTCAAGTGCACTATGGTATTTGTGAAGAGCGGAGGAACAAGTGCTTTAAATATGGTCAGATTGGTCATATACAGAGGGATTGTCCATCTAGGGTTGCTTCTAGGGAAAATAAGATCCATGTTTCTACTTCGTCAGCTCTTGCACCAAAGTGTGGTACTTCTACTTCTGGATCCGATAATGGTTGGAATAGTTTGTATGTTTTTGTAACCTGCTAGGATTCTGAAACATCCTAGATATTGATACTTGTACACTCAAACTTTTCTCTCATGATGTATGTTGTCTACTCTACCCTGGGTCTACCCTCTCTTATGTGACCCCTTTTGTGGCTATTCATTTTAGTTTTGATCTTGAGTGTATTTTGTATCCTTCTCTATGTCCACCCCAGTAGGTGACTCCATTATGGATAAAAGGATCTATAGGGGTTGTGTGATGTCGGTTTGCGATAGGGAGACCTTGGTGGATCTGATAGAGTTGGACATGTTATACTTTGATGTGATTTTGGGGATGGATTGGTTGCACTATGTATTTTCTTGATTTTTGAACCCAAAGGGTCAGTTTCTACTATCCTAATAAATCGGTGATTGAGTTTGAAAGTAGTTACCTAGTTCCTGTGGAAAGGTTTATTTCATATCTTAGAGCCTAGAAATTGATTTCCAAGGGATGTCTCTATCATTTAGTACATGTAAAGGATTGTAGATCCAAAGGTCCTTCTTTGCAATCTGGCCTTGTAGTCTGTGAGTTCCTTGATGATCTTCCTGGTGTTCTTCTCGATAGGGAAATTGATTTTGGGATTGATCTTCTTCTCGACACTCTTTTTATTTTTATCTCTCCCTATAGAATTGCTTTGATTGAGTTGAAAGAACTCAAGGAATAGTTGATTGATATTTTAGATAAGGGTTTTATTTTCCTTAGTGTCTCTTCTTGGAGTGCTCTAATTATCTGTGTGCGTAAGAAGGATGGGTCCCTTCGAATGTATGTAGATTACCGCTTGTTAAATAAGGTGACTGTGAAGAATAAGTTCCACTTCCAAGGATCGATGATCTCTTTGATTAGCTTCAGGGTGCTAAGTACTTATCCAACATTGGTCTTTGATTGGGTTATTATCATTTAAAGATTAGGGAAGTGGATATCCCTAAGACTACCTTTCAAACTCGGCATGGTCATTTTGAGTTTTTAGTGATGTCCTTTGTGTTGACTAATGCCTCGGTGGCATTTATGGATCTTATAAATTGGGTATTCTGTCAGTTCTTGGATTTGTTCATAATTATGTTTATAGATGATATTTTAGTGTATTCCAAAAGTGAGGCGGATCATGTCGATCATCTCTGCCTTATGTTGCAAACCTTGAAGGATCAGCGATTGTATACAAAATTCTTAAAGTGTGAGTTTTGGTTGAATATTTTAACCTATCTGGGTCAAGTTGTTTCTAGTGAATGGATCATGCGGATCCATAGAAAGTTTTGGTGGTTAAGAATTAGCCTAGACCCACGACTCCAACTAATGTTCGGATCTTCTTAGGTTTAGCCGGTTCTTATAGGAGGTTTGTGGAAAGTTTCTCTTCTATTATTGCTCTATTACTAAGTTGACTCAGAAGAAGGTGGAGTTCTTGTGGTCTAACGTTTGTGAGGGTAGCTTTGAGAAGTTGAAAGATAAGTTACTTCGGCTCTGGTTTTGACTCTACCCGAGGGCACCGATGTTTTGTTGTCTATTGTGATGCGTCCTGGGTAGGACTGTGTTATGTGTTGATGCAGCATAGCTAGGTGGCTGTATATACTTCTAGCCAGATAAAGGTACATGAGAAGAACTATCCTACTCATGAATTAGAGTTATTGATTTTGGTCTTTGCTTTAAAGATTTGGCATCACTATTTGTATAGAGTCTATGTTGACATCTTCTCAGACCATAAGAGCCTGCAATATGTGTTCACCCAGAGGGAGTTGAATCTCCGGTAAAGGAGATGTCTTGAGTTTCTCAAGGACTACGACATGAGTCTTTACTATCACCCAGGTAAAGCTAACATTGTTGTCGATGCTCTTAGCACATTGTCTATGGGAAGTTTGTCTCATATAGAGGAGGAGAAGCATGAATTGGTAAAGAATATTCACTATTTGGCAAATATTGAAGTTCGTCTCTTGGAATCGGAGGATGGTGATGTGATGGTGCAAGAGGCGGTAAAGTTACCTTTTTGTGCTGATGAGAAGGAGGAACAGGTCTTGGACCCTATCTTGATGCAAATTAAGGATGATGTCGATCACTAGAAGGTGATGGATTTTGAGATGTGTGGTAATGGTATCTTAAGGTACCACGGTATGTTATGTGTTCTCGATGTTGATGGGCTGCGTGAGAGGATTTTGGCTGAAGCTCACGAGTCGAGGTATACTGTTCATCCTGGTTATTGGAAGATGTATCATGACTTAATAGAAACTTATTGGTGGAATAATTTGAAGAGAGATGTGGCCAATTTTGTGGCTAAGTGTTTGGTTTGCCAGCAAGTGAAGGTTGAGTATATGAGGCCTGGTTATTTATCTCAAGAGATTAAATTGCCCGTATGGAAATGGGAAGTGATTAATATGGATTTTGTAGATAGATTCCCATAGTCTCGTCATCAGTTTGATTCCATTTGGGTCATCATAGATATGATGACCTAGTCTGCTCACTTTTTACCGGTGAAGACCAATTATTTGGTAGAGGATTATGCTAAGCTCTTCATTGAGAAGATCGTGAAGTTGCATAGTGCTCCGATTTCTATCATTTTTGATCGAGGTACTCAGTTGTCATCTCACTTTTAGCATTCCATTTATTGATGTTTGGGGACTAAGGTAAACCTGCACTAATTTCCACCCTCGGATGATGGATAAGCAGAGAGGATGATACAGACTTTAAAGGATATGTTGAGGTCTTATCTGATCAATTTTAGTGGTAGTTGGGTTAACCATTCACTCCTCAGTGAGTTTGCATACAATAATAGTTATCACTCGAGTGTTGGGATGGCTCCGTTTGAAGGTTTGTATGGTAGGAGATGTAGGTATCCTATTAGATTATTTGGGGTTTGTGATAATAGGTTGTATGGTCCTAACTTGGTTCACCAAGCTATGGAAAAGGTGAAGGTGATTCGGGATACGCTTAAGGCTGCCCAAAGTCTACAAAATTCCCATGCTGGTGTAAGGCGAAGGGAATTGGAGTTTAAAGTGGATGATTTCGTATTCTTGAAATTATCTCCCATGAAAGTGGTGATGCAGTTTACAAAGAAATAGAAGCTTAGTCCTTGCTATATTGGTCCATATCGCATTTGTAGGCAATATGGCTTATGAGTTAGAATTGCCTTCGAGTTTGAGTTCTATCCATCCAATCTTTCATGTGTCGATGTTCAAGAAATACGTGGGTGATCCTTCCTTGATTATTTCTTTGGATGGAGTAGGCGTCTCAAATTTCTTATCTTATGAGAAAGTTCTAATTGAGATCCTTGATCAACAAGTTTGTTGGTTGCAGACTAATGATGTGGCTTCTGTAAAGGTTTAATGGAGAAACCATAAGGTTGAAGAGGCCACTTGAGAATCTAAAGAGGACATGAAGTCTAAGTACCCATTTTTGTTTCCCGCTCTAGATAATCATGCTTGAGGTATGTGTATTCCTTAGCATCATTGTTTTCTGTCTTTGTTAAAGGTAAGTGTGGTTGTGCTTGGAGTCAAATCGTGCTAATAAATTCCCTGTCTCATCATTCGAGGATGAATTATCCTAAAGGGGGAGGGGAGAATGTAACACGATGCATTCTTGGTCCTTGAAACTTTCTGAAATTTTATCCTCATTATCCTAACTTTAACTCCCCTAACAAGCCATAGGGAGTCTTGACGAGTCGTAAGGACCCAAATTATTGCCTGACCAGTGTGTGTGGCTAATTTCTCTGCTTTGAGTGCGAGTGGCTCCCAAAGAGGCGTATAAAGTCATTACGAGTCATAAAGTCCTAACCGTAGTTAAACCATTGTGTGTTCCAAGTGTTGCTATCTTGGATACGACTTGGACCCTACGGGTCGTAGGTGTACAATACGGGTAGTATTATGTAAGTTGTAGGGTCAACAGTATGTGAGCCTAATGACACTATCTTGGCTATGTCTCATGGTGATGAGTCATAATATGTCATTACGAGTTGTCTTGTGACCCTAGTCACTAGAAATAATTTTCCAGCTTTTAAGTTGAGGGCACTTTGGACAAGTCCCCACTTTACCCACTTTGACCCCATGTCTATAAAAGTCCTTTGGGGCATTCTTTCCACACTTTCACAAATCAAAGACTCTCTTTTCACTGTCTAAATCCCCTCAAGCAAGATATTTAGGCCTTCTAAGAAGTTGGTCATCCAAGGGATTAAGGTTTAATTCTCTCCATAAAACTTGGTATCTCAGGTATATATCTCTTCCCCAAAACTTATTTTGTTAAAATCATGTGTTTAAATGGTTACCCATGTGGTTTATATTGTTGGTTTTTGGAACATGGGTTGAGGGTTTTAAGTTATTGTTTTTATGTGATGTTTCATGTTTACCTATGCATTGCTTATGCTTAAATGGTAGTTTTGAAATAAATTTGATACATGAGTAAGGTGAATAAACTAGGGAGGTTATGATTTCCCCAAATTTTGTTAATATTGACAATTGAATTAGCAATAACCCCAACCCAATTTTGTGAAAGTGGTTTTGAGTATGAGTTAAACTGCATTAAACCATTGTCGAAACGATTGCATGATATAAAGAGATTATTGAAACATGACAGTTTGATTTAATGAACAAAGGGAGTCAGTTTTCCCCATCTTGTATTAATGAATAAAGGGAGTTATTTTCCCAAAGATAATGGAATTTTGAAGGCATGTTGAGGGGGTGGTCTCCGATCCATGGTGGGCTTTCACGACTAGGCCCTAGTTTGGGTAGTGACAAGCATGGTATTAGAGAACAGTTCAGGGTCATTGGGTTTCTACAAAGCGGTGTCGAGTAGAGTCCCTTTTTATGGGTGTGTAGCGTGCCATACTTATTGATGAGATGGAGAAGATTTTTAAGGTAATACATACTACTAATTTTGAGAGTGTGGAGTTTTCTGCCTAACAGTGGAAAGATATAACTTATCAGTGATATGAGGAATGGGAAGCAATGAGGGGTGATGACGCTGAACAGGTAGTGTGGGATAACTTTTCTTGTGCTTTCCTTGATCACTTTTTTCCTCAGGAGTTAAGAAAAGCTAAGGCCAAAGATTTTGTGAACTTGAAGTAGGGTAAGATAGGTGTTAAGGAGCATGCTCTAAAGTTCCATCAGTTAGCTTGATATGCTCCTGAATTGGTGTCTAATATAAGGTCCCAAATGAGTAAGTTTGCTTCTAATTTTTCCTCTAATTTAGTGTTAGAGTGTAAGGATGCAATGTTGAATACTGATATGGATATCTCCAGGGTGGTAGTTTATATGCAGTAGGTAAAGGATTAGAAAAAAAGAAGGCAGAGATGGGAGACAGGCAGAACAAAAAGTTTAGGTATTCAGAGAAGGGTACAAATTAGCAGAATAGTCGAAGATATAATAGGCAGTGGACTAAGAAGAAGAATTAGGGGAATTCGTATTGATCTGCTAATGCTCCTTATTCTAAGCTTTCTGGTGATCACTATTTTAGGAAAGCAGTAGTCTTAAGGCACAGGGTGCCCAATCTAAGGCTAGTGGAGCTCGATCAGACCCACCTTATCCGCCTTGTCATTGTTGTGGGCAACTTCACCATGGATATATTGATGAGGGGAGAAATTTGTGCTATAGTTGTGGTCATCTTGGTCATATGCTGTGAGATTGTCTTTTAGCCAGGGTTGCAACTGGGCTAATAAGGTCTTGGTCTCCACTTCTTCACCTCCTACACCTAAGGGCGGCACTTTAAGTATCGATATTGGTTGGAATCATCTCTATGCTCTTGCTACTTGTTAGGAATCTAAGGCATCCCCCGATGTTGTTGCTGGTATGCTACAGCATATTTATTGTTTGCTTGATTCGAGTTCTACTTTATCTTATGTGACCCCTTATGTGGCTGTACACTTTGGTTTTGGTCCTAAGAATATTTCTAGCCCCTTTTCTGTGTCTACTTTGGTGGGTATTACATTATTGCTAGAAAAATCTATAAGAGTTGTGTGGTGTCTATCTTTTATAGAGAGACATTTATGGATTTGATAGAACTAGATATGGTGGATTTTGATGTAATCTTGAGAATTAATTGGCTTCACTCATGCTATGCTTCTCTGGATTGTAGGACCCTAAATATCAGTTTCCATTTTCCTAATGAACCGGTGATTGAATAGAGGGGAGTTCTTTAGTACCCAAAGGGAGGTTTATCTCATATCTTAGAGCTTAGAAAATGATTTCCAAAGGGTGTCTATATCACTTAGTTTGGGTTAAGATTCTAACTCTAAAAGTCTTTCTTTGTAATATTTCCCTATGGTTAATGCATTTCTTGATGTTTTTCCTGAAGATCTTCCTAGGATCCCTCCCAATAGGGAAATAGATTTTCCAATTAATCTTTTATCGAATACTCATCCTATTTTCATTCATCCTTATAGAATGGCTCCAGCTGAATTGAAAGAGCTAAATGAGCAGTTGAAAGATCTACTTGATAAGGGTTTTATTCTTTCTAGAATTTCTCTATGGGGTACTCTTGTGCTTTTTGTGCGAAAGAAAGATAGGTCTTTTTGGATGTGCATAAACTATCATTAGCTAAAAAAGGTTATAATAAAAAATAATTACCCTATTCATAGAATTGATGAACTTTTTGATTAGCTTTAGGATGCTAGGTGTTTCTCTAATATTGATCTTCATTTGCGCTACCATCAACTGAAAATTAGAGTGGTTGATATACCCAAAGAATGTTTTTTGAACTTGGTATGTTCACTACGATTTTTGTTATGTCATTTGGGTTGAATAATGCTCTAGCCGTTTCCATGGATCTTATGAATCGGGTTTTCATGTAGTTTTTGGATTTTTTTTAGTCTTTATTAATAATATCTTGGTATACTCTAAGATTGATGAGGACCATGCACTCACCTCTAAATCGTGTTGCAGACTCTTAAGAACCAAAAGTTAGATACAAAATTTTCTAAGTGTGAATTTTTCTTAGTGTTGTGACCTTTCTCAGGCATGTTGTTTCTAGTGAAGGGATCAAGGTGGATCCACAGAAAGTAGAGGTAGATAAGAAATGTCCTAGACCCACGACTCCAACCGATATTAGGAGCTTCTTGGAATTGGTTGGGTATTATAGGAGGTTTGTGGAGAGTTTCTCTTTTGTTGCCACTCCACTGATGAATTTAATTTAGAAGAAGGTAAAGTTTTTGTGGTTTGATGCTTGTGAGGGCAGTTTTGAGAGTTTGAAGAATAAGTTGACTTCTACGCCTGTTTTGACCCTACCCGAGAGTACTGATGGTTTTGTTGTGTACAGTGATGCATCCAATATGGGACTGGTTTTATTTTGATGAACCATGGTAAGGTTGTGGCCTATACTTCTAAGTAGATTAAGGTTCACAAAAGTAATTATCCTACTCACGATCTAGAGTTGGCGACGATGGTTTTTGCATTGAAAATTTTGTGCCATTATCTGTATGTGGTGTATGTAGATATTTATTCAGACCATAAGATCTTATAGTATGTGTTTACATAGAAGGATTTGAATCTCAAACAGAAGTAGTAGCTCGAGTTTCTTAAATACTATGACATGAGTTTGCACTATTATCAATGTAAAGCTCATATTATTGTTAATGCTCTTAGTGGGTTGTCTATCGAGAGCCAATCTTATATTGAGAAAGAGAAGAGATAATTGGTAAGGGATATTGGGAGTTCGTTCTTGGACTCTAAGGATGGAGGAGTAATTTTCAGGAAGTGGTTAAATCATCTCTTGGTGCTGAGGTGAAATAAAGCAGACTTTGGACCCTATACTTATACATATTAAAGATGATGTGGGTCAACAAAACGTTATGGCTTTTGAGATTGGGGGAGATGCATCTTGAGATATCAAGGAAGGTTATGTGTTCCTAATATTGATGGGCTGCGAGAAAGAATCTTGGTTGAGACTCTTGAGTCTTGGTATACATTTGATCCAAGATCGACAAAAATGTATCATGACTTGAAGGAAATCTACTGGTGGAATAATATAAAGAGGTATGTGGAAAATTTTATTGCTAAGTGTGGTTTGTCAGCAAGTTAAAGTTGAGAATTTGAGTCCTGGTGGTATTTCCCAGGACATAGAGCTACCGTGTAGAAATGGGAAATGATTAATATGGACTTTATTACAGGTCTTTTAAGGTCTCAAAATAGGTATGATTCCATTTGGGTCATTGGGGATAGAATGACTAAGTTTGCTCACTTCTTACCTGTGAGGACTAATTATTTAGGAGAAAACTATGATAAGTTATATATTCAGGAAATAATGAAGTTGGATAGAGTGCTGGGGTCTATCATTTTAGATTGAGGTACCCAGTTTTCTTCTCACTTCTGGCGATCATTTCAGAAAGGTTTTGGTACTCAGATGAACTTTAGCACTGGTTTCCACCCTTAAATGGATGGGCAAGCGGAACAAACTATTCAAACTTTGAAAGATGTGCTAAGGACCTGTTTGATTGATTTTAAAGGTAGTTGGGTTGACCATTTTCCTCTTATTGAGTTCACGTACAACAATAATTACCATTCTGGCATTGAAATAGCTTCTTTTAAGGCTCTTTATGGTAGAAGGTGTGAGTCTCCTATTTCGTGGTTGGAGGTAGGTAAGACTAGGTTGTTTGGTCCTGACTTGGTTCACCAAGCCATGGAGAAGGTGAAGGTGATTAGAGAAAGACTTAAAACTGCTCAAAGTTACCAAAAGTCTTATGCGGATGTAAGGTGAAGGGAGTTGGAGTTTGAGGTTGATGATTGGGTGTTTTTGAAGGTGTCTCCAATTAAAGGAGTCATGAGATTTAGGAAGAAGGAGAATATCAATCCCTGTTATGTTGATCTATGTTAGATTGTGAGAAGAATTGGGAATGTCGCATATGAGTTAGAGTTACTAGCGAATTTGGCTTCGATTCATCCTATTTTTCAAGTCTTTGCTGAAAAAATGTATGGGTGACCTTCGTTGATAGTGCGTGTTGAGGATGTTGGTGTTATCGATTCTTTATCGTATGAGAAGGTCCCAGTGGAAATACTGGATAAACGAGTTCATAGGTTGAGGACAAAGGACGTAGCTTCGATGAAGGTTCTTTGGAGGAATCAAAAGATGGAAGAAGCTAATGGAAAGATGAAGAAGATATGAGAGCCAAGTACCCGTTCTTGTTCCCCATGCTGAATGAAAATGCATGAGGTAAGAGTCTCGGTTTCCCCTTTGCAATTCAAATTTGTCATTGATTCTAATGTATTCTTACTATTCTCATGTTAAAAGTGCCCTAACTCATCATTTAGGGACGAATGATCCTAAAGGGGGATAATATGAGACCTACAAAAATTTCAATGATTTTATTTTTAACCCTCTCACGTGTTAATGTCAATTTTTGACTAGAAGCATGTTTAGGAATGTTAAAAGGGTATTTTGGAAAAGTTTCAAAATTTTTGAAAGGGGTTTGGGGTCCTTTTGGGACCCTGAGATAGTGAGGGTCCACGATAGTGGCGTGCCACAGAGGATAACCTCCACGATAAGGGCATGATGCAAAGTCTACCCTCCACAATAGCGGCATGCCACGCTGATGCTTTAATTACATCTAGTGTTTGCTTGTTTAATTGGGGTGAGGGTTTTTGGTCTTTTTACCCCTTATATAATTTATAAAAATAAAATAACCCCTTTTTCTTCAATTTTTAAATATCAAACTTCATTCTTTCTCTCTTAAACTCAAAACCCAAGAAAACTCAGGGGTCTCACAAAGGATTCTGCATTCAAGCTCCACACTTCGATTTCGCTTTGGATACTTATGTATTTCAGGCATGTTTCTCAACCCTAACTTGTATTTTTAAATTATGGCCTTAGATTATTGAATTTTGTGTGATTTTGATTGATGGGTTTGAAATTGGGTTGAGGGCTTTTGATGGTTATTGCTTGAATCACTTGTCCTATGTTTCAAATTTGATTATTCATGCTTTGAATTGATGTTTTTAGGACTGAATTAGTATTGTTTAAATGGTTGGAATGGGGTACATGGGTTTCCCCAAATTGATGAAATTTTAACTTGATAATGGCATTAACCTCAACCCACTTTGTAACTTGGTTTCGAATACAGATAATTGCATAATTTAACTTATCTTTTAAACTCATTTCCTATCATTAAAGGACTAATGGAAAATAATGGATTTTGGACAGCCTTGGTGGCCAAGGATTGCATTTTAAATTTGAACTTGGGAGTCAATTTGGTTATGTGAATTGGTTTGGCAAAATTATATGAGCTTGCAAGCATATTGGTATGATGATACCAAGTGGTAAATGCCTTAATGAATGACTTCTGGTTAACGGTTGGTTTATGTGCAGATTGTATTAATTTGGGCTTAAAGAGAATTGTGTAGCTCACTGTGAAGGTGTAGATACTGAGGGACCAACACTATAAACCACATTTGTCGGCATTGTGGGACCATGTGACCATGTACTTAGTTCATACATTATATATATATATATTGGGAGGGCTATGACCTTGATGTCTTTGGCCTTTCTGCGAATTTACCTTGGTTCGTGTGGTTAACACGCACTAGGTCCCTTCCAGTAATGAGAGATAGACCCATATAGCCCATGGGTGCCTTAGGACAGATCGAGATACATAGTTCAAGTTAAATCTTTAGACTCTCATGCTCATGACCCTTATCTATATCCCAACATCCTATATATATAGATATATGTGTGTGTGTGTATGTATATATATATATATATATATGAACGTGGTGCACATAATTTATGACTGGATTTTTATAACTTCATTATTTTATCCCGTTCCCTAATCTACATGACATTGCTCACCCTACTGGATGTCCCTGGATGGTACATCATTTCATGATTTAAGGTTCAGGGGTTTTCTATTGCTCCTATGCAGCGTTAGGTGGTTGAGTAGCCCTGTTGATCAGCTGTGAAGTGGTGAACTCTATCTTTCAGAAGGCCCTATCATTTGATTAGTGTCTTTATTATTTCTTATTTCTTTGGATCCTTTTTGTTCATAGTCGGGGGTATGTCCCAGCTTAGTTGATACTCTGGTTTAGAGGCTTTTGTGGAGAAGTGTGGGTTGGATTGTTGGTTTTGATTCTTAGAACTTTATTTTGACTTAGTTATATTTTTATTTCTATATTGATTGGCTTCTGATTTATTATTATTATTGTGTTCTTGAGGGGGTGGTCTCCGGTCTATGGTGCACTTGAGATATCCATTACGACTAGGCCCTAGTTTGGGTCGTGACAGTGATCATCTTTTGTCATGTCAAATAGTGAAAGATCGCACACATTGAAGGTATTGTGCACTTGATATTCTAAAGGAAGGTCAATCTTATAGGCATTGTCGTTTATCCTTTCAAGCATTTGAAATGAACCATCACCTTGAGGCATCAATTTACCTTTCCTTTAGGTTAGAAACCTATCTTTCCATAGGTTCATCCATACCCTATAACTTGATTCAAGCACAAGTTGCTTTCTTCCCTTGTTTATTCTTTTGGCCACCTCTTGATTCTTCTTCTCAAGGTGAATCCTCACCTTCTCATGTATCTTCTTCATGGATTCTACCCTCTTGTTTCTATATAAGCTTATCACAACATCACCAGGCAAAGGAGTGAGACCTAAAGGGGTGAGGGGTTAAAACCATAAACACATTCAAAGGGAGTCATGCCAATAGTCGAATGGATAGCATGATTATAAGCGAATTTGACTAAAGGTATGTGGTCCTCCCAAGAGGACATTTTTTCCTTAACTAATGAGCATAACATAGAAGCCAAGGTCCTATTTACCACCTCTATTTGACCATTGGTTTGTGGTTGGAAAGATGTTGAGAAAAGCAATTTGGTTCTAAGCCTACCCCACAATGACTTCCAAAAGTGACTAAGAAACTTAGAGTCCCTATCACTAATAATGGTCCAAGGTATTTCATGTATTTTAACAACATGATCAATAAATAAAGAAGCCATAATAGAAGCATCATCACTTTTATGCCACAAAATGAAATAGGCCATCTTAGAAAACTAATCCGCAACAACAAAAATACTTTCTTTAGCCCTTTTTGTCCTTGGCAAAGACAAAACCAAATCCATAGAAATGACAAGTCAAGGGAATTGGGGAGTTGGTACTGGAGTATACAATCCTTAGGGAGAAGGCAGGGTTTTATACTTCTACAATCAATACATTGGCCACAAATTCTAGCAACATCCTGACACATTTTGGGCCAACTAAATTGTTCATCTAGGATTCCAAGTTTCTTGACAATTCCAAAGTCGCCCATCATACCACCATCATGTACCACACTTACAAGTAAGTCTCTCTATGAATGAGAGGGCACACAAAACCTTCTTCCTTTGAACAAGAAACCATTCAAACTTAGAGCAGGGCATAGAAGCACTATCCCTTAGCCACATTTCCCTATCCTATTCCTTATAATCTTGGTTAATTTGAGCAAATTTAGAGTCCTCGGGATACATTGCTTATAGACATCAAAACCCATCAACTTAGAAGACAATATAGAGATTAGTATATGTTTCCTAGACAATGCATTGGCTACTGCATTTTTCTTTCTCTTTTTGTATTGAATTACATAAGGGAAAGTCTCTAGGAACGCAATCCATTTGGAATGTCTTTTATTAAATTTATCTATGGCCCAGAGATGCTTCAATGATCATGGTCATGTCGTATCACTAACCCCTTTGTCCACAAATAATATTGCCAGTTACCCAATGCTCTATCCAAGGCGTACAACTCTAGATCATAAGTGGAATAATTTAGAGTTTCACCCTTGAGCATTTCTGTAAAATAGGCAATAGGTTTATGATTTTGTGTTAAGATAGAACATATGCCTACCTTAATTATATCACATTCAGTTTCAAATATCTTATTAAAATTGTGTAATTACAACATGGAGGCGGAGCTAAGCATGGCCTTCAGAGCTTAAAATGCACTGGCTTACTCATCCCCCCATTTAAAAGTTTTATATTTATGGATCACCTCTATTAAGAAAGCGGTGATAGTACTAAATTCTTTGACAAACCACCTATAAAAACTTGCCAACCCATGGAAGTTTCTTACTTCACCAATGGATTTTGGAGTTGGTCAAGTCTTGATTGTTTCTATCTTAGATTCGTCGACATAGACTCCTCTTGAGACTACAACAAATCCCAAGAATACTACTTCATTCACACCAAAAGAGCTCTTTTAAAGATTACCATACAATTTTTCTCTTTTAAGAACTTCAAAAACACTTTTAAAATGCAAAAAATTCTCTTTAAGGGATCTTCTATAAACAAGGATATCATCAAAATATACCCCAAAAAAATTCCCAATAAATAGTTTCATCACATGGTTTATTAACCGCATAAAAGTACTAGGAGCATTTGTGAGGCCAAAAGGCATAACCAACCATTTATATAGATCAAACTTGGCCTTGAATACAGTCATTCACTCATCACCCAATGGCATCTAGATTTGGTGATACCCACTCCTATGATCGATCATGGAAAACACACAAGAACCATTCAACTCATCAAGCATATCATCCAAACGAGAAATTGGGTGGTAATATTTTATTGTTATTTTTATTATGGCTCGACAATAAACACACATGCACCATGTCCTATCTTTTTTGTCACTATTAACACCAGGACCACACATGGAATCATACTCTATATGATATATCCTTTGTTAAAAAGTCCCCTCAACTTGCCTCTGGAGCTCTTTAGTGTCTATAGGATTACTTCAACATGCTGATTTATTGGGCAATTGAGAACCTGGCATAAACTGAATTTAATATTCAATTTCCCAAAGTAAGGGTAATCCTTGGGGTAGCTCCTTTGGTAATAAATCATCAAATTCCTACAAAACAAGAGAAATAGAATGGGGAATAGGAGAACTAGAGTGATTAGTATGAAAAGCATGGGCTAGGAGGAGCATAGGTTTCTTCTTATCATATTCTTTGAAAAGGTCTTTGTTCCTAGCCAACATCATGAATGGATTCTTTTCTCTCAATCTCCTAGACTCCTCTTCTATATTCTTCTCCTTGGTTTGGTCATATTCCCCACCTTGTTTCTTAACCTTCTCTTTTAGTTATCTCAATTTTTGGTGAGCTTCATTCACTTAAGTGGGTGAGAGTACCTGGAGAGTAAATTTGAGACCATTCAACTCAAAAAAATACTAATTTTTCCTCCCATCATAATTGGTTGAACAATAATATTACCATGTCCTCCCAAGAAATATATGACAAGATTTCATGGGTATCACATCATAATACACCTCATCATGATAATTCCTGACATTAGCACTAGCCACATTAGCACAACTCCCACTATCAATGATTACAGAGCACACATTGTCCTTAATAAGGCATTTAGTGTGGAATAGATTTTAACTTTGACTAGGATCATCTATTGCCTTACTAATTATTTCACACCTTACAACAAAGTTAGGAACCTCAAACTCTCCATCTTGAGGCCAAGCATCTTATTATCTTCCCCTTCTTGGTCATCCTCTTTGGACCCCTCTCCATCTTGGGCCTTTTTATCATTCTCATCTTCCAATCCTACCTTTTCTCCAAAGAAATACTACTTCCCTTACCTTAGAATCATATTTCTCCCATTAGGACATTCACTTTCCTTGTTCCCCCTTCCTTGACATTTAAAACAAAACTTTCAGGATTGGTAGTAAGATATTTGTTATCTTGATTCCTTGGTGGGTACTTTAGAGTGGTCTTCTCTATGAGCTTCTTGTCATTGGACTTGTAGTCCTTGTTCTTGTTCTATATTGATGATGATTGAGATACCTCTTTATTCTTACTCCAAGTGTTGGTAGATAAGTACCCCTTTGATTTATAAGTTTCCCTCTCTTTTATATCCCTCTCAATTTTGAAGGCTACTTGGAATATTTCCTCAATGGTTACAAACTTATGGATATTCATACATGACGAGATTCCTATGTTCAATCCAACCTTGAAGAATATGATGTCATGGTTCACGTTCTCATGATACTCGAGCTTTAAGATCAATTGTTGGATTTCGTCATAATAAGCCAAGACACTTTTTCTTCCTTGCCTCAAGTTGTATAACTTGGAAAGTAAACTCATTTCTATTCCTCTCCGGCACATACCTTTGTCTTATGAGTCCCTTCAATTTATACCATGGGGGTAGTTGTCCATTATTCAATGCATTTCCAAACCTCTTGGCAAAATCTCACCTCATATTGGCATACCCTTCAAAGCGGGCAATGGCATAACAACTCCTCTTCTCAACGGTGATATCATTGACTTGAAAGATCCTTTCACAAGAAGATTCCCATGTGAGATAAGCTTCAGGATCACTCTTACCTTTGAAAGTTGAAAGACTAACATTGATTGAATTGATACCCATATCTCGATCCCTATTACCTTTTTGGTTTTTGAGATCATAACCTTGTGGTTGGTTTTCCACGTTTCCTCTACCATTAGGAACGATACCAAATCTTTTACCTCAACTTCGATAACCTTTTTAATCCATTAATATATTTCTTATTTTACCATCCAACATTTCTTCTTCAGCAAATGCTCCAAACTCCCCTAGTTGTTTCTTTCTTTCTTTCTCTTCTATTTGGATGGGTTGGTTTTGGTTAACGGGTGCTTGGAAAGGAGGAATTTGTTTAAGAAAAGGTTGGGGTATTAGGTTTTGAGATTTTTGTTGTTATTTTTGGTTAAATTGAGGTTGGAGTGGTCGAACGTGATCTCAATTTTGTGGATATGTAGTGTCTTAAGGAATGGATCATATGCTTGTATTGGTGGATTGATTATTTTGTGAAGGGTTTCCGGGGAAATATAAACGGAAGGATTTAGAGCATACCCAATATTCAAGGCATGATAGTGTTGAGATGTGGATAGGGATAGGTTTAGTCGATCTTCCAAATTATCCACTCTTCCACCTATGTTGGACACACTCTCTTCAAGTGAACCCACCTTAAGGTCAAGTAATTATATCTTTGGGTCCATGGACTTAATTTTATGGTCGAGAGTTTCAATGGCCGCTAAAATAACACTTGTTGAGTAGTTATCCATGGTTTTTGAAGTTTCACATTCTGTAGCCATTGTACCTATGAAGAAAGATGCTCACAAAAATAACAAACACATTAGCGTGAGAGAAATTAAACTCACAACTCTTCACACCACTGTTTACTTCACACTTGGATCACAAATGTTGAAAAATGGTTTATACTCCGTATGGAAGTCGAGGTGTCAAGTGCTACAATTGATCGGATTGGATGCTTATTTGAAAGACTCAAATTAATGTGTAATAACTCTAGCAAGAACTAACCACAAAATTAAAAAAAAGCATGAAAGAAATAGGACGTTGAAAGAATTCGGACTAAAGAACTAATCAACCAACTTAGTAGGTGAATTACTAGTTGTTGAGTAGTTCAAGAATCGAGAGATGAATTTAGGAATCAATAAGTGAAACTAAGGAATAAAACATGTACCCTTAAAACAAGTGAGATTTGGGTATAAGAATCAAATTACGCGCTCTCTCCCAAAGAATTCACAAGTTACACAAGATGGACCATAGGCTTGCCCTTAGTGTAGTACTCTACTAATATCAGAATGTTAAAGCTCAAGATCAAGTAGGTCTTTAAGGTTTGTAATGTAGGCTAAGGGATGGGTAGGAACTATTTTGATCAACAATGGTGACTTTCATCCCTAAGCGCTTTAATACATCACACTTTTCATTCAATTACCCTTTAAAAACCAATTTTTACCACTTCTATCTACCCATATCTTTTGTTTTGCTCCATTTCATTATGATCACTTACATATAATATGGACAGGAGTATTGTCGATTAACTCATGATTCAATTTTTTGCACAAATTTTCTTTTCACTCCCAACCACAACACATCAATTGTACACACCAATAACTATTACTCTGGGGCTTCAATTTCACCATTCTCGTACTTAAATTTCAAACTCCTTAACTTCTTTAAGTTTTCACCAAAGAGCTTAGGAGCTTTGGATCAAACTAAGGTCAATCAAAGAAGGGGATACAGGATACATATAAGGTTGCCAAAGAAAAATTTAAAGGCTTAACGGGGCTAACTATGATTATGCATAAGGGTAGGTAAAAAAGGGTGTGAAACATGGCTATCCAAGAAATGCATATATCATCTCATCAACCCACACTCTTTATTTTGCTTTGCATACACACCAGCTAAGTTCTAGACATCAAGTATAACAAGGAATATACAAAAACCTCACACACACATGGCACATGATCAACTCAAGTAGGATCATTATAGACTCTCAACAAAACAATAGCATGAATTCATCATTAAGCCAACAACGTATAAGAGTTATACACTAGAGCCTAGGAATCTCAAAAGTAGTAATTCACACCATCAACGTGATTTTTACATTTAAGACCCACTTGTATCATGTAATCACACATAGCACCAACAACAATAACTTACTTACCTAAAACAAAAAAATTAAAATTACTCATAAAAATAGGAATTTCCCCATCCCACACATAAAAATCTACTTTGTCCCTAAAGTGTTCTTAAAAGTAGAGATATAAATACTCTATAAGCCCTTAGGCCTAGATAGTATCATCTTCTTGTATCAATGAGGTTCGAGAACTCCTCACTCAGTCTTCACCATGCTTCTTAGCTCAGGTTTTTTGGACTCAATAAAAACAAAAACTAGTGAGGTAAGAACTAAAAATCCAGAACTAAAACCTACCTTGACTTAGGTTGCCTCTAAAGTAGCGCCTGATTTAGTGTCGTGGCATGACCCACACATACTTAGCCATTTTCCATTTTTCTTCATACTCTTTCTCCTACTTGAAGGCCATCTTCTTATTTGTTTCTTACCTCTTAAGTGTTAACTCTCAAGGTCAATAGCTCTCTCAACAATAGACTTTTCAGGCTTATCAATCTGTATCAGTTTGAGATGGGATATTTGAAGTCAGAAGAGGTCTTTGGTAGAATAGACTCCACCACCCCATAATTATCCCTTTCAATTACTGTAATCATGCATAAATTTTTGTAGTGGGATAGTGTGTTGAGTGGTTTGTAAACTTTGAAATGCATCTCTTCATCATCTAACCTCATTGTGAGTGTGCCCTCTCTCGTATCTATCAATGCTCCTTCCGTCGCCAAGAATGGATGTCCCAAGATGGCCGATACTCTTCCATCTACTTGAAAATCTAAAATAATAAAATAAGTAGGAATAATAAACTTATCAACCTTGATGAGAACACCCTCTATGATTTCTTTAGGACGGGCTAGGATCTAGTCTGTGAATTGGAGTGTCACTGTAATGCCCTAAATCTGGTACCCAGAATGCTACACGATACTCATGACCCCGAAGGACCACAAGCTAACCCATGACTGATATCTGTAACTAAGCCCTAAATAATATACTATAAATATGTAGAATATAAGCTGTAAGGCCATAAGGTTCAAAACTGAACTAATCTTGAATATAAAATAATGTCTGTAATGGGGCATAGCAATACCCAAACTGAAATAAACTGTCTAAAATATGTTGTAGTCTAAAAGCCTATAAAACTGACTAAAAACTGTGGATTTGATGGGACATGTCCCTAACTAACTCCGAACTATTCAAATAATAAAGTAATAAAATAATCAAGTTATTCTTGAATGATGAGGACTCACTGCTAGTCTGGCTACTGAATGTTTGATTTACTAAGGATGCTCAAGAGCTCGTTTTTCTAAACCTATGGTATAAAACATCATAGCACAAATGCATCAGTATGATTGAATGTACTGGTATACAAGTGAGGTAAGCTAAAAATAAAGGGTTCATATATATGAACAATACTAACTGACTATATACATGAATATAAGAATACATGCATGAATATGTAACTGTAACTGAGGTCGTGATAGGATTGAATATTGAGTTCTGACTACTGAGTCTACTGACAACATGGATTTACTGATATTTGAGTTTACTAATAACTGATAACTGAAAGACTGTTTCTAACAGTCCTAATTACAAATAATTGATCTAAGTGTTATACGGAGCTGGATGACTATATCTGACAGTCCTGAAATATGATGGAACTAGCTGAGTTCCATACTAAGCTGAGCGATTGTGTCTGATAGTCCTAATTTCTATAGAAATTGACTGAGTTCTATTCTGAAGACTGAATCTGAAACTAAAACTATGGGAGGTAATCATCTAACCGACATGCCCCAAATCTAAAATGGTGGGGTCCAACCTGTAACCCCATCTAGAAGGGTGTAATACCATGTCACGGGTAAAGACAAGCTGTGAGTAAACCATCTCTGACAGGGAGCTCTTCCATCAACCCCTCCTGTAAGGAAAACTTAAATAAGATGTATAGTCCCTAGACTCGTAGGGGTAAATCTCAACCTACGTTGGCTACGTAGTTTTGGAATATAGGGATTGCTACTAAGAATCACACTCTCTACTGGCTGACAGTGTGTGTCCCCATCCCTGGGTTCACTGGATGCTGAATCCTACTCCCAACTGAATAGACATAGAACAAATTTTCTAGTTTATACTAGGCTGGATTAATCTGTTACTGATTTACTGATTAACTAGATTGAACTGAGTTCACTGGATTTCTATTGACTGACTGAATACTACTGAATTTTGCTAACTGAAAGAATGCTACTGAGTTCTGATAGCTGACTGAGTTTAATAAGGTTTGAACTAAATACTACTGAGACATGATGACTGACTGAGATCACTGAGATTCTTGAGATTTCTGAGATTACTGAGATTACTGAATGGGACTGGACTGATACTGAGTTTACTGAGTTTTCCTGAGTCACATGACTGACTGAATTTTACTGATCATGGCTTGACTGAGAGTATCGTGAAAATATGACAGTGGCTCTAGGCATACAGCTAAATTATTGGGTATTTAATACCCCCAGGACTCGATAGCATAAAAGTAAATTATGGAACAAGCTTGAAAGCACAACAATAGCTACATATATCCATAATTCATTGACTAAGACATTTCATCAAACACTTTACACGCACTAACTTGTACATAAATGGGGATCTCATAATAACATGCTATGAAGGCACTATTTCCTTCACATAGGCATTTTATCAAACACATGGGGAGCATGCTTTGATTATACAATAATCAATAAATCAAATTATCATGGAGACATAATTCAACTTGCAAATTGAAGAGTTTATCAAGCATACCACGTAAATCATCACACACTAAGACTAGTTCTTGAAATTAATAGTCTATAACATGGATCAATACCCAACAACAACATGAAAATGAATTCCAATTTAAATAAATCATGAACATTCTTAAATGTACAATCTTTGAATAGAAAAGGGATCCTTGAGCTTCATGGGTGAAAGAGACCCATGAATCAACACTTAACATACCTTGATTATGAGTTTATTAAAGTTCTTGGAGGGATTCTTGAGATTTAATTTTGAAACATGGACCTAGGACTTTTTATCTTTGAGAGAGAGTGTAACACCCTGCATTTCGTGCTAGAATAAAAACCATGACTCTGATGTGTTGATAATCCCAGAGCCTTAAATCCTATGCCAATTTGGCATGTTTATGTAGTATGTGAATCCATTTGAGCATGAATTTAGACCATAGAGGTCCTTCAACTCAAGAACGAGTTGAAACTATTTTGATCGATTAAGTTTTAGTAGACGTTGTAATTTGTTTTAGCTTCCATCAATCATAGATAACTGTATATGTCAAATTAGAGAGCCTACTATATGTCAAATTATAGGTTTTTGATTTATCTTTCCAACGATACCAATTTTGCTAAAATCCGGCACCCGAACAAGAAGTTATGGCCTTTCAAAGTAGAATGTGTCGCCTAACCAATCGTACATGGCCACTAGAAAGTATATGTGATAGCATAGGCAGCGCCTATGTAAACATAGGCGATATAATAGGCGGAACCTATGTAAATATAGGCGATATCATAGGCGGCACCTATGTAATGGTTTTAAGAGACTTAAACACTAAAATTTTGGGGCAAAATGGTCTTTTTCCCACCCTTATTCAGCCATAAACACGAAATTCAATCCCCAATTCTCCAAAATACATCCATATGCATCTAAAAAATTCTCAAGAACACTCCCAAGGCTTTGAAACTAAAAATCCAAATAAATCAAGATTCAACCGTGGGTTTTCAAAATTGATTAGAGATTTGGAATTCCCAATCCACAGGCTTCAAGAAGCACCCATTATTTTGAGAAATAGAGGTACGCGGGATTTTTCTAAATTCTCATGGGCATATAAAAATCATGTTTTAGAATGGGTTTTCAAATCTATGTATATATTCATGTATTAAATGTTTTAACATCATTATTTTGGTCTTTTGACCTTTCCCAAAGTGATTTGAGAATATGAATGTATGAAACCATGTATTTAAGAATGATTTCTTGTTGAGAGCATGATTTTTGGTGAATTCCCTATTATTATGAATATTTTTCAAATTTCTCATAGCATATGAATTATTTTGCAATGCATCCTTGAAAAGCACTATATGAAATGATTGAACTCTTGTTATGATTTAAAGGTGGTTTTAAATCACTAAAGAGGGAATCTAGCATGAATTTTTAATGTTCATAATGCATGTAATGAAAGAGTGCATGGATTCACTAAAGGAACTAGACCACCATATGTTGATGAAGTTTTTACATGATTTTGACTTGAGTTTCGAAACACGAAATCTTCTATATCAGTTGCATGTTTTTGGTGGTCTAAATTATACTTTAAATGAAAGATTCAGCTTAATGTATTATGGCTCAGAAATCATGACTTGCAAATCTTGGTATGACGATACCAATTCAGACCAATGTCATATCAGACTCAGACTAATAAATATTTCAGACTATCATAATTTTAGACATTCAAAATGTTGCATGTACAGAAAAGGTTAAAAATGAGAATACAGATATGTTAGGTGGTTCCATGAAGAGGGCTTAAGTTCAAGTAACTCATTGCCTAAAACCATGGTTTGTTGACCCGGGTATATTATTATACACTGACTTAAGTGTTGTGTGGCATATCAGATTTAAGAACTCCAACCCTTGTGGCATACTTGGGTTGGAGGCTTTCCCGCCGAGTCAATGAAGGATTCCATATCACTCGTGGAATATCAAACTTGTAGGGAATACCACCTAACTCAGAAGTAATACACAGATCAGAGTTTGAGATTTACAGATAGGTTACATATTTTCAGAAGGTGCCCTTGAGTTTTTCAAAAACTATTTTATGCATAATATTTGATAAAAATTTGCTCTCATGTATTATATAGATATATATGTTCAATTACTCTATTTTGGATTGCTTTATATGCCAGTACAATTGTGCTGACCCCCCCTTCCTCCCAAGTACTAAGGTACAGTCTAGGGGTCCAGATCCTTAGTAGAGTCTACCGACAGGGTTGTCTCAGAGTTCAGTTGGTGAGCCTTCTTTGCTTCGGAAGGCCTAGTCATTTAGGTATTTATTTCATTATGGTTTTTGGTCTGTTGGGGGCCTTGTCCCAATTATTCAGATAGTATGTCAGTAGGGATTTCGTAGACTATTGCAGATGTTTATTAAATATTGTTGGGCATGTTTTCAGGCCTTTAACTATTTTAAATTATTGACCATGTTTCCATATTATTATGTCTATTCCGTATTACTTTGATCATATGAATTATGTGCATGATTACCAGATAGACAGAGGGCATTTCAGGCCTTCGGGTTTGGGAATTCTCGTCACAGCCAGGGTCCCAGTTTAGTTCATGACAAACTTGGTATCAAATCATGATTCATAGTCCCAGGGTATCTGTGAAATCGCATTAGGTAGAGTCTTATTTATGGGTGTGTAGCGCACCACACTTATAAGCAGGAGGATACAAGGCGTTGAGGAATGTCTGTCTTTCTTCATGTTCTAGTTCGTGCTATAGAGTCAGAATATTCCCCCTTCATACTCTAATTCATTCTATGGTGTCACCCATATGGAAAGAAAAGTTATCCTAATTTCTTCCTTACTCTGGTGTTTCTAGACATTTTCTGATTATCTAGCAAAAATTTTAGAAGTCCCACAAAGGATGGGAGAGGAGTTCCCTAGCGTAAAATTGTGTCCTCATTCTTATGAGGCATTCAGTTAAGACAAGATTAAGATGTGTATTCTTTTGTCATTGAATATTATGTATCAAGCTTCTATCTCTTGTAATCTTGATATCATTGTGTTGTTGAAAACAAAAGTCTAGTGAAGCTGTGTGAGGCCTATTCGATTCACTAGCAACTTGCTGTTCATCTTGTTATTTTTGTATTTGTTGGAACTGTATTTCTACCCGAGTAGTAGTATAAGTTAGAGTATTGGTGTCATGACCTATTGGTAGTGAAATTAAACCAAGAATTTTATGATATGAAGTCATAAGGTTAGAGGTCAGAGTGAGGGTGACTTTTGTGATTAAATATTTAGTTGAATAACCGTTGATTGAGAATAATTTACCCTTTTGTGGTGGTAGACTAATGTGGTGGTACCATTTATGAATTGTATGGTAGTCCGTAAAGGAAGTGTTGACTCAGAATGTTATTTGTTTTCTTTCTTTCAAAATAGAGAAAGAACCCAGAGTGGATACTTAAGGTGGTTATAGAAACCCCTTATAGGCTATGAATGAAAATGGCTAGATTAGCCAGTAGGTTGTAAGTATAGACTCGTTATCATATAGGGTATCTGAAGGTTGTCTAAATGCCCATTGGGGTAAGTAAGTGTGATGGGAGAAAGTCGTATAAGTAGATAAGATTGTATGTTTATAATATAAGCTTAAGGTTGATCATGTCTATTATGTGACCTTACCCCTTAACCTTCTTCTCATTGGTAGTTGTAAACTAATACTACTTGTGAGAACGTATGTAGTATATTTTTGAAGTATTTGGGTAGAATATCCCAATTTGAAGGATTAGTATAATTATATTATGTTGCACTCTTCATTGGTTGTAAATGATTGATGCTAGACTATAGGCTTGAATTTAAATGGTGTGGTGGTGAATAATCGCAAGAGATTGATGATATATGTTTTGTGGGATTAGATTTTTAAGCTTGATGTGTTGAAATAGTACGTGCTAATGGATTATGACAAGGAAAACCATAAGGTCATGATCGATTATTGTGGTTATGAATTTCTAGTGTACTAGTGTTTCTTGATGTTTATTTCATAGTTTCTAAGTGAGTATTGTGTATAAGGTTGGTTTGAAACAATTGATAGCTATGGAGGTGGATGTGATGATTTCTTGGTTAATGATACTAGTTATATGGAAGTGATCTATAGGCTTGAATAGTGTATGCAAGTGCCTAAGTTTATTTGATTCGTAATGAAGTATGACGTTGTATATGTGATGTAGAAGTATGCCCAAGGTGGTATAAAGTTGTAGTATTTTTCTAAGGCTATTACATGTTGTGTGTGACTACTGGTACCGTTGAGTTGCTAGGTGGGAAAAGACTAGCTAGATGGTATATGGTGTTCTAAATAGCCAAGTTAAGGACCTTTGATTGATAGTGTTGAGCCTTTTGATATGAACTTGATTCTCATGGTAGAGGAAAATAAGTTTGAAGTTGCTATGTTGGTAGACTACGATAGAAATAGAGTGGCTCATTGAAGACTTGGTGATACCCTTGTTAGGTGTTATAATCTAAGCTTGAGTCCTTGAAAATCATGCTAATAGAAATAAGAGTAGAGGCACTAGAGGGTGTGCACTTCAACTTTGGGGATACTCATGAAGATTCAAATTTAGTACGTGTTCGAGTAATAGATAATGACTATTGGGGTTACAGAATGATAGAGTGTGCCTCAGGAGGTAGTATTAGCAGTGGGCGTTCCACTCTCACATGTGGTCTTTCGGGTTAAGTTTTATTAATTTTGTGTATTGTTATATTTCAGAACCAAGAGTGCAGTGATTACAGTTAAGTTTAAAGTCTAGTAAGATATCTCCCAAAAACTTAAGATGATGGCTTGAAGCTAAGGGGGAGATAACTAAACGAATAACCAAGTAAGACTCTCAGATTCTTGTAGTGATGTCATGATGATATAGAACATCAAAAAGTAAGGGTGAATCTCAACCCATTCCTATCTCAGTATTTCTCAGTGATCCTAATACCTACTCATGCTTTACAATTTAGTTCCATGATCAGTTCACATTCATACATATGATAGAGAGTCATGTACTCACGCTTTATAATGTGCTCCGTTTCAATAACTCATGTTTTACGCCAAATAATTGGCGAGATTCAGCTTATATCCATGAATACCCTAAATTCATAGCGCTTTGGTGAGTCTCTATTGTTGTTTTGCTATTCCTCAGGCCTCAGATGAGTGTCAAGCTTCATATAGTATCATTCCATGGCTCCAGATCTTATGTTCTAACCTTTTTTGTGACTCTTCCTTATGCGATGATAGTGGTGGTGAGTAATTATTCCTTGTTGATGGAAGATCATAGTACGCTTGTTTAGATAAGGCCATAAGTATGAAGTAAGATTTGGGGCCAAGTTTTTATTTATGTGATGGTTAGTGGATTTTTGTATGTGTATGTTCTTGGGGTAGCTCGTGGGAGTGATATTGATAGTGGTTTAGAGAATATGTGAAGTATGCCTTTATGAGTGTTTGCTTTGAAGTTCATATGTGGTTATAAAGATAGGCTTGAATGACATATTGATATTGTTGTAAAGGAACGCTATATGCGCTAGCGACTTTATAGTAAGAGCTCAAAGTAGTCATTGAAGTGGTAAGGCATGTTATACTTAGGATGTGATCTTTAAAGGAGATATAGAAGATTGCATCATATGGTTTAGAATAATAGTATGGTCTGGCACGTTGTATTTTTGTGACTTAGAGTTAGGCTTGATCACGGTGAAGGGATTAAGTTATTTTCGACATTAGTAGAAAGATTTGTCAATACTCATATGAGAATTTTAAGCTGAGTTGAATGAATATGATATTTAAGGAGAATAGTATAGTTAAGTGATATTTGAGAAGTGTGCTAAGCTTGAAAGTAAGAAGTTGTAATGCCAAAGGCCTGATAATTCTATCCTAATTCAGGAGTTATATGCCTAGGTTCCAGACTACAGAGTAGTGTCAATGTGGTGATTCCTCAGTTGGATGTCTTGTGTATTCCATACCCAAGATTCATGGCTCCCTATTACTGCTAGAATTTATTTAGAGAATTGTGATGAAGAGATACTCCAGTTAAGTATGAGGGTGTAGTATAATTCAATCTATATGGCCAATAAGTCAGTTTAGCAGTTAGATTCGCATGACTTGTTTTCTTATCTTTGCACTTATTCATGCTACTCAAAATCTCAGACACGCTACTATTCCAAGATAGGTATACCAGTAGTTATGAGTATAGCCCATTTCATGCATCATGCATTAAATTCAAATTCCAGATGTTCAGTTATGATTCAATTCGTAGGTGCCCTATGCATCACCTCAGTTTTTCAAGTATCTTAGTGAATTGAGCATTCATAAAGGGACATAGGGTACCAAGGGGGAGATACCCCATTCATTTGCATGCATAGATTCTTATTACAAGTATCACATCAGTTATTATTGCTTATTTAGCCATACGTTCATACGTTAGTTCAGTCAGATATGCATGCATTAGAAATGCATGTTCAATATAAAAGTTCAGCTTATCAGTGTATTCAATCCTTCATTCATGATAACAACTCGGTCACAGATCCATGCATCAGATATTCATGATTCATTATGAGAATTCAGCCTATGAGTAGCTTCAGTTGTGTATTCCATGCCTCGGATATGCATGTCCAGCATAAGCATTTAAAACATCAGTAGTTCCAATCTTATAGTCATGTTTCCGATCAGTGTCTTCTTTCTGAGGGAACATATCATGTCCGCGTTATCCCATACCCTTAATACTTCGATATTCTATCCATCATTCGGGGACGAATGATCCCAAGGGGGAGATAATGTAACACTCAACATTTCAGACTAGAATAAAAACCATGACTCTGATGCATTAATAATCCTATAGCCTTAAATCCTATGTCAATTTGTCATGTTTATGTAGTATGTGAATCCATTTGAGCATGAATTTATACTAAAGAGGTCCTTAAACTCAAGGACGAGTGAAACTATTTCGATCGATTAAGTTTTAGTGGACGTTGTAATTTGTGTCAGCTTCTATCTACCATAACTCTCTGTATATGTCGAATTAAAGAGCCTACTATGTGTCAAATCATAGGCTTTCAAGTTAGGTTTCCAACGATACCAATTTTGCTAAAATCCAGCATCCGAGCAAGAAGTTATGGCCTTTCAAAGTAGAATGCGTAGCCTAACCAATCGTACATGGCCACCGGAAAGCATATGCAATAGCATAGGCGGCGCCTATGTAAATATAGGCGATAGCATAGGTGGCGCCTATACAAGTATAGGCGATAGCATAGGCGGAGCCTATGTAAATATAGGTGATATCATATGCGGCGCCTATGTAATGGTTTCAAGTGACTTAAACACTCCGTTTTTGGGGCAAAATGGTCCTTTTCCCACCCTTATTCAGCCATAAACACGAAATTCAGTCTCCTATTCTCCAAAATACATTCACATTCATCTAAAAAATTCTCAAGAACACTCCCAAGGTTTTCAAACTAAAAATCCAAGTAAATCAAGATTCAACCGTGGGTTTTCAAAATTGATTAAAGATTCGGAATCCCCAATCCACAGGCTTCAAGAAGTACCCATTATTTTTCAAAAGAGAGGTACGCAGGTTTTTCCTAAATTCTCATGGGCATATAAAAATCATGTTTTAGAATGGGATTTTTGAATCTATGTATATATTCATGTATTAAATATTTTAACATCATTGTTTTGGTCTTTTGACCTTTCCCAAAGTGATTTGAGAATATGAATGTATGAAACCATGTATTTAAGAATGAATTCTTGTTGAGAGCATGATTTTCGATGAATTCCCTCTTATTATGAATATTGTCAGATTTCTCATATCATATGAATTATTTTGCAATGTATCCTTAAAAAGTACTATATGAAATTATTGAACTCTTGTTATGATTTAAAGGTGGTTTTAAATCACTAAAGAGGGAATCTAGCATGAATGTTTAATGTTCATAATGCATGTAATGAAAGAGTGCATGGATTTGCTAAAGGCACTAGACCACCATATGTTGATGAAGTTTTTGCTTGATTTTGACTTGAGTTTTGAAACACGAAATCTTCTATATCAGTTGCATGTTTTTGGTGGTCTAAATTATGATTTAAATGAAAGATTTAACTTAATGTATTATGGCTCAAAAATCATGACTTGCAAGTATTGGTATGATGATACCAATTCAGACCAATGCCATATCAGACTCAGACTAATAAATATTTTAGACTATCATGATTTTAGATATTCAGTATGTTACATGTACAGAAAAGGTTAAAAATAGGCATACAGAGATGTTAGGTGGTTCCCTGAAGAGGGCTTAAGTTCAAGCAACTCATTGCCTTAAATCGTGCTTTGCCGACCTGGGTATATTATTATACGTTGACTTAAGTATCGTGTGGCGTATCAGATTCAAGAACTCCAACCCTTGCGGCATACTTAGGTTGGAGGCTTCCCCGCCGAGTCAATGGAGGATTCTATATCTCCCATGGAATATCAAACTTATACGGGATACCACCAAACTCAGAAGTAATACACAGATCAGAGTTTGAGATTTACAGATAGGTTACATATTTTCATAAGGTGCCCATGTGTTTTTCAGAAACTGTTTTATGCATAATGTTTGATGAACATTTGCTCTCATGTATTATATAGATATATATGTTCAATTACTCTATTTTGGATTGCTTTGTGTGCCAATACAATTGTGCTGACCCCCCCTTCCTCCCAGGTACTGAGGCACAGTCTAAGGGTCCAGATCCTCAGTAGAGTCTACAGATAGGGTTGTCTCAGAGTTCAGTTGGTAAGACTTCTTTGCTTCGGAAGGCCTAGTCATTTAGGTATTTATTTCAGTATGGTTTTTGGTCTGCTGGAGGCCTTGTCCCAGTTATTCAGATAGCATGTCAGTAGGGATTTTGCAGACTGTTGCAGATGTTTATTAAATATTGTTGGGCATGTTTTCAGGCCTTTAACTATTTTAAATTATTGACCATGTTTCCGTATTATTGTGTCTATTCCGTATTACTTTGATCATATGAATTATGTGCATGATTACTAGATAGACAGAGGGCATTCCAGGCCTTCAGGTTCGGGAATGCTCGTCACGGTCAGGGCCCCAGTTCGGGTCGTGACAGAGAATGATTTATTTATTAAGAGATGTGGGTAAACAATGAGATAATATGTCCTTTTAGGATTTAATGTCGTGTATAGGATGATTTAGGGTTTTTGAAATTTACCAAACAGCCTCTGAAATTAAATGACGGAACCTAAAAAATCCCAATTTTACATGCTGGCATGACGCGGTGAAATCACACCAACTACCTGGAAACTGGATAATTAGGAAACTGGTTAGTGGCACGACGCGGTGGAAATCGCATTGCCACCTTGGTTGCGAACTAGAATGGCACCGCGATGCGGTGGAATTGTGTTGGTGCACTGAAAATTGACAATTCTAAAATTGAGCCTTGGCTCAATGGGACAATATTACGGAGGCCCACTGGATTTTGACGATTGCCATTTTGGCATGATCTGCGATGTGTTGTGGCTCAGGTGGCACACTGTCTTACTAAAATGGCTCTAACTCTTTGCTCGGGTGTCGGATTTAGACGAATTTGGTAGCGACGGAAAGCTTATTCAATTTCCCACACAATAAAAAGTTAAAATCTTGAAAATTATATATGTACAAAAGTGTATTCACCTTCATAGCAAGTCTTTAACATTTTTAGAATAATTTAAAGCTAGGTAGAAGTACGGGATATTACAATCACAGAGCTCGGTCTTCGCTTCCTCAAGACCAATGTGTTGAACAAAGACAGGGTCATCAAATTAATGCTTTCCCCTAAATCACTAAGTGTGTGGACCACCTCACTATTGCTAATTTGAATGAAGAGAGTGAATTCCCAAGGTCTTTGAGCTTTTTGGGCATCTTCTACATCTTTATAGAGCCACACTCTTTAGTGAGTGTTACTGTCTCAATATCCTATAGCTTAACTTTCTTAGTGACTACATCCTTTAAGTATTTAGCGTACTTGAGAATTTCCTGCAAAACATCTAAAAGAGGAAAATTAATGTGAAGCTCTCTGAATGTGTCAAAGAACTTCTTGAAGCATGCATCCTCCTATGCTTTTCTAAGACTCTAGGGAAAATATGGGGGTGGTATCTCCTTCACTTGTTCAGTAACTTTTGTTTTCAAGTACTCAGACTTCCTTGAATTTTCAGCAACTTTGTCATCTACCTGTTGAAGAACCAACCATGCATCTTCTTCTTTAGTTATCTTTGGAGGTTTTTCATTGTGCTCTTTACCATTCCTCAAAGTGATTGCCATTACTTGTTTAGTAGATTCAGTATCACTTGAAAAACAACCTTGAGGCCTGGCATTTTATGTCTGCTGTATTTGCCCAAATTGGTATTCCAAATTCTTTTGCTATATTTTCTAATTTTTTAGTTTAGTAGCCATCAGTTATTGGGTGGCCATGATCTTATTTAGCGTGTCCTTTATGTTGCTGGCCTGCATATTTTATTGTTCTACTATTGAAACTTCTGTTGTTAGTTGTTCCATGATAGAATTAGTGGCTGAGCCAATTTTGATTATAGGTGTTCCCATAATTCAGCCTTTGAGTGTTGTCCATAAACATCACTGACTCAGGATTTGCACCACATAGCTGCAGAATGACCACTATTGCTATAAAACTCATACTAACCTATGGTCCACAGCACTGCATCACTTGAGACTTAGTTTGATTCATACTTATGAGCGACCAAGGTTGTAACGTTGTTAACTTCAACCATGCCTACAGCCTTTTTATTGACCCTCTTGACATATCACCATGCCAATCCACATTTCCTTGAGCAATCCGATTCACCAAGGTGTATAGCTCATCATATGTCATTGCCAAACCTTAGCCACCTGCAGCTGAATCTATCAAAATTTTTATGCTATGGTCAAGTGCCTCAAAAAAAGTATAAGCTAGTACCTCATTGGACTGCTGATGATGTGGACAGTCCCGAAGAAGAGCTCTGAACCTCTCCTAAGCATGATATAGGTTCTCATCTGGCCTCTGTTTGAAGCTCACAATCTCACTATGATGTATCACAATCTTGCTAAATGGAAAGAATCGGATGAGAAACTTATTGGATAAGTCATCCCAGGTTGTGATTGAACTTTTTGGCTCAGTATTCAACTACTTCTTCGCTTTCCCTAACAATGTAAAGGGAAAAAGTATCAGCCTCACATAGTCAGTTGACACTTCTGTAGGGATGAATGTGTCACTGATCTCCAAGAAGTTCTGTAAGTGGGCATGTAGATATTAATATAAAATCCCAATAGATTGTCCACTGCTGATCAAAATTTGCACCATGTTCTATTTCAGCTCAAAGTTACCTCCAACAGACGGATTTTGAAAAGGGGAGATCAAATTTATTGCAAGTAGGATTGCCACTTCGCAAACTGTCCTGTGGGATAATGGATCTTCAGCCATGAGGGCAGGAATATCTTAGTCTTCTTGAAATTGTGGAATGCGGTAGAGAAGGACGTCTTCTCTTCTTAATTTGTGAAAGCGTTGCTCGTGTTCAGGGCTAGGTTCAACCAATTCCCTATCCCTTGCTTGCTTAGTATATTAACTTTCTTCCTGTAAATTCATAACCAAGACCAAGTGAAAAGCGCCAAAGAAATCTAAAAAGTAAAACTAAAACTAAAGTAGTTGCCAAATTCCAAGTCCCCGACAACCGGGGCCAAAAACTTGTTGTGCCCAAGCTCACACGCAAGTGTACGTGGTTTCACTAAGTAGTAAAGTGGTCCTTTAGGATCCAAGTATCGATCCCACAAAAACTTATTTTAACAACTATCTAATTTCAGTCCACTATTTCAATTTAAAGTGGTGTAAACGTGACAAAAAGAGTTTGAGAATTATAATTTAAAAGTAAAGTAGACAATGCATAAAAGTTAATTTATTGGACAATCAATAAGGAGAAACTCAGGGTTAAGGTCTACGAACAATCATACTAAGCTATTGAACTTCATCGGTTAGATTACTTATCTTGGTTGTTGATTCACCGGGTTGATATTATGATCATAGTATCTCGAGCCTCTACTCACCTATCTAACTTAGACCCACAACTACACCATTGAGAGGAGATGTGAGAACTAAGCTAAAATACATTTATATTTCATCCCATAGTGAATCAAATAGGTCAAGTAGGTATATCTCTATCCTACATGCAAATTACAACTTTGTTCGGTAGAATTTTATAATCCTATTCTATTTATCTCCACGTTCTATCCTCTTATTCCCACTCTCGAGCTCACAAAGACGATAATATATGTATTCTAAGGGTCGCGAATTATTAAAATAGTTATAACAAGGATAAATAAAAAACCAAATATGATAATCAACCAAAACCTAATCAATACAAAGCAATATAAATCATTTCTTGGCCTTAACCCCGAAAAGGGGGCTTTTAGCCACTCATGTACATAACTGTAATCACCGTAGATGAATACTAAGAAAACTAAATTAAAGATATAAAAACCCTAATTGAATTTTTTTCCATCCCCTCTCCAAGTTTCAAAGCCGTCCTAGGTATTTAGCATCAAGTTCAAGTGTCCTATTTATAGGAGGACAAGTTGGCCACTTTTGGACTAGGGTTCGTGTCGCCGCTCTTATTCCATGGACTAGGGTGTGCGATGTGGACTCATCATGGTGACACACTATAAATTTATCTTGCAATCCATATCCATGTTCGCGTCTCACCTCTCATAGCATTGACCAAGGTCCGCGACTCCCCATGTATTTACGATCTCATTTTTACTTCTAAACTTGTCTCGTGCACTTGTCCTTCCATCCCTAGCCTTGTGGTGTTGTTTCCACTCAATTTCAATCTTTTGTATCATCCAACCTCATTATCATCATCTCATCGAGCATCCTATAACATCAAACACAATGGATTAGAGCTCAAAACAATATAATATCAAGGACAACGAACTAGAAACTTAAGCTAAGAACTAGTTTTGCCCTTTTTTATCTTTAACTTATTGTTCGGCTCTAGGATTGATTCAATTGAATATTTAACACTATAAAAAGTTTTTCCACACATAATTATACAATAATAAACTTAGGAACTCATTACACTCACTAGAATCCATAGAGATCAACTAGACAAACACCTAGCTCAAGCTAGTAACAATAATTTCCTCATTTGAACTCTAAGTATCCAAATTAAGTGCAAACTTGTTTGAAAGACACCATAAACATTATAATCAAGTACTTAAATACTTAGAGGCTTAATTATATCACTATTCACTCATTAATCACACAAGTAGTCCTTAAAACAAGGATAAATAAGTAGAATAATAATGCTAAGGTGCATAAATTCACCTCAGATCATGCATTAATAAGCTTGGATACTGGTTTGAGGTGTTGCAATAGATGCAGCGTACCTCTGGCGTAAGTTGTCCTTCTCTCTCTCCTTGAATGGGCATAAATTCCACTCTAGTGGTCCCCTTTATGCTCTTCTCTAGGAATATCCTTGGGATCTTTTGAGATGATCTAGCACAAATATTATAATACCCCGCAATTTTTCTAGCTTAAACTCATCCCAAAAATGTCAAGGATTAGCTCTTAGAATGAATGATGTTTATTTTTTGTGGAATTCTTTAGATTTGAACTTTCCATGGCGTATAAAATTGAATAAGCTTTTCAACGATATAAGACTTTCTTGAATCCGATAAACGAGTAAGAAGTTATGGCTATTTTAAGTTCAAATCATAAAACACCGTCATTTGGACCTTTAGCGCATTGCGGAGAAGTGTAAAATCTCAATTGTCATTTTCTAGTGACTCTATATGATAACAACATATCACGGAGATGGCCAATTTCCCATTTGTCAATTTCCAGTGGCCGACGCGATGCTGGCGCGTCGTGCCAATTTCCAAAATGACAAAACTTCAGGCCATCACGATGGTGGCACGTCGTGAAGTGAGCCCAGTTCTCACTCATCCTTTTTCAGTGAGCCACCACGATAATGGCGCATAGCGGTGGCCTACCAAATTGGGATTTTTGGTCGCTTTTCCAATTTCGTCTAAGGATTTAAAAAGGGTATTTGGTGAATTACCCAACCCCCCAATCCGTCCAAAAGATTAAGCATATTTCAAAGCACATTATGTTTTATTCATCATTCCCTCTCAAAGCAAAATCCTAGTTCACCAACTTTCTCCCCAATAAATCTAAGATTCCTCTATTAACTCTCTAAGATAATTCAAGATTTAGATTTCTCAATACAAGGACCCTAAGAATTCATCCTCAAAGCATCAATAGGAATCCAAGATCTAAGTTTTCATCAAAGATCATCAATTTAAGGTATGTGGAGTTTGAACAAGGACAAATCTTTCGTCTATGTGCCCAAAACTAGTTTTTAAAGATGAATTTATATGATTTTATATGAATTGCAATTAGGGTTTATACCCAAAGTATCTTGTTTTGAGTTTTCAATTTATAAAGTGACTAAAGCATGAAATTTCATGTTTGACTTGATTTAAAGAATCCCCTTTATGATTTTCAATACCATGAACGTGTTATAAGACATTAATTTTAAATTTTCAATTGAGTTTAAGCATGATATTGTGATTCTTGATTTTATTATTTTGATATTGGCATTAGGAGTGATTTTACTAATTTCCTATGTAGTCGGGGGCAGACAGTATTCTCCATAAACTTAGGATCATTAAAAAGCTTATGGCCCTGAATAACACAGCTTTCAATAGCGTAAAACACATTATGAGAGATGTTGAAGGTGGTTGGTTGCTCCGTTATATGCATGCTAATGGGGCAAGTATATTTTTAATTATGGTTCACCTTCATATTTTTCGTGGTATATCCTAAGAAAAAAAGTCAGCTGCTGCAAGTGTGCTTGAGAATGAGTTCACGCTCTTCTTGTTACAGTAAGTGCTACAATTGAATCAGCTCTTGATGCAATAGAATAGGAGTTCTTGGTGTAAGCGTAACCGCAGTTGACAAAATATCCGCCGTTTAAATGTTTTCAAGAAGCATATTGAGCATGATGATTTACTATGAATTTACATGAGTTTGAAGCATGGATTATTAGGCCCTAGTTTGAGTATTGATATTTCAAGAACTTGTGCTTTTAAGCACTCTGAGATTAGCATATTTTTAGTTATATAAACAGTATTTGATCTTCGGATCCTCAGTTTAGCCATGGAAACCAATTTTCAGAATTTACTACAGTTTACAGAAACATATTGCAGATTTGAGTACAGTTTATATTAGATAAATGCATAATTAGTTTTAGATAAACCCTTATGCTAGTTTTAAAGTGGATTTCCAACAAAATGTGCGTAGCAAATAAAGAAAAAGGGAGTAGTATTTAGCACCAATGGGAAGTGTGGGTTTAGCGCATCCTACTTCCACAGAACTATGTAGCCAACGTAGTCACTAATTAAGATTATTTCTATTTATATGGATGATAGATTTAGCTTGTGATCGATCACATGGGTAGGTTATACTCCCTGGCAAGAGTATGATACCTCTCCCCAACGTGAGGTTTCTTCCTTAGGAGGACGAGAAATTGGACTCCATGTTAGCTCATATAGTTTATGTCGGTTAAGAGAACCTCCATTAAGATGAAATATTTTTCCCTAAAAGCTTTGAAAGATTTTTCCCTACAGCTTACTAGTAAAGATTTTCAGAATAAGTTTTAAAGTATCTCCCTTCAGATAAAGTGCTCTTCCTTAAAGTTTTTATGCTTACAAACTATAGATTCTAGAACAGAAAGAGTAATAGAAAAGCTTTCAAAAAAACTAAGTGTTAAGGCTCACAAGTTTTACTCAGATTATGCTTTATAGAAAGATATTACCATAGTTTTTAGTTTTCAGATTTCAGATTTAGAGTGAGTCCTTTCTACACTTAGACAGTATGATTTAAAGAGATAATACAAGTACAGCTTTGAGAACTAAATGTTATGAATCACTAGATTTATAAAGCATGATTTGCTTCTCATGATGATTATTTTCAGCATTTCAGATATTCCAGCTTATGTGAGTCATTTACATTTAGCATGCATTGTTTTGCAAATTATGATGATGAGATGATGTTTTTACTTATGCATTCACCCCCATATACTCAGTACATCCTCAAAGTACTGATCCACATATATGTCTACGTGCTACATTATTTCATAATGTAGGTATTAGCTCAGTTGTAGCACGCATACCATATTCAAACAATTTACAGATTCCAGCCAGCAGATGATGAGTCCTCCTACTTTGGAGACTTTAGTTAGATGTTATCGATGTACTATATTTTCTTATTCATATGTATTGATTAGTGATACTTAGAGTCGCGTCCCAGCTATCTAAAGTCAGTATATTAGAAGCTTCAAAGATGTCAGTTAGAGTCAGTTATGTATTTTCAGTCCCTCTTTTAGACTTTATCATAATGTAAAAGTTATATCAGTATTGTATTTTCTCAGAGTCCACCATTATTATGTTCCCGCATTATAAACTCATTCGCTTTATGCATATTATTCAATTTCTTATGAGTTATACCAGTAAAAGGGTTAGATTTGGATCACTTGTGGTCATAAGCACCGTGTGACGTCTCGGAATAGTTTTTTGGAGCATTAAAAATATTTTTTCACTCTTTTTGTCCTTCTTTTTGGATCAAACAATTACTTTTAGCTGAATTTTCAACAAGAAGATAACAGTTTCTCCAAGAACACCAACTTCTTCACTTTAGCTCAAAAATGAGTTGAAGTTTCGAATCTAGGAACTTTTTAACCTTATATCATTTATTCCAAATTCTTCACCAAAATTTTCAAGTCTTGCAACCCACTTCAAATTCTTCAACCCAAACTTTCAACAATGATAGAATACTTAGTATTGCTCCAATTTAGCTCAAATTTGATTTCTAGACTCCTATAGTGTTAGCGAACAAGAATCTAACACCAGAAACACAAGAAAACACTAAAATCAACTACTCAACTTTTGACCTAACCCTAAAAACATAAATAGTAATTTTCTTGTGATTTTTTTATTTTTCAAGATAACAAACCCAAGATTGACTTCGTGGGAAAAAAATCAAGCTCGATTGTGATACCAAATGATAGAAACCAAACTACAAAAATAAAAGATTGATACAAAAAAGGTAAAAGATGATCGATAAAGATAGAAATTCAACACAACAAGAAGAAGTAATTAAGAACAAAAGAGTATATTAAACTCTAATACCCGCAAATACAATCTTAATTAAACACTTATTTCTTATGGTGACCAAGAGGGAGAAAAACGCCCTCAATACCAATATTTCTAATCCAAATTTCAATAAAAGTTTACCAATTCTCTCACTCAATGGAGAAATGTTCATCAATAATCAAGCAAAACTAAGAAAATAACCTAGGATCCCAAGTATTTTTAGTTTAGGGCTAATTCTTATACAATCAGGGACTCAAAAGTGACTAATTGCAAGAAAGGCCCATACAATCCACTCGAGCATATTTGAAGCAGTTGGGAGCATATTAGGTGTACTAAGGACTATTTTGACCTTATCTTGAAATGCTAGAGCAGGTCCAAGTCAGATCCAAAGCACCTTGGGCTCATGTCCCTCCCAAGGAGCTTTCTAGCCCCGTTTTTGTATTTCCTTGTCTCCTTCAATGATCCTTAACCCAATGTTAGTGAAATAATCATCAAATTATACCATCTTGATGTTAATAAGACTTCTTCATGTACCTCCCACTTCATTATCCTTGATAGTAATATCGGACAAAGTATTTTCATTGTCATTACCAATCATTATTCTCTTTACCGTAACGAAGCAATGGTCAAGAGAGAAATCTTTATTAACTTTTGGTCTAATAAAGTAGAGATGTTCTACCATTTTATATCAACACGGAGAAGTTTATATTACCTGTAAAGTAAAAAAAACTCAAAGACCGATGTAGTAGATTCTGTTAGTAATAAATAATGTAAGATAATCAGGTAAGAAGTAAACATATATAGTTATTTCTCATATCATGCAAATTGATCCATAGGGTAATGATAACCCGTGAATTCCAATGAATAGGATTTTGCTCATTGATTTAGATAAGTAGAATTTATCAGAAAGGTTCTACTCTTCTTTTTCTTTTCAATTTTATATCTTTTTTTATGAAAGTAGGGGATAACAGAGTTTTTGAAGATAGAGGCCGAGCCGAAAGGCTACCCATGTATCACACTAAGGAGAAATCAGGCCCTACATAGTTTGAATAGTTGCAAAACAGATTATTTTTATTTTATTTCATTCACTTAACTTCATTACCTTAGGCAAAAGTAAATACAAGGAAAAGAAAACTTGCTACATTTAAAGCTTGATACTAAATAGTAGAAAGTGCTTGGGTTTTCCCTAGCCTTCTTCTACTTCATGAATGGTCCAATACGAACTCCAATCAAATATTTTCAATTCTAATCAAGTGCTCTAAATCAAAGCAGAAATCGTGACACTTCTCAATTGCATGTCCTTTGATTCCATTATGATAATGACAGATGTCATCACCCTCTCTCCATTTTGCAGACCTTTTCTTTTTCTTTCTCTCGACTGGATGGAGGATTTTTCCTTAGACCATCTTGGACCAAATGTCCTCACAGCTATCCATAAAGCTATGAAGAACAAGCGATGAATTATGATATCGCTAGTGATGACCACTCATGGTTCAACCCTATCACACTCCAACATGAAGTGAGGTCCATATGAATATGCAATTTTTTTCTATTAATCAAATCACATACTTTAGATTTCAACCTATGACATTCATCTGTGGTATGACTTTTCTGAAACAAATGGTAAGCACATCTTGTGTACTCATTCATGGGATCACATGGCAGACCTTGAGTCTTAGACGAGCATAAAATTCTCGTAGCCTACAACATTTGATAAATCTCTAAGACTTTTACAATTTATGGTTCTCTCGTGCAGCTCCTTGCATTTTCTTTGAGTGTGATCTGTTCGTATCATTACTTGAACCTTGAAGGCAAGAATGACTTGTACGCGTCTTGTGACCATTCTTTTATTTCACTCATGAGTTCTTCAATGGTTATTAAAATTTCTTCTTGCACGAGGCTATCATCTTCTAGGTTTTTCCCTTTGTTTACTCTTATCATCACTCCAATCATCCCAACAGCTATTTCAAATTCCATGGCCCAAGTTTGGGCATATGGATATATGTGTCCTGTCAGAAAAAAAAAATGTCACTTTATAGTCATTGGCTATTTGGTCATTTTCAACCCTTCCCTTAGGCCATTTGGCCATTTTCGGCCCTTTACTCTTTTTTTTTTGCTACAAATTTTTTAACTAAAAAATATTATGCTTTTTTTGTTGTTTAAAAATAATAATTAATTCTAATTGTATAAAAATAATATAATTGTTATATAGAATTGTATCTATAAAAGATATATGTATAGAAATTGTATAGTTCTATAATATATGTGTGTGTGTGTGTGTAAAAAATATAAAAAAAAAAAGTATATAGAATGTGCATAGAAATTTATAGTTGATGTATAAAATACATATTTGAACAATAATTGCAACTACAGGTTGTATATAATGTGTATAAAAATTGTATAAAATTTTTAACTAATAAAAGTCTGCTTTTTTATTTAAAAAATAGTAATTAAATATAATTGTATAAAAAATGTATAATTATTAAATAGAATATGTATCAATAAAAGATATATGTATGGAAACTATACAATATGTGTTAAAAAATAATAATTAAATATAATTATATAAAAATGGTATAATTGATATATAAAAATGTACCTATATATGATATATGTATAAAAATTGTATAGTTATATAAAATGTGTATATGTATAAAATATAGATAAAAATATATATAGAAGGTGTATAGAATCTGTATTGTTGTTGTATAAAATATGTATGTGTAGAATGTGTATAGAAACTGAGTAGTTCTTGTATAAAATACGTATCCGAATAATAATTGTAACCAAAGATCATATAAAATGTGTATAAAAATTATATAATTATTGTATATAATGTGTAAAAAATCATATAAGTATTGTATAGAATATATTTTTTTATATATGATCTGTATAGAATTTGTATCATTGTTGTATAGAGTATGTATATGTATAGGATGTATACAAACTGCATAAATATTGTATAAAATTTGTATCTAAATGATTATTGTAGCTAAATTTTGTATAGGATGTGTATAGAAATTATACAATTATTATTATAATGTGTATATAAGTTGTACCGTTATTCATATAAAATATGTATTTATGTATTTGATATCAAATGTGCATTTGAAAAAAAAAGTCTTTTATACAATAATATTTCAATTTTTATAATTATTAATTATTTTTTATTTTGATAGAATTTTACAAAAAAATAGATCAATTGCTCTTTGAAATAAAGAAAAAAATGGTAAATCAGTGACAAAAAAAGACAAAAAGAAAAAAGAAGCATTTGCCAATTAAAAGGTGACAAAGCAAAAAAAAACAAAGGGCATGTGTCAGCACGCGTTAGCGGCTGATATCGGCCATGTGGCTAAAATATGAAATTTCAATTCTTAGTCTATTTGGATGGAAAATGTTTGGGCCGACAGGCCATTTATGTCCTTTCACCTTTATTTTATGGTCTTTATGTCTATTTTCAGCTTTGTATACCAACTGTATACTGATTGTATATCAGTTATCTTTTGCTGCACTTTCTGTATATTTGTCATATATGTGAATGTATATCAGCGATGTATATATTAATTTGGGCCTTCCACTTGTATACCAGCTTCACTTCCTCATTTTCCACTATGTATCACTTATATAATTCTGTATCTCTGTTGTATATCGATGTAGATCAGTCCCATTTTGACTTGACCTTGGGGCTTGACTTGATGTGTTGGACTCGAGCCCAACGGAAATGCGAATGAAGGATGGAAAGGTCCAAGCGTACCCAAGGGTTCATATGTGTCAAACAAACAAAGAAAAAATTAGTATATAATTCATCCAACCATTTTATTTCGTGATAAAGAAAGCACATAATCACATTTTTTTAAGGAGAGAATAGGATCAACAACTTGACAACAACAAAATTCCAAAGTTATTTAACACGAGTTGAAGTGTAGGAAAGCAGTCTCATTTTGATACAGAACATTAAACCCCTTCAAACTTTAGTTGATGATTAGTGACAAATTCTTCAAATCCATTTAAAGAAAATATAAACGAAAATATTGTCACACATCAATAGCCTAGTGAAATAGAGAAAAGATGAGAGAAACAAAAAGTAAACTCATCATCTTGAATAAGAAATTAATTCACATTAGCCTCAAACAGTGTTATACTTTTTCTGTTAAGATGGAACTTAAACTTAGTCTATCAATCAAATAAGTATAAACCACATAAATTCCCTCGCAAGACAAAAGTAATTACATAAAATCCCTTAAGGCCTTCTCTTTCCCGGATTTTGAAAATATACTCATACATTTGATCATTTTTGCGACGGAATTATGCCATTAAAACATTCATATTTCCTTTTGCATGAGCCATTACTAAGATCTTCATAGCTTCTGTCAAACTTGACAATGTTTGTTACAATGGCATGTACCATGACTTCACTTTTAGGAACCATAATGACCTTCTCAATAACTGCAGTCTGTCCGCAACTAGGATCCGTGATGGAGCTGTCTCTTAGATTATGTAAGATAGAGTATTTATCATTTAAACTCATCTGCTGACATCTGCACGGTAAAATCAAACATTATAATCACCCTTTGAGACAATCAGAATAACAACAACAACTACTTAGCCAGTGTGATCCCGTAAGTGAGATTTTGGGAAGTACGGTGTACGCAGACCTTACAGAGGGAGTTTCCAATCGCCCCTTGGGACAATCGGTACCACATACTTTAGTGTGATCCCATTGAGGGTGTTGTTATACACAGACTTTACAGAGGTTTTTTCTAATAAGAAACTCGATTCAAGAAAAGCCTTTTTAGAACAAGCAGCATTCTTCATAAACAAGCAGAGACTAGTCACATAACATAGTAATAAGATGAAAGACAAATTATCGGATAGATTCGATTAAAGGGTCATCTTATCGAGGATGATCAGATCAATTCTTCTTGTGATGCCCACGAGGAAGTCAAAGAGTAGGACAGTCTTCAAAGATAACAAGATTTTGAACAAGGAGTACATATGACACCTTAGGTCAACCCACATAGGAAAGGGAGAAAATAGTGAAGTGTTGTAAAGACAGTATACGTACACATGGTATGTACCTAGATGATCACATAGCTCAAGGGACAAATGTAATGCATGTCATGGGTTTGGGCTGTGACAATTCTTTACTGAAAAATGTTAAGAACTGGACTGCAAGTACTGAATTTGTTGCCGGAATATTATATGAAATATTATCCAATCATATTTCTCATACATCTCTAACTTTTAGTTTCACAACTTATTTGATCAATAATCAAAAAAGATTTTCATTAACTACAACAGCTAAGCATTAAGATAGCGCTGGACAACATAAAAGTTCATCTCTTTACAACAATGACCATTTCTGAAACTTTTTAACTATTAAATTACTATAAATAACATGTTTAAGTTGTCTCAAAGAAGGCTGAAGTGCTATGAGAGAACAAAAGAATAGAAACAAGCTACGTTGGTCAGACTCTTCAAAAATGTATGTGCCGACCGGATCCTCCAACAGTAGTGCATTTTTGGATGATCCAATATTATAATGCATATGCTACAGCATTCCAACTTCTATATTATTACTTCATATGAAATATAAACTTAGCAGAAGGTATAATATAACCTTATACAATATTAAGACTTTCTAGTTGTATAGAATCAAATATTACATAAAATGGCTCATCTATGTAATTATAACTTCTTAATATATAACATAATGAAATATATATAATAATAAATTTATTATACATTGGTCTTCCATGATAACTAATGTATAATGTCTGATATATTATAAATTATACATTAAAATACAATCTTTCATAATGTATAATGGCACACCATACATATAAACTATCCACCTTATACATAAATTATCTATAATATTATTAGAATGTATAATGTAACCTTATACAGTATTCAGACATTCACAAAGTATAATTCCACTTAAAACAAAACCGCCTCATATAGGTAATACGATTTCTTAATGTATATTATAATGAAATATAAAGTAGAACACTTATATTATACATTAGTCTGATAAATAAAGTATTGTATAAGGTATGCATGCTGTACAATCCGACAATATGATTATAAACTTATAATAAACCAGTTACTGTATTAAATCAAATAATATAAAATTAATACCTTCAGAAGATATGGTCAACCGGAATCATCAATCTTCTTCTTACTTGTCGATTATAGACTTCTTCGACCTAGAACTGTCCACTTCCTTCAATTTCTTCACGACTATCAAATCGTTTCGATGCTTGCAACGATTCTCTGCGAAATTGGGTTCTTCGTAATCAAATGTACCAGTAACAAAACCAACAATGGAAATATTTTCTTCTTGAGCTTCTAACTGACTAAGTCCTAAACTAAAGCTAGGATGAGAATCCATTACAAAATTTATACAATCTTAAATAAGAACTAACAACTTTAAAAAAAAAAATACAAAGATCTGACTTTTAATAAATGAAAAAAAAAATGATATTATCGAACTATCAAACTAGAATGGATTTGCAAAAGTAATTAATTTCATAAAAACAAACATGCAACCAAAAATCGAACCAGATTGTGATTTGGTAAAGTTGAAAAAAAATCAAAAATTAGTGAAGAAAATCAATAAGTTCAATAAATGTTAGATAACTTACAAATTGATAACCTCTAAGTACACGATTGCTTGAATTTGGACGTGAAAAAAAGATTCAATAATGGAGAAATAATCGGTTGTTTAATGGGAGCAAATATGGGAAAGAGAGAGAAAGTAAAGAAATGGAGCTTTTTTTTTGGATGTATAAGAGAAATGAGAGAGAAAGTACAAAAATAGGGGGTTTTAGTAATAACTCTGAAATTTATGTAATTACTTTGTCAATATGGGATTTATTGTAATAAGCTAAAGTTACTTTGTGTATATATATAAATTTTTTATCAAATAAACCATACATAATAAAAAGTAATTTTTAATAAAAGGATGGGTGCAACTAAAGAAAACAAGTTGCAAGATAAGATGTAACTTCAAAATATTGTCTCTCCCAATGTAATTGAACATGACCTTTTGCATTAAACACATGCAATAACAAAAACCCATACGCAATATTTGAGTCATATATTAACACAAGAAATAATTCAGAATTTGGCAAAGAATTTTAACTAGATGCGACTGTTGGAGAGAAGTATACTACTATTATGAAGTTCCCAAACAAGAAAAAACTTCAAAGGGGCAAACTAGATGATTTCTTATGAAAAGAAAAGAAAAAGAATCAAACTAAATTGAGATTCGACAAACTATCTCATCAATGTCGATGACAAATAAACCAGAACTAAATTCATTTCTATGTCAGTTTTAAGAAAAATTAGAAATAGTAAAAACAAAATGACCTAAATACTCTACAACAACAAAATTTATGAATCGATTCAATCACTATAAGATGACAAAGAAAATCACACCATTTTCGTCACACGAACACCATAACCTTAAAAATCATCTACAGCAAATAATTTCACCGTTACTATGATTACTAAAAATCGAGACTCATAAGAAGAAGAAGACAAAGGTGTGTTTAACTTTTTTAGGCTAGCAAACTGAAATTACGAGCTCATTGTCAGAATTTCTCTACCACCAGCGAAATGCAATCAAATTCAGAACCTAGAAATTCGAGTTCAAACGAGTTATATTGAATTTATTGGTACTGAAATTACTTCTATTTGAGTGAAAACTTCGCCCTTGAATAATGCCTCCCTTCTCCAGTCAATGGATTAATGGTACATTTATAGGAGGGTTTTGGAATGGGATTTTTGTTGTTTGGGCGACGTGGGATAGAAAATTTGAAGGGCTTTCTAGAGATTTTCTTAAGGAAATTTGAAATTTCCTGCTGATACGGTTCTTATTTTTGTTGTTGTTGTCGATATTTCTATTGCGTTGTTTTACGTGTTTGAAGGAGAAGCGATAGGGATTAAATGGGTGGTAGGTCAGGTCAAGTCTTGGTGGAATGGGCTGAGGCAGAAGATTTGTTGTTATGGGCTGGATTGGTTTAGGAATAGAGACTTAATTGCTGTTGGGTAGAAATTAGGTAAAGAATAGAAATTAGGTTATTTGTTAAATAGCCTAGTTGCCAGGATTTTAGTCAATTACATTTAAATTGTAAACTAATTGAAAATCAATTAGCCAATTACATTGCACTTTTGGCCAAGTTGATTTCTATTAAGGTCAAATTTAATAAATTGACTAAATTGAATCAAAGTTTGAAATAAATTAACAATCAATTTAATCTCAAGTTTCTTGATTTAGTAAAATCAAATAAATATTTTTCAAATAAATTATTTTAAGAAGAAATTATATTGAAATCAAGATTTATCCTATTTGAACTAATTTTTAGGACAATCTCGATTATAATTTGATTTTTAGTAAAATAATTATTTAAATAACAAAATTATACTATCTCGTATATATACGAATACGAAAATATGCAACCACTACTTAAAATGACAAAAATTACCTAGATAAATATTTCATAAAAAAAAATTGAATAAAATAAATGTTGTACTTTTATTTAAAATCGACGAAACTCAGAACTAAACTTAGTCGTGGAGGGAAAAAATTAGGTGCCAACAATTACCATGATCATTTTGAGTAATTGTTCCTCTTCTTTTTCAAGAAATTTTACCTTTGAAATCCATTAATCTGTCACGCTTCAAGAATGTCATAGACTTTGTCCTTCATGGACTTTCTATCAGAGTATTTGCAATTGAATTATCACATAATTCAATAAATATATCTGGCAATTAATTTACAACAATTTATAAATGAATTATCTTTTCGACTTCGAGTTTACTTTTATAACGAGGATCTACATAACTCTCCCACACATAATTTTGAGTTGCTAATCATTTTTTCTCCTTATGTTAGAAAATCTAATGTTTACCCTCAACCTTTTCTGGGTATCCATCTTTGTGTCATGTGGTGAAGCAATTGAGTCATATATCACGCATTCAAATTTTTAGATGGAATAATTATTTGGTTCATAATATTGAACCAATTGTGAAGGAAAAAACTTATTGGCTTGACACGTACAAATGTTGCTACATGTTAAAGAAACACATTTCAATAAAATAATGTCAGAATTTTTATGAAAAACTTTTACGCTTCAAAACACAAGCCGTATTTTATATTTTACGATTTAATTTTTTATTTTACTTTTCGTACAATAATATATTTGTATCCAACTTATTTTACAATTAAGGTCTTTGGACCATAATAATTAGATATTACGAGAAAAGTGTTGTTTCGGGTACACAATCTGTATTATGTCAAAACAACTTCAACATAAGTTCAAGATTAAATCATGAACACTTATGAAGTTTTCCAACACCTTTAGCACAAGTTCAATATGAACTATCAAAGAAGTATTTTATTTTGTTTTAAAGAAAAAAAGATGAAGCAGAATAAGCCAAGTCCTCCAAATTCACGGAGTGTCCTTAAAGAAATAATTCCCTTCAAGTACCCGAGGTTGTGGAATTTTTCTCCCAGGATAAAATTGCTTTACAACTAGAAAGTAGTGGTACCTCAAACTTTCTAGTTTTCTTCAAACTCACTCAATGGGAGATGATCACATAGTTTTTAGAAGCAAGAGAAAGGTTTTGCTTATGCAGAGAAATTCATTCTAAACCTGTGGAAAAAATACAGGTTTATATAGCCATGAAGTGACTCTTCATAAAGGAGGTAATGGTTCATCGGAAAGGTGTATCATTTTGGAATAGTCATGTATGTCCATTCCAAAATAACATGTCTTTTCTAAACAGTCACAACTGACCAAACAGTCATCCCTTTTTTGAAACAGTGTGTCTTTTCCTCGAAGGATTTTGTCCCTTCATTTTCCATTCACACTAATTGAACCCAACAATCCCCCACAAAAATGGGGAATGGATATTATTTGCAAAACTTTACGGATAAGTATGTGATCATCAAGCAAAGAATGATTGCATCTAAATAATAGGGTTTCCCTTTGAACTTTATGTAGTGAACATGCATCGAATGCATTTGGTCAATCAGTAGATTTGATATATTTGAACCGTCGAGCTTTAATGTACACCTATACAATACGTGTCACACAACCAGTCTTTTACCATTTATGGTTATCATGATTTTGTTCATTTTATCCATGAACACATCTCAGTTTTATGAGAGCTTTGAGAATAGGCCTTTACTAATATTCTCCTTGAAGAAGCTTCCTTTTTTCCCTCACATGGGTGATTTCTAAATGTTCAATCCTATAGATTAAATTATTTGGTTAAATCTGCCAAATTTAGATAATCATTAAAAGACTTCACACCATAAGTCTTGTCCTTGTTTACTAAACATTGTCTACATTATGAGAATGGGTTGGGTATATTGACAATTTTGAACCTGTCAGACACAACTTTGTTTGATCTCCTTGATCCTAGCACTTGGGATCTCCAGTCTGCTAGGTAGAGTTACCACCATGCTGAATTGTCCTAGGCCATAAACCCATTCCCTTGGATGTTCTCTCAACTCCCTCTCTAGATAGGCCTTTTGTAAGTGGATCTGACATATTATCCTTTGACTTCACATAGTCAACAGTGATAATTCTGCTAGAGAGAAATTCTCTAACGGTATTATATCTCCGTCTTATGTGATGATATTTACCGTTGTATATCATGCTCCCTGCCCTACCTATTGCCGCTTGACTATCACAGTGTATACATACTAGTGTCAATGGTTTGGGCCAATAAAGAATATCTTCCAAGAAGTTCTGGAGCCATTTTGCTTCTTCACCGGCTTTATCTAATGCGATAAATTTTGATTCCATCGTAAAGCAAGCAATACATGTCTGTTTGGACGATTTCCAAGAGACTGTTTTTCCACCTATAGTAAATACGTATCCACTCATGGATTTTACTTCATTCGATTCAGTGATCCAATTTGCATCACTATATCCTTCAAGTACCACTGGATATTTACTATAATGCAAAGCGTAGTCTTGAGTGTATTTAAGATACACCAAAAATTTTTTCATTGTCATCCAATGAGTTTTATTGGGATTACTCGTGTACTGACTCAACTTACTAATAGCACATGTTATATCTGGCCATGTACAATTTATGATATACATTACACATCCCAATACTCTTGCATAGTCCAAATGTGAGTCACTTTCACCTTCATTCTTTTGAAGTGGAAAGCTCACGTTCAATGGAGTCTTGGCAATACCAAATTCCAAATACTTGAACTTGTCAAGTACCTTTTCGATGTAATGAGACTGTGAAAATACATATCCTTATGAAATTCTATAGATTCTTATTCCTAAGATCACGTCCTCAACTTCTAGGTATTTTATATCAAACTTGCTCTCAAGTATTCTTTTCGTGGAATTTATGTCAAAAATATCTCTACTAATGATTAACATATCATCCACATATAAACAAACAATGACCTTGTGATTTAGGGTGTATTTGATGTAAGCACATTTATCACATTCATTTATCTTGAACCCGTTTGCCAACAGGGTTTGATCAATCTTTGCATGTCACTGTTTAGGTGCTTATTTTAGTCCATAGAGTGACTTAACCAGTTTGCACACCTTCTTTTCTTTACCAGAAACCATAAACTCTCAGGTTGTTCCATGTAAATTTCTTCCTCCAATTCTCCATTTAGGAATGTTATTTTCACATTCATTTGATGGATTTCAAGATCATATACTACCGCTAAGGCAATTAACATCTAAATTGACATTATCCTTGTTACTAGCGAGTATGTATCAAAGTAATCAAGGCCTTCTTTCTATTTGAAGTCTTTTACTACAAGTCTTGCCTTGTATTTGTCAATAGTACCATCCGCTTTCATTTTTCTTTTAAAGATCTATTTAGAACCTAAAGGTTTATTTCCTAGAGGAATATCAACAAACTCCCACGTATGGTTTAATCAATCTCACTATTAACTGTCTCTTTTCAAAAGGATGAGTCTGATGACGACATCGCTTCTTTAAATGTTTGAGTCTCATTTTCTAAGAAAAATGTTACAAAATTCGATCCAAATAAAGTTGATGTTCTTTGATGTGTACTACTTCTTGGATTCTCATCATTATGTTCATACTCACTTGGTTCATCTCGAGGTCGTTTAGACCCTCCACTAGACTGTTCATGTCTAATTTTATATGGATAAATGTGTTCAAAGAATTTAGCATTATCTAATTCAATTAGCGTATTTTCATTGATATCCGAACGTTTGAATTTATGAACCAAAAGCGGATATGCTTTACTACTTTTAGCATATCCTATGAACACACAGTCCACCGTCTTAGGTCCTATTTTTACCCTTTTAGACATAGAAACTTGGAAATTCGCTAGACACCCCCACACTTTGAAATATTTCAAGTTGGATTTCCTTCCTTTCCATTTTTCATATGGAATTGATAGTGTCTTACTATGGGACATTCTATTAAGTATTCGGTTAGCTGTAAGGATAGCTTTTTCCCACAAATTTTGCTGTAAATCTAAACTTATTAGTAAGACATTCATCATTTCCGATAAGATTTGGTTTTTTCTTTCTGCAATTTTATTAGACTGAGGTGCATACGGGGTCCTAGTTTGATGGATAATTTCATTCTCTACACATATTTCTTCAAAAGGAGATTTATATTCTCCACCCCTATCAGTTCTTATTGTTTTGATCTTTTTCTTTAACTAATTTTCAACTTCTGTTTTATATTGCCTAAACGCATCTATTGATTCATCCTTACTATTTAACAAATAGACATACAGTATTTAGTGCAATCGTCAATAAAAGTTATAAAATATTTTTTTCTACCATGAGATGGTGTGGACTTCATATCACAAATGTTAGTGTGTATTAAGTCTAAGGGATTGGAATTCCTTTCAACAGACTCATACGGATACTTAGCATGTTTGATTTTACACACGTTTGACATTTTAATTTATTGCACTCAAAGTTTGGTAAAATTTCTAAGCTAATCAGTTTCCGCAAAGTTTTATAATTGATATGTCCTCATCGTTCATTCCACAAATCATTAGACTCAAGTAAGTAAGAAGAAATAGAACTTTTATTGATTTCAACATTCATTATATTCATCTTAAATAGGCCCTCAGTAAGATAACCTTTTCCTACGTACACTTCCTGGTATAAGCCAAATGTCCATCATAGCTTTAGATGCCATCATCCGAGGCCAACACATGAAGAATTCATCTTTGACCACATTGAAGGCATGAGATCATGCATGGTGAAACCATTTTGGGCACTCAATGGGGCAATGTCGCGTATGGAAGGTTACTTGGAAAGCTTGTCTTGATGAGGCACCCGAGAGACCCAAGTGTTGAAGAATAATTGTGAAGGCCAAAATGACAAAAGGAAAGGCATATGTTGAAGTTTTAAGAATACCACATCAAACACTCCATGATCGTCCCTCTCATTAAGGGTGTGTTGGTCATTTTATGCCTTTTCTTTACACTCCATAGGCGCTCCTTTTCATTAAGGGTATTTTGGTATTTTACATAATAAGCTATAAATGGACTCTTTAGGCTTATTTTCTCATTGTTTATTGAATGTTATTGAAAGACAATTCTCTTGAGAGTGTGTGTTTGTAGTGTAGGGCTTGGAAAAGCCATAATTGTAACTAGGGTTGGCATCTAGTGTGGATTTCACTAGTGTTGACAATTGGCTTAGAAACGTTGGTACTTGGGGAAGAATGAGTCGCTTTTGTATCAACATAAGAGTGTGGTGTTGCTATTGTGAGTTTTAGTGGGTTTTGGTGTTTGATACACACCTTAGTTCCTATTGCTTGTAATAGTTTATGTCTCACTATCTATCTTTCATTTTATGCAAGTAGTTTGTGTTTTGATCTGGAATCCGTGTGTATTGATGCCTCTTTAGTGTTTGTCTCGTCTTCATCTACTTTTTTTAGGTTCAATTTCGATTTTATATCTTAGATCCATATCACTTTCCCTTTGTTAATCACAATTTTTCTGGAAAACAAATACATATATGAATGCGTTTTTGTCAAGAAGTGATATGAAAATCAAGCTCTTTCTTAACTCAGGAACATACAGGACATTGTTAAGAGTAAACACTTTGCCTGAAGTCATTTTCAAGCATACTTTTACTGTCCTTTCAACTTTTATAGTTGCAGAGTTTGTCGTGTAAATCTTCTCTTCACCTTAAACTGGAGCAAACGTAGAAAATAACTCTTTATTTGCACAAACGTGGTGGGTGGCACCAAAATCCATCCACCATTCTCGAGGATTTCCCACCAAGTTACATTCCAAAAGCATGGCACATAGATTGTTTATTTCGTTCTTGGATTCAACCATATTTGTTTGATACTTCTTTTTGCCTTTCTTTGAGGCACGATAATTTGTATACTTGTGGCCAATTTTGCCATAATTAAAGCATTCTCTCTTGAATTTCTTCTTAGGTTGATTGCTTTGTTGTCCAGCTTTCTTCCGCTTCTTTGAGTTGTTGGTGTCATCTTCTACAATATTAGCATTATTTATTGCAGAATTTTCTTTAGACCTTCTCTATACGGCTTTATTGTCTTCCTCAATGCGCAACCTCACAATGAGGTCTTCAACTGTCATCTCTTTCCATTTATGTTTCAAGTAATTCTTGAAGTCCTTCCACAAAGGTGGCAACTTCTCAATTATCTCAGCTACTTGAAATGCCTCATTCACAACCAAACCTACAACAAAGTTTATGTGAATATTTTTAATATGTTCAAATAATATATTCATTAAATTTATACCTTCTGCAAGGAGATCGTAGATGATGACTTGAAACTCCTGTACTTGAGAAATGACAGTCTTGTTGTCGATCATTTTGTACTCTGGGAATCACGCAATATAGAACTTCTTGATTTCCGCATCCTCAGTCTTGTATTTTCTTTCCAGCGCATTCCACAATTCTTTATATGTCTTCATTACGTTGTAGACATTGTACAAGTCATCTTGGAGGCCGCTTGGGATGTAATTCCTACATAGGAAATCAGAATTTTTCCACTCCTTTATTACAATAAATCGCTCCTGGTTCGAAGTTCCTTCGGGCACTTCTGAAGCATCTTCTGAAATAAACCTTTGAAGACATAAGGTTGTTAAATAGAAGAACATCTTTTATTGCCACCTCTTGAAATCACCTTTAAAAAAAATTTGGGCTTTTTCGCTAGTGCCATAGCGGGTGACGCATTTGTGTGACTGGTTGTGGCAACATTAGTTGTTGTCACACTTATCACACCATTAACATGACCTTCTGTAGTCATTTTTCTGTCACAAAAAGACATTCAACTTTGGTATAAAATTATACTGATTACAAGTTCATAGCAACTTATAAATACTACTTGTTTCTAGTTTAACGATGAAGTTTTTATGTCTTCCAATCGTTAATCGAGTGACCTTTAACTTATGATGAAGATTTTATTTCTTCAAATCACTTGTTAAGTTCAAACGGAGTAGAAAGCTTAAAGCTTTAATCTCTAGAAACCAAACAATACAGATTATGGAAAAAAAAACTTTAATGAAAAGAAAATTTTCACCAAACAAGCAAAAAAAAATTCCAAAATTATTTTCTTGAGTTGTTGTTTCGGGTACACAAAACTGTATTATGTCAAAACAACTTCAACACAAGTTAAAGATTAAATCAAGAACATTTAAGAAGTTTTTCAATACCTTCAACACAAGTTCAATATGAACTATCAAAGAAGTGTGTTGTTTTATTTTAAAGAAAAAAGATGAAGCAAAATAAGTCAAGTCCTCTAAATTCATAGAGTGTCCTTAAGAAAATAATTTTCCTCAAGTACCCGAGGTTGCGGAATTTTTCTCCCAGGATAAAATGGCTTCACAACCTGAATATAGTGGTACTTCAAACTTTCTGATTTTCTTCGAACTCATTCAACGGGAGATGATCACACAGTTTTTAGAAGCAACAGAAAGGTTTTGCTTATACAAAAAAAATTGTTCTAAACATATGGAAAAAATATAAGTTTATATAGCCATGAAGTGTCTCTTCGTAAAGAAGGCAATGGTTCATTGAAAAGGTGTGTCATTTTGGAATAGTTATGTCTGTCCATTCCAAAATAACATGTCTTTTCTGAACAGTCACAACTGATCAAACAGTCACCCCTTTTCTGAAACAGTGTATTTTTTTCTCGAAGGGTTGTGTCCCTTCATTTTTTATTCACACCAATTGAACCCAACAAAAAGATGAAGAGGAAAGATCATAAATATGTATAAGTTAATATCATAATGATAAGATGTAGTGGATGATTAATCAATATATATATATATATATATATAAAGGAGGATTAGAGGCATGCTGATGTGGCATGCCTTAAATTCAACATTTCTATTTATCTAATTTTGGGGGGGTTTGAGTTGTTTTTTCTAATTTTTATTCATTTCTGTAAGTTTGTTTTCCTAATTAATAAACCCATTAATTGTCCTTTGTAACTGCCAAACACCATAACCTAGAAAAGACCGAGAGGTAATTGTCCTTTGTAACTGCCAAATGGCGACCAAAAGGTTTTTCAGTTATAATGACAATGGAGGCTAAGAAAGAATAATTATAGTGAAAGAAGATTGCTTTCCTTGAGAACTATCAGAAGGTTCAAACCCACCTTTTAATTTTTTCTTGATTTGATGTATCTTTACTCTGATAAGGTTTCATTTTTATTTTTTTATTGCAATCAGATAGATGTTCATTTGTTCACAATGCCTTTGGTTGTATTTATGAAGGACACGTAAGTATTTTTGTTTTAGAGATATGATTTTCATCTTCCTCTTCATGTTCTTCATATGCTTATAGGCCTTTCTGCAACTCTGGTCATTTATAGATAAGAAGTTGTAAGACTTGCTATGAGTTTTCTTATTACTGATGACGACTTCCTCTTTTTTTTTTTGGTATGTAGTACAAATTACATCTAGAAAGGTAAAGTTTGTATATGGTGATCTTTATGCTTTGGATCATAGTTTATTTTAAGGTTTGTTATTTTTACAGGGTATGTGTTTTTCCCCTTTCTGCTTGCAGCTTTCCTTATTTGCCTATTTGATTTGAGCAATCGAATTACTTATTTGTTAATTTCAAAATCACGTCAATCATAAAGTAGGATTGTAGGAGACTCATAAAAAATAGGATGGGAAGAATAATTTGGTAAAGAGGCAGATTGGCTGCTCAAGATCCAGACAACAATGGATTGTCATTGCTGATATGTGGTTAACTTGAACCTTGTCAAAAAAGACAAGTTGTTGACTCAATTATCAGAACATTTTAGAAAATACTATCCTTGTAAGAAAGCAGGATGATAAACTTTTGTCTTCTTGATTTTGTACTCATGGAGAAGATAGTTCTATTTCATGACTATTGTTATTGGTATTATGATCTTCTTGTTGCTGTTTATCTCGATCAGCAACTAGTGTTAGTTCTATTTAGACTTTTCTGGTGGTTTGGGTTTTTCCAATACTTTCGCTAGAATATCAAGTGGTATTGTTATTTCAAAAAGCCATTTAATTACTGAAATTTAGCAGAAAGGTTCACAGTGAAAAATGATCCAAAACAATGTCAGTCTTAAGAATGGCAGTGAGATCTATTCTAAATTATAGCTCATTGATCTCATTAGTCAAATTTGTATGTGTGGGAGGAGCTTCTCTGTCATACTACATGGACGATCTACATATCCTGACATGATAAAGAGAGTTGCTTGACCTTACCCTTGAAAACTGCCGTGAATATCCATATGATGATATGCATGATGCAAGAATCCGTACTTAACAAAGTAAAACTTCTAGATAGCCCTTATTATTGAACTTCTACCGATGGCCCAAAAACACTACTTGACACTAAGCTTCCAAGAGATAATAGCAATAATTTTATGGATTTCATAGTTTTTGCAGGTAAATATTGCAACAAAGTGCTTGGGGTGAGCTTGGTCTTAACTCGAAGAGTGAGAAGGAGCTTACAAGGAAAAATGGAATAAGCTCTGACTTTGAAATGAATATCTCAGTTTATCGAGTACTCTCAACAAAATGCAAAATCCATTGTGCAAGATTACTTGTACCAACTTGACCAGCAACAGAACCACTGCAACGATGACCTATGAATGAAGTGCGTTGTTGCTTATTACAATTGAATATTTATGGTCATTACCTAGAACAAGTTAAATAAATAATTGTAATAAGTATTCTACAATAGTATATTCACAAGGTAGATAAATTTTCTGGGTAGTTCTGACCCAAACATTTTGATTTTGTTTTCTTTCCAAATGATCAGGCGGCAGAACTAGATATTGAAGCATACCGATTGTTACTTACATCTAAAATTAGTACCTTGAATTTGGAACGAGTTCGTAGATTGAAAATAAGGTTTGTTGCTTTGACTCGTAGAGTTCAGAAGGTACCTAGCTCCTCTTTTTTTTTTGGAATTTTCAAGCACAAGTTGTTGATTATATTGTCTTAACTTCTTACCATCTATCATCTAGGTTAGAGATGAGATTGAGCAGCTAATGGATGATGATAGGGACATGACTGAGATGTATCTCACTGAGAAGAAGAGCCGGATGGAATTGTCTTGCTATGGAGATCAATCTTTACTTGGCTACAGGTCAACAGATGGTATATTGTCCTTGTCTGCTCCAGTTTCCCATGTTTCTTCACCTCCTGAAAGCAGGAGGCTTGAAAAAAGCTTGATCATAGCAAAATACAGGCATGAAAGCATGAGAAGTTCGGAAAGTGGCACTGAAACTCAGAGTATAGAATAGCTAGAGATGCTCTTGGAAACTTATTTTGTTGTGATTGACAGCACTCTGAACAAGTTGACATCGGTATTTTCTACTGTCTCATTGTTTGTCTTCTCTTCATGCTTTCTTTTTTCTATTACAGTTGAAGAAGTATATTGATGATACAGAAGATTTTACCAACATTTAATTGGTATGCATTATACATTCAAGTTGGTTTCAAATTGGCCTCTGTTATTGTCTTAGAGACCTTCAAAAGCATTTATCTTTTTTTGGGTTTTTTTATCATATTTTAATTTTAAAAATTCACTTTAACATTATACACAATATTAAAGATGGTCATATTAAATAAATGAATGAAAAAGAAAATGAAGAGTCAATATCATGTATGAGAGTTACCCTATGTTTGGCATATACTCTCTTAACGCTCATTGCCATTACCATTGTCTTTATTATTAATAAATTAAAAGACGTTATTTTAGGAATTACAATGCTAATTTAAACTCAACAACTCAATGAAAATTTGTAAATGAATGTTGTAGTTGTTCTCTGTTGTTGAGTTTGTATTTTCAAGAAAATCATGCATGTGATGAGGAAGTTGGGTCGATGGAATTTTTCATGAAAACTTAAAACAATTATAGATGAATGATTTTGTTATTGGAGAATGATTTGTAGAAAAGGTTAGCGACATTTTTTTAGTTGCATTCTCTGAAGGTCGATATTTATGATATTCGTCTTTCTTTTATTTTATTTTTTCGTCTTATTTTGTTAGAATAACTTGACTTGATGTTAAATCCTGTATAACGATCGGTATCTGTTAGGTTGTTCCACCTTATTGTTGTTGTATGTTTAGTTCGGAAAATACAACTTGTAGTCTATCAAAATAAAATTTTATTTTTTATTTTAGTTTCGGTGTTAATTTAAATCGAAGTATGGCATTTTTCTAAATCTCAAGAAAAAATATTAGTAGGAGATTATATGATTTCAATTCCATTTGATGTATTTTTTTCGAAAAAAAATTATTCACATAGGGGTTAATTAATCTCTAATTGTTCTAATTGTTGTGGAATTTTCTCAAATCTCCATAAATTTATTTTGCTAAATATATATTTGGGTGATACTTCCATATTCATGTATCTTTTGCAACATGTTCAAACTTATACTTTAGAGATCTTTATTTTTTTTATCTTATTTTTGAACATATTATGAATGTTTTCTACTTTTGATTTTTTGTTTTTAAAAAGATTGTGTTTTCTTAATTCCCCTTGATTTATTAGTAAAATATGATATGATATAATTATATGCTGCTAATTTTTTTGGCCTGTTAAATATTAGGAAAGTGTTGGTTTGATCTTTACCAAGCATGATTTGAAGGAGATAAAGGAAGAAGTTGCAAAATACAAGGTATATTTGAGATATAACCAGCCTATAATTAAAACATGATTTATATATATAAAGTATATCATGATTATATATCCAAAAATTCAATATATAATTATTATGTAAATCATTGTGATGCAAACAGGTGGGAGCTTTGGCACGTGTTGAATTAGTTACGTCAGTTGATGTAGTTGTTCCTCCCGATAATATCGACCTTGATCCTTTTCAAACTACACTATATTTTTATAACCGCACAAGGCGCGAATAGGTACACTAGTTATATAATATGGAGAAGAATAATATGAGTAATAATTAGTAAGCATTTACTACTTTCCAGAAAAATTAATTATATTTTATTTTTTGAAATGATAATTATTTTGAATCATCTACCTATGAGTGACAAGTAAAGTAATATGGAGGGAGTAGTTCCAAATATTAACAAATACTCCATGATGTGTGAAAGGCTGTCCAGAAAAAGAAAAAAAACAAGCATCAATTATGATACTATGATAAAATTTGCAGTATATAGTGTATCCTCTCCTTAATGCAGAACCACAGAATGATTGTGTGGCTTCAAATGTTGTCTACGTTGCTTGCTGGGTGTTTGGAGTCCGTCCACTTCCATTCAAATAGAAAGTTTTAACACGTTTTAAAGTACCAACAAGAAAATGACTCTTTTCCCAGTTTCCAGTATAGTACAACATTGCTTTGTGTTATTTTAGTTGTCGTCTACTGTGTTAAAAATTAGTTTTTTCATGGCTCATGCATAAAACAAGAAGAAGAAATTATATATACTTACTTTTATATATAAAAGAGGATCTTGATTTTGGTTGTGGAGTTTTTAGGTATTTTAATTTTTTTATGAAATAAAATTATTACACATGATAATTAATAGTATCTTTTTATTACATATATTCATTTTCACTCTTATTCTTTTTGTTAAAATTATTTCACTTGGATTTTTATAAGGAAAAATTACAGAAACTAGCATCCTTAAAATTATAATTACAATAAATAGCAACACTTTTTCAAAATTACAACTTATAACAAAAGTTACAATATTTTACCTACTTCATAGTAATAGAAGAATAAGTAATTTTCAGTTGTGCATATGTATTTATGAGTAATACATATATATTTGTATATATATTTATATAGCAACATTTTACTTAAATATAAATAGAATTTGCTATTTTTCGTAATTATGAAACTGTTGCTATAAAAGTTATAATTAAGGCTACAGAGTTGCTATTTCTGAAATTTTTCCTTATTATAATTGATTTTTTCTTGCCACCTGTTAGATGATTATTTTAAATCAACAATCACTTTAACTCAAAAATTCACTTGTTAAACCTCCCTTCATCACTTGTTAGATAATTAGTTAAACCTCCCTTCATTTTAAATTCACTTTAACTCAAAAAATATTCAAGCTAACTTTAATTCAAAATAAAAAATTTGCATTGATTTTCAACTAACCTCATAAATAGTTCTTTTTTATATTATTCAGTTCTCAAAATATATTATAAAATGGGACGAATGGAGTACTCATGTAAGGGGCGTGAAAAAAATAAAAATGATAAATTAATGGACTGAATTAAGTAATTTATTAATATAGTTTAATTATCGTTTAATATCCTTATATATCATTTTTTAGTTAATTTATATAAAGGCTCTAAATTAAGGTTATAATTATTATAGTATAAACTTGAAATTATTGATTTTGTTTTTGATGATTCTATCGATGAAGAAAATTATTTTCCAAAAACTATTATCACTAAAATTATGAGCGAAGTTAAACTCAACAAAAATCCAAATAAAATTACTTTTAGCTATAACTAAGAAATTACATACTAGCAAATTTATAAAAGTATCAATGAATTTTTCTATTTATGATCTTCATCGAGCGTAAGTAGTAAATATTCTAAATCATATCATTATATAAATATCGAGTTACTTGTAACCTTTTAATATATTCTAATTCTCTGATAATACTTTCTTCCTCACAAATAATATTTTATTTAAAATTATGTAATTATATGATTAACAATTTTAATAATTATGAAAACTTATTAGCTTATTTAACATATCATTAAATTATACTGATAGAAAATAAAAAATATATATATAATATAAATTATATTTTTAAATTAAAATTATTATTTTTCATACTTTGAGTATCCTGGCCTAATGGCCAACGTTTCATGTAAAGTTAAGGTATCGTTAGAAGCGGATCTAGCATATGACATATGGATTCGTGAATTTAATAGTATTTGCTCCATCTTGAATATATGTTAAGAACTTCACTTAATATTTATATATACTTTATTGTGAATTTATTTTTTATTATATATATTAACTTGAGATATTTATAGAATCTATAAGCTTTAAATTTTAGATTCACTCATGAATGTTGTACCAGTGATATAACTTAGAATCCATTTAAATAGTTTGGCTTATAAGCCAAAATTCATGAATTAAAATTTTCTAATTTAATTTTTGGTTTATGTTTGTCCTTTTACCTTAAAAATAAATGTTTAAACACTTTTTTAGTTTTATTCAAATACTAACAAAACTATTTTAACTTTAAAATATCTTAAAATAAATCAATCCAACCGGTTCATAGTAAAGTTAACAACTTGCTTTTTAACACTTTAACTAAATAGCAACTATATATAAACATCATATGATAAGATAGTAGGGGAAAGGACAAAAACGACACCTCAAATCAAAAAATTTTCATAAAAATGGTCATTGAATTTAAATTTCACTTTCTAACTATTTCAATTTACTAACTTGCTATATACCGTTTCTACACACCTTTTATATAGTTTCTATACATATATTATACATATAAATACTCTATACAAAAATTATACAGTTTTGATACATAATTTATACAATAACTGTACATTTTTTTATACGTTTATCAACAATTATATAATTTTCATACACTTTCTATATATTTTTTATATATATTTTATACATATTTATATAATTTAATTATTATTTCTAAATAATAAAAAAAATAGAATATTTGATCAGTTAAAAAATTTATAACAAAAAAAAAATGAAATATTTTAAAAAAGACTGAATTGCCTAAGTTGAATACTGTATCAGTATTATATATGGACTACATAGGTCGAAATAACCCAAATTAGGAAATGACTATAAAGCGGAAATAGTATATCTGACTGGACACTTTTTGAGAAGTTTTCAAACTTGAGTTATTTATTCTAAAAAGTGTTATAGAGTATCTTTTTCCCAAGATAGTACTCCTTGCTTGGGCCCTATTAAAATATATAAAGTAACATACTAAAGTATTAAATTACAAAAAATAATAATACTTTTATCAAATTATATTTTGTATCATATGTCTTTGTATTTTTGTAGCAACAGTTTGCAAAAATACAAAATACATATCGATCATAAGGACAGTAAAAATCATATGTATTTATATTTTTGTAGCAACAGTTTGCAAAAATATAAAATACAACTTGTTATATTATGTAATTATGAAACTGTTACTATGAAACTCATAATTAAAAGGATAAGTATGCTATTTCTCAACTTTGCCCGGTTTTGTTCTAGCTATTGCGTCCCCTTAACATCAAATAAAAAAGTTTTTTGACACATTTTAAATACCATGAATAATTTCCCATTTCTTTTGCTATCATAAGTTCTTCATGTATCTGTACGTCTTTGTTTTGTCTTCTATGACGTAAATATAGGTAAACACGACTACTTTACATATTTCTCAACAGGTGTTTAATAATTTCGCACATTTTTCTTAATGTATATTTTTGATAAATCAAAAGTCCGCAGCTACGTTATGGACCTTATTATTATTTAAAATATAATAATTAAAAGGACAATTTTTCTGTTGTTTGGGAAATAGAACTAAACTTTAACTAAGAAAATATCAAATATCATTACAAACAAAAAAACAAAAAAAGGTTAAAAGTTAAGAAGATAGTGATTTATAGTACCTATTAACACGAAAATTTTATTTTAAAAAGAAAAAAGATTGACATGATTTTCGAATTTATCACATTCCAATTTTGAGAATAGAATTAACTTTCATAGGTCAAATTTCATCCCTAAAAGTGAGACTTTTTCCTCCTAATTACTCGACATACGGAGCAAATATCAAACTCCAATTGAAAAGAAAAAAAAAAACCTTAGTATGAAATAGTTATTGGAAGCGAGTGTTTAGGACTAGTATTAGTACTATATAGAAACGTAGTAAAGCAGACATTTTTTCGTCGTCCTGTCTGTTTACGGCATGATTTTACTATATCGTCTTTAATTAATTATTATATATCATTTATATATTAAAAAATTAATAATATTTAATAAATAAATAAAATAAACATTTATGACATATCTGATTGAGTTGTTTCACCCGTAATTTTACTATATTACCATTAATTAATTATTATAAGTAGTCATCTAAGTACTAAAAAATTAATAATATTCAATAAAAAAGGTGAAATAGACATAAAATGATAAATTAACTATTGATATTTTAAATTATTTTGACACCTTATATGATGCTCACTTAAATTTTTTTCACAAGTTTTTTTTATAGCAATTTTGTTATATCACTTCTAATTAGTTATTATGAGTCATTTAAGAGATGTTTGTTTCGCTACTTCAATCGTGATATATGATTGACTCTCAAAATTATATCAGTGTCACTTAAATTGGAATAGAAAATAAAGTATTATAAATCCCAACAATCAAAAACTTAAATTATTTTAAAAATATAATTGACTATCAATGCCATAAAAATTTAGGCAAATTGAGTACTCCCTCCGTTTCAAAAAGAATGACCTACTTTTCTTTTTAGTCCGTTTCAAAAAGAATGACCCCTTTTCCTTTTTGACAATACTTTAATTTCAACTTTCTACGTGATATGTTTAGGACCACAAGATTAAAGGGCATTTTGGTACATTTAACACAATTTAAATTTAAGGTCACAAGATTCAAAAGTCTTCTTTATTTTCTTAAATTTTGTGTCAAGTCAAAGTAGGTCATTCTTTTTTAAACGGAGGGAGTATTATAAATTGCAATAGTCAACAAATTAAACTAGTAAATTACAATGGCAAAAAAGTATTATAAATTAAAATAGCTAATAGCTTAAAATATCTATAAACATATTAAAAATATAATTGATTATTCAAATTTTATCTATATCACATAAATTGAGATACAAAAATAATAGCATGAGCCCCTCGATATCTAGTATTATATAAATAAGCTTAAAAGCTAATCATATCAGAATTTGTGTGAGTTTCCTGCAACGACCTTTAATTACACATGTTGGTGTAATATATCACAATAATTAAATTACAGTTGAAAATACAAAAAAGTAAAGAAAAATAAAATAATTGTTATAAAATATAAATAAAGAACAATAAAAATAAATAGAGAGAGAAGAATGAGACTTCTTTATTTCTCTTGAGGGATGAGAGATCATCTTGATTGACGATACAATGTACAAAATTCCTCTATTTATAGGAAAAAATACTCCTAGTTTTTTTACTAAAAGACAGATACTTTAAATCCTGATAGATATCAATTAGATCTTATTAGATCTTGATAGATCTTATTAGATCTTGATGGATCTTATCTATATTCTTGATAGACATTCAATATAATGTAAATACATTTATAAAACTCCCCCTTGAATGTCTAATTGATAGATAATGTGTCTCGTTAAAATCTTACTAAAAAAAATCAGTGAGAAAAAATCCAGTGAAGAAAAAAGAGTACACATCTCTAATAATACGCATTCGGCTGCCTCATTAAAAACCTTACAAGAAAAATTCAGTGGGACAAAAACTTGTAAGGAAAAAAGAGTACAACGTGTATTAACTCCTCCTAATAAGAACATCCTTAAACCTTTGCATCCTGATCTTGTGCACCATCTTCTTGAAAGTTGCAATTGGAGGAGACTTGGTGAATAAATCAACCTTATTGTCACTTGAACGAATCTGTTGCACGTTAATATCATCATTCTTTTATAGCTTATGTATATAAAAAAGTTTTGATGAAGTGTGTTTCGTTCTATCTCCTTTTATAAGTCCTCCATTAAGATGTGCTATGCATGCTGTATTATTTCTGTATAAACTTGTGGGTACATTGTCACATTTTAAATCACATTTTTCTCGAATGAGATATATCATGAACCTCAACCACACACATTCTCGATTCGCTTCATAAATAGTTATTATCTCAGTATGATTCGATGAAGTGGCTACGATAGACTGCTTTGTATATCTCCAAAATATGGCAGTACCCCCACATGAACACATAGCAAGTTTGAGACCGAGATTTATGTGGGTTAAATAAATATCCAGCATTAGCATAACCAACAAGATCAGACTGCAATTTGTAGAAATAAATAAGATCATTTGTATGATCTCATTTTGATGTCTCCCAGTAGTAGCAGAACTATACCTTGCCAACAAATTAATCGAAAAGACTATATCGGGCCTTGTAGTATTTGCAAGATATATTAGTACACCAATTGAACTAAGATATGATACTTCAGGACCAATCCAATTAGGTATGTTTTTCATTTTAGCAAATAATCTTATTGCTTTTGAAAACTCTCTAAGAGTTCCAATAATTTTCAAGCTATAAGCTTATACAATATAAGGATTCTAAATAAGTTTTTCAGAAACTTTTATATGCTTCAAACATTTTGAATCCTTAGAAAGTTTCATATAAATTTTGTCAAGTGACAATATTCAACATTTCACGTGTGACATCTTCAAGTGTTTGGATTGCAAATCAAATAAGTTTTATGCTTACCAAGATGCATCCTTTCATTTCACTTGATAAATGTTTATACGTCAGCATACTTAAATAAACGTAGAATTCGGATCCTCGTAATCTCTTACAATATTGCGTTAATATTGTATCAAAGATATTAATGATATATCATTTCGTATTAGTTCACAGTATGGCATAACATTTTGAGATCTTATCACTTCATTATTTTCAGGTACCTGAACCTCTCATAAAGTTTCATGAAGTGTTATGTCGTAGGCTCTTCAAGAGCACATTGTCTTCTTATTAAGATTATTTGCTACTTATTTTTTTCAAGGATTATTTCATGTGGAATCGATTGGTCTATCATGCTTTACGCATGCATAGACTTTATCCTTTAAAGTACACAAAAAAGGTGCACTTGTAGCTTAATATGAGATGTTTTCGGCATTTGACTTGAATTATCTTTTGAATGAAGATCTGATGATAATTCCTAACATATTTCTTAGCTGTTTATAATCTCCTCCTTATGTTAGGAAAACTAACATATATCCTCCATCTTCTTTGAGGAATCCATCTTTGTGCATCATGGTTTATTCATTAATCGTACACTACACATCAAAATTATTAGATGGACAATGTGAGGTTCCTGACTCAGAACCAACTTTGAGGGAGTATTAATTATAATTTATTGGTTTGATGCATACAAGTACTTTTGTATATAATATCTCAAACCAACGCATGAAGCTTTGTTCTCATTAGCAATGATTCAGCTATTTATAGAAGGCATTCAATGCCAAACCATTATCATCAAGATGGATTGTCTTGATTACACAATCTGAAAGTTATGCTCTTAACTTAATTTTATTGAACAAGCAACTTTATGAATGTCAAACGCAGGTTGACAATGAATGTACATGTGATCATCTTATTGATGCATCTTTTCAAGATATCACATGATAGATGAACGGGCCCTTATTCACCTTTTATACTTTTAAGATTTTAAGGGATCAAATCCCAACATTAGTTTGTCCAACCAACTTGTCATGAGAACAAGCAACATAAACAATTCTTGAAGAATCTTTTATTTCTTCAACATATGTCTAATACTAAATATGCATATTTTTGGAATGTAGCAATCATTCATTTCAATTTATGAACTTTTATACTAGTAAACTCTAAGTTTACCATGACATGTGTCTTTTTACTTTAGTAAATTTCAGATTTACTATTACATGAATAAATTTTTGAATTTACTACTTCAGAAGTAAATTTCAAAATAACTCTTCTCAATTATTTTGCCTCTTTCGGAGATGAGTTATGATACCACCACAATCAAGTGCACGTTTGTATTGAAACAATCGAAATTCTGATTCCCCAGGAATGGAATATAATTGTGCCTTAAGTTTATCAAATTTTGATAGCTTATAACCTCTTTCATGATATTGCTACTTCAGAAGCAAATCGAGGCATACATATAATGTAGAAAAATTTTCTCTAACATATCTTATGATCATAATATGCATGTGAAAATATCATCACTTTTGAGGATCATTATCATATTGTCCTTCTATGCGTATATCCGTGCATTCAATCACTTGTCTTCTTTCAGACATATTATGCACTGCTACCACATTCACTTTAAGAATAGAGCATATTTAATGGGACATATCTCATGACTTTTCTCGAACACTCATTATTTTGCCTTAGCCATCATAATATCATCAATATGGTGCATTAAGATTCAAACTCAACATCTTATCCATATAAAGGCGTCTTAGGCATAAATCGATGGAACTTAGATCCAACATCTTTCAGATTTAAAGCAATTGTTCCTTTTAAGAGTTATAAAGTAGCGAAAATTAAACCACTTCTAGTGATCTATTTTCAAATTCTGCCAAAGTTACAAACAGATACATTGCCCTCTTTGTAATCCATAATTAGAATAGCCATGATAAAAATAAGCATGTAGCGCTTGCAAGACATTAAAAACAGTTGAACGTATAATAATATTTATCATATTTGAGTTCCTTGAAGTAATACTGCCCAATGCCTCTCTTCTTAATACAATAATAATTTATTAAGATCAAAGGTTAAGAAAACATATTAATATATCAACAAAGCTTGTGGTCCGTGAAACAAACCAACAATGAGCAAAAAGCTCAAATTGCTTTACCTGAGATGGCACTATAATCTTTTGTCAATGTTTGCTAAAATCATCCCGGATGAAATAATATATACATACCATAATTACATCCACTTGAATCATTCTCCTCTACAAATTAAGGACCTCGGTTATACCAATGATTTTCTTTGGATTTTCAACAAGCTACAGGTAATGACCTTATCCGAAAAAGAAACAATCTCTTATTTATTAGAGACTCGTGCTGATAATGTGTTATAAAATATAAATAAAAACAACAAGAATAAATAGAGAGAGAAGATGGAGATTTTTTTATTTCTCTTGAGGGATGAGAGATCATCTTTATTGAGGATACAATGTATAAAATTCCTCTATTTATAGGGAAAAATACTCCTAATTTCTGACTAAAAGACAGATACTTCAAATCTTGATAGATATCAACTAGATCTTGATAGATCTTATCTATATTCTTGATAGACATTCATTATAATGTAAATACATTTATAACAATAATCTTCTTTTTGGCTGTGGCACGGATGCACCAACAACACTTTTTTTTTTTTTGCTTAATTCCCTTAGCATTACACGGTTACACCAAATAAATGAACACCCTAAGCCAATTCTTTGCTAATTAACCTCACTTTACTGCTACTTTTAATAGGTTTGTTCATATAGGCAATTTTCACAAAAGGTGTCACCCCTAGATATGACATACAATAAAGTTCAAACGCCTTTAATAGAAAGCATATACAACTTTAATATAAATGTTTTCGGCACTAGTTTTAATTCAATCAAGCTCCAACCGCACTTGATTGAAAATTAAGAGTGAAAGTTTGATATACTCTCTTTAGGAAGTTTTATCATGTGGTTCTAAAAGCACTTGTTTTATGCCATTACACAACCTAGCTATTACACGGCCGAGGGGTCATCCTTTTTGAAAAATTTTATGGTGGGTGAGACATGCCATGTCATAGTTGTATGGAAATTTTTTTAATTGATCAAATATTATGGGTCCTACCCTATATCATTATTTTTCGTTTTATCTTTCCCTCTCTTCATCTTTTCATCCATGGTGACATGTATATTCTTAATTATTTTTTTGCTTGTGTATACAAACAATTATCATGTATTTTATTTCCTTTCTCTCTCTTTTTATTTTTATTTTTAATTTTGATTTTCATTTGTGAAAATCAAGTAGAGATAAAGAGATTAGTATTGTCTAAATTTTATCTTCTTCGTTTGTTTTTTTATTTATGTTTTTTTGGTTACTCTTTCTATCCATCTTTACTTAATCACTTTTCTATTGGGATAAGAATTTAGAAGCAGTAAAAATAGAGATAATTTATCATATTACTTTTTGAACATAATAAATTTAATGCTTTTGAAAATGCATTAGATAATGATACATATAAGCTAAATGAGTAAAAATAAATATATTATCATTGATTTTATAAATTAAACAAGTATTGTTAGACATCTCAAAATTGAGAAATGGACAAATAAAAATAAACAAAGGGAGACGGGGTGTAATATTTTAGAATTCTATAACTTAAAATTTTAATGATAAGTGCAATATCAATATAACTGTTATAAAACACAAACGAATAGAGAAGAAGAAGAAGAATAGAGAGAATAGAGAGTAATTGTTATTTCTCTTGAGGGATGATTTATAATGAAGGAAACCCTTCTATTTATAGGGGAAATTTTCTCCTTGTTTCACACTAAAAGACAGATACATCAAATTCCGATAGACATCAAATAGATCTTGATAGACATTCACTATAATTGATATATATATATATATATATATATATATATATATATCATAACACTCCCCCTTGAATGTCTAACAATATGCATATAGGCTGCCTCATTAAAAAACTTACAAGGAAAACCCAATGGGACAAAACCTCATAAGGAAAAAAGAGTATAGTACGTATTAGCTCCCCCTAATAAGAACATCCTTGAACCTTTGCATTCCGATCTTGTGCACCATCTTCTTGAAAGTTGTAGTTGGAAGAGACTTGGTGAATAAATCAGCCACATTGTCACTTGAACGAATCTGTTGTACGTCAATATCACCATTCTTTTGGAGCTCAAGTGTATAAAAGAGCTTTGGTGAAATGTGTTTCGTTCTATCTCCTTTTACGAATCCTCCTTTAAGTTGTGCTATGCATGCTGCATTATCTTCATATAAAATCATGGGTACTTTGTCATATTTCAAGCCACATTTTTCTCGAATGAGATGTATTATGGACCTCAACCATACACACTCTCGACTTGCTTCGTAAATAGCTATAATATCAGCATGATTCGATGAAGTGGCTACAATAGACTACTTTATTGATCTCCAAGATATGGCAGTACCCTCACATATGAACACATAGCCTATTTGAGGCTGAGCTTTATGCGGGTCAGATAAGTACCCAGCATCAGCATAACCAACAAGATCGAAACTGCAATCTTTAGAATAAAATAAGCCCATATCGGTAGTCCCTTTTAGGTATCATAATATGTGTTTGATCCCATTCCAATGTCTCCTAGTAGGAGCAGAACTATACTTTGCTAACAAAATAACTAAAAATGCTATATCAGGCCTTATAGTATTTGCAAGATACATTAGTGCACCAATTGCACTAAGATATGGTATTTCAAGACCAAGGAGTTCCTCATTCTTTTCTTGAGGTCGGAATGGATCCTTATTCACATCAAGTGATCGAACAACCATCGGAGTACTTAATGGATGTGCTCCATCCATATAGAATCATTTCAACACATTTTCTGTGTAGGCAGATTGATAGACAAAGATACCGTTTGTCAAATGCTCAATTTGTAAACCAAGACATAACTTTGTCTATTCGAGATCTTTCATCTCAAATTCTTTATTTAGGTAATCAATTGCCTTTTGAAGCTCTATTGGCGTTCCAATAAGGTTATGTTATCGACATAGACAGCAAGTATAACAAACCCCGACGTTGTTTTCTTTATGAAAACACATGGGCAAATTTCATCATTCGTATAACCTTTCTTAGATAAATATTCACTAAGACGGTTATACCACATGCGTCCAGATTGCTTCAAACCATACAGTGATCTTTGCAATATAATGGAATATATTTTCCGAGACTTTGAACTATATGCTTTTGACATTTTAAATCCGTCAGAAATTTTTATGTATATCTCATTGTCAAGTGATCCATATAGATAGGTTGTTACCACATCCATCAAATGCATTTCAAGTCTCTCGTGGATAGTAAAACTAATAAGATAACGCAATGTTATTGCGTCCATAACTGGTGAGTATGTCTCGTCATAATCGACGCCAGACCGTTGTGAAAAACCTTGTGCAACAAGGCGTGCCTTATACCTTTGTATTTTATTTTTATCATTTCTTTTTTGCACAAAGACCCATTTATAACCAACAGGCTTAACACCATTAGATGTTTGAGTTATAGGTCCAAACACTTTACATTTGGCAAGTGAATTCAATTCAGATTGAATTGTTTCTTGCCATTTTGGCCAGTCATTTCTTTATCGACATTCTGCTATAGATTGAGATTCAAGATCCTCACTATCTTGCATGATTTTTTTACAACATTATATTCAAAGACATAATCCACTACTATTTCAGATTGATTCAAATTAGTTTCAATATCACTTGAATTTATGGATAGTTCCTCATTTTCTTGAGTCTCAAACTCATTAATTGCTTCACAAATATTAACATTGCTTAAATCTTGAACTTATATTTGAGGATCTTTCGTAGTGTCATCTTGACCATTTATTTATTTTTCTAGGATTTCGATCCTTAGAAACTAATGGTCTGCCACACTTCAAACGTGTTTTAGATTAATTAGCTATGACACTAGTGGATGATCCTTTAGGAACATCAATTCAAATTGGGACATTCTCTACAGGAATATGTGATTTAGTAATCCTTTTTAAATCTGTAAATATGTCCGACATTTGATTTGTAATTTTCTGCAGATGAATATCTTTTGTACTTCTTGTTCACAAATAGAAGCACGTGGATCAAGATGAGATAGTGATGGATTTTTTCACAAAATTTCTCTTTTGATGTCACTATCTTTTCTCCCTAATTTTGGAAAAACTATCTCATCAAACCAACAATCTGCAAATTGAGCAGTGAACATATCTCCCATCAATGGTTCAAGATAGCGAATAATAAAGGGTAATTCAAACCCAACATAAATTCCTAACCTTCATTGGGGGGATCTTGGTGCGGTTTGGTGGTGCTATAGGCACATAAACACCGCACCCAAAAATTATCAGATGAGATATATTATGCTCCTGACCCAAAACCAATTATAATGGAGAAAATTTATGATAATTTATCGGTCTAAGACAAACAAGCATTGCAGCATGCAAAATTGCATGAACCCAAACAAAAGTGGGCAACTTAGTTTTCATAAGCAATGGTCTTGCTATCAACTTAGACATTTAATTAATGACTCAGCAAGGCCATTTTGAGTGTGAACATGGGGTACGGGATGTTCCACTCTTATCCCAATCAATAAGCAATAGTCATTAAATGCTTGGGATAAAAATTTTGCAGCATAATCAAGACGAATAGACTTAATTTGATTATCGAAAAACTGTGCCCATAATCGTATTATTTGTGCCAATAAGTTTACAAATGTCAAGTTGCGAGATGATAAAAGGCACACATGAGATCCTCTAGAAGAAACATCTATTAGGACCATAAAGTAAACGACTCACTAGGTGGGTAAATGGGTCCACAAATATCCCCATGTATGCGTTCCAAGAATGCGAGGGACTCAATCCCAACTTTTGTTGGCGATGGCCTCGTAATCAGCTTGCCTTGATAACAAGAATTGCATGAAAATTCACCATTCGAAAGAACCTTCAAGTTATTTAATGGATGTCCATTTGAATTTTCTATGATTCGTCTCATCATTATAGATCCAGGATGTCCGAGGCAATCATGCTAAAGTACGAAAGTATTGGAATTAGTAAACTTCCGGTTTACTATAGAATGTGCCTCAATTGCACAAATCTTTATCCAATACAAGCCAGAAGATAAAGCAGGGAATTTTTCAATAACACATGTCTGCCCAGAGACATTCTGGGTGATACCAAGATATTCAAGATTTATCTCATCAATTGTCTTGATATGATAATCATTTTCACGGATATCTTTAAAACACATCAAGTTTCTCCGAGACTTAAGAGACAACATGACTTTATTTATGACGAGTTGAGTTCCCTTGGGCAAGATTATAATGGCTTTTCCGAAGCCTTCAATCAAATTAGCACTACCAGAAATTATAGTAACATTAATCTTGCCCATGTTCAGATGAGAGAAATATTTTTCGTTTTTGAATATCGCATGTGTAGTGCCAGAATCAATCAAATAAATATCTTCATAATTGGACAGCTTACTTTGAAAATTATTCATATCTTCAAATAAAATGACATACACCAAATAAAATATATATTAAATCTTTGTACAAAGTGAAAGCTTATACTATTAGAAATTGTTAATCACACTTTACTAAGAAATTAAAAAAAATATGTCCAAATTAAAACTATTGAAACAATATAATATTTGATAAGAAATGTAATACGTAATTTATTATTATTTTAATTAATAGTACGGAACATTAACATACAATAACATACAATAATAATATAATATTGTCATATTACATTTTGTCCAGTACGTTAATATGCAATAATAATATAATATTATTATATTATATTTGATAAAGAATAGACTAATATTATTATATTATATAATCTGAACACATATGGATGATTAATGACAGTATGTGGACATTATGATATTAAAAAAATATTAACATGCAAACAATATGTGGAGTTCTTGCTTTGCATGACACACAATAAATTTTCTCTGTTTCTTAGCACGTAGCGTCCCTTTTTTTAAAAAAATAATGATGAAATTGAAATTCCATTCAATTCAATAATAAACTATAATAATATAATTGAACTAATCAAAAACTAATACTCATGCAAACAACTACTATTACCTGATTCTTTATTCATTAACTCTTATCAATAATAATAAAAAAATTAAAAATCATTCATTCTTCCATGTTTATGGAACCATCACCAATCAAGTGATCAATCTTTCCTTTGGGGTGCTCGAAAAAATCTGCTGCATCCAAGCTTGTAATGTCAACAACATTTTCAGAGAGAATGTTAGCCTCGAAATTTCTATCTTTCTTCTTTAAGTGATGCTTAATAAAGATCAACCAAGTGCTTGAGAGCCCGACAGTCACGTGAATAATGTCCTTTTCTACCACATCGGAAACAAGTAATTGCTTCACATTTCTCATCTTTTTTTCTTTTTGCTTGATTAATGATTAACACCCGGAACAGAATTTTTTTTCTTGGTCATCACGACCACGACCAGGGTCGCGACCTTTTCCACTCCTAGCATGATGAGTGTGCACATCATTCACCTCAGGGAATGGTGCAGATCCAGTTGGTCGGTTCTCGTGATTTTTCATCAATAAATCATTATTTTGTTCAGTCGCGAGAAGATGAGAACTCAGTTCAGTATACTTCTTGAAACCCTTTTCTCGATATTGTTGCTGTAAAAGAACATTCGAGGTATGAAAAGTGGAGAGCATCTTTTCCATTATATCATTATTATTGACCGTCTCTCCACATAGTTTTAATTGAGAAGAAATTCTGAACATGGCAGAATTGTATTCATAAACAGACTTATAGTCTTGAAATCTTAGATGCATCCACTTATATCGTGCTTTCGGGAGGATGACCATCTTTAAGTTGTCAAACCTTTCTTTTAGGCTATTCCACAATACGAGTGAATCCTTAGTAGTAAGATACTCAATTTTTAAAACATCGTCAAGAAGATGACGCAAGAAAATCATAGCCTTCGCACGATTTTGACTAGATTCTGTATTTTCATTCTTTATGGCGTCTCCAAGATCCATAGCATCTAAGTGGATTTCAGCATCCAACACCCATGAAATATAGTTCTTGCCCGAACTTTGAAGGGCAACGAACTCACACTTCGTAAGATTGTTAGTCATATAAAAAAGAAAAGAAATATAAAAAAAATACTTTAGCCTTAACCTTCAAATTTGAGACGGTAGAGTTTCGTGCTGATAACGTGTTATTAAACACAAAAGAATAGAGAAGAAGAAGAAGAAGAAGAAGAAGAAGAAGAAGAAGAAGAAGAAGAATAGAGAGAATAGAGAGTAATTGTTATTTCTCTTGAGGGATGATTTACAACGAAGGAAGTCCTTCTATTTATAGGGAAAATTTGCTCCTAGTTTCACACTAAAAGACAGATACATCAAATTCTGATAGACATCAAATAGATCTTGATAGACATTCACTATAATTGATATATATCATAACAATAACAATTAAATTCTACATTACAAATAAAAAATAAAAGATTAATATGTATCATGAAATTTATATATATTACTTAATGTGTGGAAAAGATTTATCAATTTTAAATTTGATTTTTTATAAATACCTCTATCTACAAATATACCATTTTTACATTTCACTATTTTCTTGGACACTTTTTAATTGAGGGACTCAACTATTAACCAGAAAGAAAGATTCAACTAAGTGATTGATCAATTTTCTTCATAGTAGTATAAAGAAAAGCTAGGAAAGTATTGAGATATTTCTTTTATTTTATTTTACTTGGCTCCTTGACTTGGCTCATCTCTTTAAAAAAAATAATTAAACATGTATAATTAAATTAACTTTATTAATGAAGTTTTAAAACTCTAAATTTGACTACTTTTCCTTCGCCAAACAATGTCATTATACTAATATGTCCAATAATACTTGTACATTTTGAAAACTAGTGGATAATTAACCCATGTTTATCCATTATTTTACCATTGATATTAATAATATACATTATCCGATGCATTTTTCAAAGTGATAAACTAATTATATTCAAAAGGTGATATGGTAACATTATCTTTATTATTTATTTTGTCAAGTTAATATTGAACAAATATTATTAGACGGAGGGAGTATTATTTGATGCACTTAGTTAATGCTAATGGTAATACGAAAAAAAATTAATAAACACTTTTAATTTATGAAAATAGATAATTAAATTGAAACATTTAGTATAGATATTAAGTAAATAAAACGGAAAGAATATAAAGTAGAAAAGTATTGTTAAGAAGAAAGAAAGATAAGAGGTAAATTAGTGAAGTGCAAAAACTGAATAAAAGAAATCTGAGAAAATGAGGGGAGGGAAAATTTTAATTTGAGTGAAATACAACCAACAATAGTTGTATGAGGCACCGCTTATTTTTTGACAAGAATTTTGTGGGTTCCATTTTGTCATTCAATGTGGCTCTCCCCTCATTTCCTCAGATTTCTTTTGTTGAGTTTTTGCACTTCACTAATTTACCTCTTCTCTTTCTTTCTTCTTAACAATACTTTTCTATTTTATATTCTTTCCATTTTATTTACTTAATCTCTATGCTAAATGTTTCAATTTAATTATCTATTTTCATAAATTAAGAGTGTTTATTATTATTTTTTTCCGTATTACCATTAACATTAACTGAGTGCATCAAATAGTACTCCCTTCGTCTAATGATATTTGTTCTCTATTAACTTGACAGAATAAATAATAAAGATAATGTTACCATATCACCTTTTGAATATAATTAATTTATCTCTTTAAAAAATGCATCGGATATATTATTAATATCAATAATAAAATAATGGATAAACATGGATAAATTATCCACTAGTTTTCAAAATGTACAAGTATTGTTGGACATATTAGTATAATGACATTGTTGGGTGAAGGACAAGTAGTCAAATTTAGAGTTTTAAAACTTCATTAATAAAGTTAATTTAATTATACATGTTTAATTATCTTTTTTAAAGAGATGAGCCAAGTCAAGGAGCCAAGTAAAATGAAATAAAAGAAATATCTCAATACTTTCCTAGTTTTTCTTTATACTCATATCAAGAAAATTGATCAATAACTTAGTTGAATCTTTCTTTCCGGCTAATAGTTGAGTCCCTCAATTAAAAAGTGTCCATGAAAATAGTGAAACGTAAAAATGATATATTTGTAGATAGAGGTATTTATAAAAAATTAAATTAAAAATTGATAAATATTTTTCAAAAATTAAGTAATATATATAAATTTCATGATACATATTAATATTTTATTTTTTATTTGTAATATAGAATTTAATTGTTATATTGATATTGCATTTATCATTAAAATTTTAAGGTATAGACGTCTAAAATATTACACCCCGTCTCCCTTTGTTTATTTTTATTTATCCATTTTTTAATTTTGAAATGTCTAACAATACTTGCTTAATTTATAAAATCAATGAAAATATATTTATTTTTATTCATTTAACTTATATTAATCATTATCTAATGCATTTTTAAAAGCATTAAATCTATTATGTTCAAAAAGTAATATGATAAATTATCTCTATTATTTACTGCTTCTTAATTCTTATCCCAATAGAAAAGTGATTAAGTAAAGATGGACAGAAAGAGTAACCAAAAAAACATAAACCAAAAATCAAACGAAGAAGATAAAATTCAGACAGTACTAATCTGTTTATCTCTATTTGATTTTCGCAAATGAAAATTAAAATTAAAAATTAAAAATAAAAAGAGAAAATAAGGAAATAAAATACATGATAATTGTTTGTATACACAAGTAAAAAAATAATTAAGAATATACATGTTATCATGGATGAAAAGATAAAGGGATAAAAGGAAAAATAATGATATAGGGTGGACCCATAATATTTGATCAATTAAAAAAAATCCTCATACAACTATGACATGGCGTGTCTCACCCATCATAAATTTTTCTGAGGGGAGAACCACATTGAATGACAAAATGGGACCCACAAAACACTTGTCAAAAAATAAGTGATGCCGCATACAACTATTGTTGGTTGTATTTTGCTCAAATTAAAATTTGGCAAAATGACTCGATGGACCCTTGTACTATGTTCGTTTTATAATGTGGATACTGCTACTTATCTGTTTGTCATTTGGACCCCTGAACCCACTAAAAATTAATATTTTAAACCCTTTGACTGTTGACCGGACCTATGTGGCATTGAAATGGCTAATTAGGACAAAGTGCGTGATCACACGCGCGTGAGGTGCGAGTGGGGGTCATTTTTTAATCAATTTTATATTAAAATAATAAAAAATAATTTTTTAAAAAAATAATATTAAAATTAAAAAAAAATAAGAAAAGAGAGGGCAGTCAGCCCTACAACCCTCACCGTCCCCGTCCACCACCTTCACAAAAGCTATTAAAGTTAATACAAAAATAAGTTATACCATACATATTAGAAGAATTATCCTTCTAAAAAAAATTAGAAGAATTAAATGAAATTGAAGAAAAAAGAGCAACAAGCATTTGGCCAACATAAATTTTTCCAAGGATTTCGTGGGCGCACATTATGAATGATAAGTTTATTTATTTTGGAAGCATAGTAAAGCTTAATAATACATCGAAATCGACAACAGTGGTCGAATTTAGCGGTTTGAGATCATTAATGATGTTTTGGGTCGGATTTTTAGTGGGATGGAGCAAATGGCATGATTTTTCGGCGAGAACTCATCAAAACAGTGAGCTTCCTTACGTTTTTCCTCTCTCGCGTCTCTCTTCGATCACTCTTTTTTCTTTTCTCCGCTTTCTTTCTCAATTCTTTCCCTCTTTGAACTCTTTTATCGATTTCTCTCTACTTTCCCTTTATTTTTTTGCGTCTTCTCTGATATCTTTCCTTTTTCCGTTAATTTGTATGTGTGAATCTGTGAATTCGGTGTGTGTGGATTGCTATGTGTATATATCAGCTTATGTGTGTTCTGTTTAGTGTGTAAGTGTGTGTATTTTTTCTTATTCAATGGGAACAGCTTGGGGCTGCAATGGGAGATATCCTGCAATGGTGTTGTGTTTGTGTGGTGGTAGTGGTGAAAATTTACTGATTTTGGAAGATGTCAAGGCAGGTGCGGACATGGAGATGGAGAAGAAAGCCCAGCTCCCCACTATTTTAATTTTATTTTTGTTAATTCTTAATTTTTATTTTTATTTTTTAAATATTTATTTTCTTATGTGACATTTAATGTAATATTTAAAATGATGTGAAAACTGATGTGGATTTTAATATAATATTTAAAAATGATGTGGCAGCTGACGTGGAGGCGAGTGCGTTACACACACCGAAATAGGGTTTAGAATATTATTTTTAATAGGTTCAAGGATCCAAATGACAAACATGTAAGTAGGAGTATTCACATTACAAAACGGACATAGTACAAGGGGTCACCGAACCATTTTGCCTTAAAATTTTCCAAAAATGACGGGAGGGGAAGATAAAAGGAAAAATAATGATATAGGGTGGGACCCACAATATTTGATCAATTAAAAAAAATCCTCATGCAACTATGACATGACGTGTCTCACCCACCATAAAATTTTTCCGAGGGGAGAACCACATTGAATGACAAAATGGGACCCACAAAACACTCGTTAAAAAATAAGTGGTGCCTCATGCAATTATTGTTGGTTGTATTTCACTCAAATTAAAATTTTCCATCCTTTTTAGATTTGTTTTCTCTGTCTATGCATATGGTGTTCAAGAAAATTAATTCGTATCCTGTTTTTCTGCCATGAATATCTTAGATACGAGTACTAAATATAACATTTGATCATACATGTTAGTAGTATATTAAATTTTAAAAAACTGACTTTAATATTTATTTAATCATAAATTTTAATTCACATTCTAAAAGTCCATTTTTTTTACAAATCTCAAGTTTCAAAAGCTAGTTGAGACCAATTTTTGGAAGAAATTTCATGCACTTACAAAAGTTCCAATGTATGCCAAGTAAGATATATATTTATATACAACTTCAAATTTTAAAAATCACAACTTCAAAATTTAAATTTCTAAATTTAAGTTTTAACTTAAAATTTATGACTAAACGGAGCTAAGTATAAGTATTTGAATTTCAACTGAAGTTTACAACGGCTATTACTGATATCACATTAAACAGCTGCTACAAATAAACATAAACAGAACTAATCTATTCTATCAAGAAAACGAAAAACTACAGAGGATAATAGTTCATGTCGTTAATCTTAATTAGAGACTAGTTTAGGCCTAAAGCTAGCAAATTAGACCGCCTTTTTGCACCATGTTCGAACAAACATTTCTGGACTCATTGAAATATGCTAGAAAATTCTTTGCTTCCTACCTTATTTATATTTTTAATTGTTTATCATATTAATCTCTCTCCAATAAGTGTTTTCTTTATTTAGGTGCATTCTCCATCAATTACGTGTTTGTATCTGTTCTTTATATTTAGATTTTTTATGCTATGGAATCAAAACTTATTACTTTTTTGAACAATTAAGACTGCGGATAAAATAAAAAAGAATTAAGTATATGGAATCAAAATTTATTACTTTTTTGAACAATTAAAACTGCGGATAAAATAAAAAAGAATTAAGTATATTTTAAAATTTAAAATAACAGTTTACTTCAAATAATATTTTTAAAAAATACGATAATTAAAATGGACCAGGGCGAGTCCATATATATCCATGGTAAAACAGGACATAATTAGCTTCGAAAATGGTTATTCTACTTAGGTTGAAGAAAAATAGATCGAAGACGCTATGGGTGTGTCTGATACAAAGAAAAATGTTTTTCAAGTGAGTCTCTTAGAAAAAGTGTTTTTTGAGTTTTCCACTTATTTAATTTTTTGTGTATAGATAAGCAAAAAATACTATTCTAAAATATTTGCATATAACAAATACTATGAAAGGTCCGCTGATGGGATTATGGATATATGGGATTAGGAGGCAGGGGATGGAAATGAGGGTTTTTGGAGGGCAAAAGCCGAAAGGATATAAATAACGTAGAATGCCATTTGCAGAATCTTATTTTGATATATTTATTAAGAATTTTTTAAAAAAAATTATTTTTTTATAAAAAAATATTTTTCAATTTAAGCAATCGAACATGAAAAATTCAAAAATATTTTCCTCCATAACTTGCACACCCTGTATCTAATTAGAACCACAAAACATTCAATGTTCTTTTGCTATTCTCAGTAAAATTTTACTTTATCTTCTATAATCTACATCTATATCTATAATCTATAATTTATAATCTATATCTATATCTATAATATATTAAAAGTGTGAAGACCCTTAGAAAAATAATTTAAACTTTTTACCCTTCATTAAAAGACTCCGCAATAAATAAAACTGTCATTTACAATTTACTAAATTATTATTTAATTATTTTATAATATTTTAGTTGTCCTACTAAAAATTGATTATTAAATATTTCCTTATTTAAACATAATAAAAAATCACTATAAATTTTTTATGACTAATTTATATTTGAGGAACTATTTATTAATCTTTTGCAAAAAAAAAAAGAGAGACTTTTGTAACTAAATATGAACTTAATTACTAACTAAATACTACTTTAGTAGCAACTTTTTGACCGAATTTGGAAGACCCTTTTCAACAATAATTTAAACAAAAATAGATAGGTTATTTTGGTAAAATTTTTACTTAAAATTGAAAACAAATTAAGTATTTTTTCTTTTTTAAAGTTAGCATCCAAGTATTAGTCTCTTTGCTTTTCTATTTAATTTGTATTTTCGTTGCACTTTAAATTTCTTTTATTAGGTTGTTCGTTGCTTTTAAATATTGTTTTAGTTGTCTAACTATGTGATTTTTACGTGTGATTTGTGGTATCTTGAGATTCTATCCTTAATTTTTGAGATTTTGTTATAATTTATGTTTGATAGGTTGTGACCTCGCTGGGAAGAATGCAGTAAGGATGAAAATTTCAATTCAAATTCAAAGCTTCAAAAGAACACGGATAATCGAGGTATAAATTCTATCAATTTAAATTAACATACGATATATTATTTTCAAAAGTTAGATGATCTATCGATATCTACATTTATTATTTAGAAGAAAATTATTCTCTCAATAATTTTTTTTATCGATCATATGTCGGTTGATTTATTAGTCACAAAGAAATTGAGGTTAACGCTTTCAATATGTATCATAATATTGTAGTAAGTGTATCAGGTAAATTACCAGTTTCTACCCCCAAAACTGGCACTCTACCTGGTCTCTCTTGAGCCACAAAAGCTTTGATAAAATAATTAATTGGCAGAACGTCCTTTCCTTCAGTCTGTGGGCTATATGGAAGAACAGAAACCACAATTCTTTGAACAATTTTGTTGGTACTCCTAACTGGATGCAGATGTATATTGAGGACTTGGAATTCACTAATATTATCTCTCCTAACAAACAAGGTTGTAGCAAGATTGATATCCATTTAAAATGGATCAGCCCTTCACAAAGTTCCTTTATGCTTAATACTGATGGAGCTTGTAAGGGCAACCCTGGAAAGGGAAGCATTGGGAGGGGGGGGAGGGTGATCCGTAACTCCAATGGTAACTGAATTCTGGGCTATGCGAAAGCTTATCTTTGAGCCACGAACAACCAAATGAAACTTATTGCCCTCCAGGAAGGGCTGCGACTGATTGAGAAAAATAATTTTGTTCCAGTTGAAATTTATATTGATTCGACTGAAATCATTATAAGATTGTCCAATGATAACTTATTGTATGATTCTATCATTGATGATTATAGGTCAAAATTAAGAAGAATCGAAAGGTCCAAGGTATCTCATTACTATAGGAAATAAAATGGGGTAGCGGATGCTCTAGCAAAGCTGGGTTCTCAAATGGAAGTTCAGGCTTTAAGAACCTTTTTTGTAGTTCCGCCAATGTGTGCACAAAAAGCTTTGCGGGCAAACAAGGCAAAAAAAAATTTTGCAAGATCTGCAAATGCAAATTGTTATTCCCCGAATATGAGGCCTGATTTTTGTTATGTAATCGAACCTGATTAACTTTTTGGGACCACTAGTCCCCTCCCTTTAAATTAATGCAATCCTTTAGATAAAAAAAAAACAAGTGAAAAAGTACGAATAACTAGTTTTTAATGCATGAATTATTTATGTGATGAAAAACTATAAAGATTGTTACATGCATGTGAATAATACTGTGAAGATACTTACTTTAAAGGGTTTATTTAATTTGTCAGTTAAAGATAATAATTTTGAAATAAAATGAGAAATTATTTATCGCAATTCAAAATAATTTCTAGGTGTGACTGACACCCGCTAACATTACCTGTCGGGAGAGTCAATCTCCATTACTTTATCAGTTAACAAGCAGCAAGATAAGGTCTGTGCACCTTCAACATATCAATAAATAACGAATAATAATTCAACAAAACTTCATAATTAAACTATAAATTCAACAATCGCTCGAGAACTAATTCTCTAGCCCAAATTCTACACTAAGACCATGGAACATCTAAAATAGAGTTACATGAGTTCAACTTTCGGGCATGCAAACTCAATGAAAAAAATATATAATAAGTTAAATAGTTAAAGCTGAAATGAAATCCTCCAGGAACAATGCGAAGGTTCACCTCAACAATAGAATCCTTATGAACGAACCGTCACCCACTAGTTTCACCTCCGCAATAGTATCTACAGACATGTAACTAAGGAGTGAGTTATATATAAATATAACCCAGTAAGATCATCGACTCGCTACTTTAATCCAAAGCATAAAAATATTATACACAGAAATTATGTCATAATAGGATGACCGGCAAGATCCAACAACTGTTTTAGGAACTATATATCTCAATCTAATTTACACTCAAAACTTGTGATAAATATCAATTTAAAATTATTAACCATCTCTATGAATTTCGGGCAACATACATAACGCGCCAAATTATCAAGAAGCATACCTAGTGCTAGAGGGTGCATACAAAATGTCCCATGTCAAATCAAATGCATACACAATGTTTAAGGAAAGCATGCAAGATGCCTCGGGAAACTAAAAAAGCACGCACAGTGCCTCGAAAAAATAAGAAAGCAGACACAATGCCTCGAGAAATAAAGAAGCATACACAATGCCTCAAAAAAATTAGGAAGCATACACGATGCTCTACCTCATGGGTCACAGTTGTATCACGTTACAAAATGATTTATACAGAAAATTTTAGTATTCTTGAACATAAAGTTTATGTGGTTGACCTCGAAGACCAACAATTCTATCAAGCCCACGCTGATCCCAACACATGAATCGGGCAGAAAAAATACATTTTAAAAAATAAATATAAAAAGCAAGTACCCAAAGCTTAAATTTTCACTTACCTCTAATTCACAATCCAAGCACCCCTTTTTAATAAATAAAAAATATGCTCCCGTGAATAAAAACACATCAAAATACACCAAAATGAATTTAATATAGTCAAAACTCCGTCAATGAACATCCTCTAAAATCTCAGAACAACTCAATTATTAAAGTTTACCGCTCCATCTAATTAATTAAATAAAGCACCCATAATAATGCAATACCCAACAATACCTTTAGCAATTTTGAACGATATTATCAAAATTAGTGGCCTAAAAATTATAAGATTTTCACTTAATATGCTGACTTCTCATGCAATCCAACCCACTACTCTGATAACTCTACTTTCAATCACCATTAATTTACTCATATAATCTCGACCTCCTTATATTAAATCATCAAACTGAAAACTGCATAAAAAAAAATGTTATTTTTTTCTTTTATTTGTAGGAGATTTCGTAAATTCTAATAGTATAACTCTAACTCCACTAACCCTTCAATCATTGCCCAATCATCCTTCCCTATAATCATTAGCATAATTAGTAGGTTTTTCACTCATCATTACTCCAGCATTATTAGGGGTGGACATGGTATGGTATGGTACGGTATTTGAAACTTCGGTACGATGATTTTGGTATTCGATTTTTAAAATATTATACCATTACCATACCATATTAACTCGGTATGATTTGGTATTTTGACGTTTGGTTTCAGTATTTTGCGGTATGGTAATCGGTAATCATAGTTTGTTCAACTTCAACAATAAATACTCGTATACTAGAATATTATTACTTCGATTTTTCAAAATTACGTCTTAATTGTATCATTAATATACATTACACATGTAGAAATATTGAAAAAGAAGTACAAATAATTTCTTTTATTAGTCAATTACACAAAAAATACATTGCAATCAAGATAGAGTAACAAAAGTTTCAGTGTCTGAACATTTTATACTAATACTAAGTACTCCCTCCGTTTCCTAATAAATTAATTATTGGAGTATTTTTTGGTGTTCCAAAATAAGTGAATCATTGAATTTTTTTTTCAAATTTACCCTTAAGGATTTGACAACCCAGAAGCTGATTTGTCTTAATAGTACTCCTGCCATGTAGCATTAATTAAAAGCTGGAGAGTTCAACTTTTTTTTCTTGGTAAAAGAGAGTTCAACTTTGTGTCAAGGTAGCATTCAATTAAAGCTGCTTAATAGTTGAAATGTCTCCCTTCATTAATTGAAACGTCTCCCTTTTATATATCCTCATTTTTATTGTCTTTCTACTTCATCAATTTTAAAGAAAAAAATTCAAAGAGTGTTAAAAAAGATTTTAGAATATGAATTTTAATTTTGAAGACTCGGTTGAAATAGTTTACGATACTATTATGAATGAATATTCGATTGAAATAATTTAAGATATGATTATGGAAGATTCGGTTGAAAAAGTTCAAGACGGTATCATTGAAGAGTCCATTGAAAAAGTTGAAGACTCAATTAAAATGGTTCGACACACCAACATTGAAGATGAAATAAGGATTATGTTAAAAATTTATCTTCCCAAATTTTATTAGAATAATTATTCTCCTCATGTTCTTATTTTTTGCATTAAAATTTTTTATTGGCTTGTTCTATTGTGTATTTGTGGAGTAAGAGAAATATACTGCTTGTGCCTAACAATCCAAACAGACAATACATGTTCTAATAAAGTTAATAGAAAAGCAAATCAATTTTGTCTAAGGTGGCTACACAATCAATACATGTTCAACACGAATACTTGAAATATTAACTACAAAAGAATGTTTCAGTATTCCGCTCTAAACCACCATCTAAATAGCAGAACAATCGGCAAAAGAACTTAGAATTTAGAAATAAAATTTAACCTAAATAATCGAGAGTTTTTTTGTACTAATTGTGGATTACATTTCAGTTGTACTGGAAGCTGATCGTTCCTTGTTAAATTAGCTTTACTAAGATGTTGAATCTTGTAATTATGTGAACCTTTTACTTTCATGATCTCCATCATAAATGACTGCAACGTTAGAAAAAATATAATTGGACTTTTCTGTTGAAAAATTTTCATATGATTTTATGACAACATGATCATCAATACTTTTAAGACTTTCCTTGTGTTGTAGAGACTGAATAGATCTGAAAAATCCAAGGTTTAAGACATTCAAATCTGGAGAATTGGGTAATTGACACATCAAGCAAATATCGAATTCATCTTGTGCCGCTGCTCGACAAAATTTCTCGTCATTAGGTTGAATGTGAGTTCTTGCATTATCTTGTTGTATGAATATCGTAGAATTTAAATCTTCTCTTGGCCATTTAGCCTTGATAGCAAGAAGTACTTTATTAATCAAGAATGATTGTGAAATTTCTTTGGTTACCGAAGTTATTGCTTTTGTTTCCATAGTGTACGCAAGTCTATTTGCACTAGCTCTTTTAGCTCGTTCTTGTGTAACAAAAGGAAACAATCTAATTTTATCGGAGAATATTTTTACTCCTTGTGCATCAAATCTAGGACGAGCTGCAGCAACTAAAAACATAACTTTGTCGATGAAATTTTTACTCTTGGCAATGCAGATTGGATCTTCTTCATCAGACAGTAAATAATACATTTTATTTTTTTGTCATATAAAACCACTTCTCGTCGATATGGATTGTATTGAACATGTTGGTAAAAATTGGATCATGTGGTATGCTACCACGATCAAGCATAGATATGCAAAATTGCAACTGACTTATTTTTTTTTCTCTTTCAAATAAGGCTTTATGACATTAGAATGTCTTTGTATATGTCCCGACTTCAAACGCCTAAACAAAGTGGTCGTATTCATATTCATGGAAGAAAAGAGTTGTCCGCTTCCGTAAAGGAATTTCACAAAAACGATTATGATCCATCTCAATTTTTTTCGACCACAATTATTTACTTTTCTTCCATATACATCATTAGAAGCACATTCACCATAATTTTATAGTCTCCACATGCGTTGAATTGTTTGAATGAGAGTCAAAAAATGTGATGTCACTCTTTTCGTAACTCCTTTTTTTAGTTTAACATCGGCACTCTTTTGTTGCAACATTCCATATATTGCAATACGTATTTCATTGCTCAATTTTTTTTTTGTTCATTGTGATTGTGACAAATCTTCAATTGAATCTACTAATTAAACAAAAAAAATATTACATATAAATTTAAAACTTTTTTCAAAGAAAGGTACATAACAAGCAATTATTTACCACAATTTAGGTTTGAATCTTCCGTCGGTTCTTGGAATCTTTCATCAAATTATGTATCATCATCTTCATTGGGATTCAAATTTAAGTCGGGAATTGAATATTCATCAACAATGTGATTTACATCACTATTGAGGTTAAAACACTCATGTGTATTATGCTCAAATAAAATATTTAGAGCTAATAGTATTAAAGCCATGTTAAAAATCATATTGAAGGTAAATTTTTTTATAGAATAAATTTAGAGGAAAATAAAAAATTTAAGTTTAGTTATATCTAAATTTTAAAGTTATTTTACCTCCAAAAAAATTTATTAGGAGTACCAATTTTAAAATTTTGAAAATTAGAATGGGAAAAAAATTTTGCCACCATAAGCTAAACATATGTAGAGGAAAAATATGCATTCAGTGAAGTGATATATTTATTTTCTAATTTGCCAAATGCATGCAGTGAAGTGACATATGAAGACTTATCATAAATATGATTATGTACTTTAAAAAAAGGTAAAAATAAAAAATTATGTTAAATTTATGTCTTTGATTTTTTTTCTTAATCTGTGTGTCAAAATTCAACAATTCATTTGTTATGGAATGAGGGAAAAGTATTATATTTTTGTGTGTGTATGTATATATATCTATAATCTATATATATAATATATTAAAAGTGTGAAGACCCTTATAAAAGTGAATCGAACTTTTTGCCCTTTATTAAAAGATTCAGCCTTAGACAAAATCGTCTTTTTAAATTTTTTTCTTCAATTGTTATATATTTAATTTTAACTCCTAAAGTATATGGGATCGGGAATTTAAAAATTATGGTAAGAATTTTATATAAATTAGGAGTCCTAAAATAAATGATATAAGGTAACATGAAAGTACTGACATTCTTCGCTATAAAAAGGGAACGTTAATATAGCTTCCAAGTTCCAATAAATCTTAAAAGTTATTCTTAATTTTAAATTTAAATCTAAAAAAAATATATAGTCTTACGAAACACAAATTAAGTGTCACGTGGATACTATATTGTGCTTGATCATCATGATAATTTCAACGAGGGATCGCAAATCATAAATTTTTTAAGAAATTTTTATATAAAGGTTAGGTTTAATCGCATTATTTTGATATCTTTTTTATTTTTTTTTGTAGTTTACAGGTAGTAGGTTTAATTGCATTATTTTGGTATATCTATTATCATTTTTTTTTGTTTATAGTTTATAGTCTTTCTTGATTTAGTTTAAAGTGGGTTTTAATACTTTTATATGAGTTTGTATGAATATATAAATTTTTCATTGAAGTGTTTTTCGTATTTATAAAATCATCAGTTTATTTATTAATCAAGACATACTTTCTTTTATAATATTAAAGTGCGTTTATAGAATTAAACTCATTGAAGCGAGGTACACGCGCGGAGTCATATAACCTATACTAGTGTGTGTGTGTGTGTATATAAGTTACTTATGTAGCTATATATACTTCTGTATGGTATTCGGTATTTCGGTATGTCATTTATAAATACCGGATACCATATCATATACCAAAAAAATTTAAAATGTATACCATTTACCATGCCAAATATCATAATATCAAAACCACCATATCAAAAAATTTAATTCGATATGGTAATTCGGTATATACCGTACCATGCCCACCCCTAATCATTATTATCTATTCATTCTAGTGAAAGTGGAACAACAGAAGGAATATACATATTTTTTTTCCTTTGAAAGTAGTCGACGACAGCTATAGCAACATCAAGTAAATTTCTATGCCTAAGACCTAAGGAAAAATTTTAATACCTGATGAGAGTAATGTTTGTTTCGCTAATTTTTTATGACGTCAAACCTTCTCAAACCCTTGTCTATGATCGTTTTTTCTCCTAAAATATTATGAAATCAATTATCTTAATATTCTGCTCCTTCTATAACTGAAACGTGAAAAATACTAAACAAGGGGATGAGTTTTGACTTTTAGCTTACTCACTTTAATTCTTTTAATTAATATTAATAATATATGCTAAATTATCCATTTGCCCCTCATTAAAAATTGAATTATCACATTATTTATTCCGTACTTGATTGATTATTCTAAAATTAATTATACCATCTTTATGCCAAATAACAATCTCGGAATTATTGATTTTGAATAAAGCATCAAAATTATCAAGATGCCCTTCTCCAATGTTCTTCTGCCAAAATTCTTTAGGAAATACTAAGGTTAAAATTGAAAATAAAAGTCTATCTCGACTTATTTAGTGCAAAATTAAACATATTATTTTACTTTAAACCTCCTATATTCCATTTTTTGTCCAATAAGCCAAACATCTACTAATAAAAATATATTTACTGAATAATTCTATCGTATTTAATCCTCATATTATAATCCGGTGTAATTTGTGTTCATAACAACGGTTTGAGATGGGAGAGATTTCACAATGAGACATATGAATTAAGTATATAAGTTAATGATGATTTAGCATAATAAAGAAATTAATTTTATGAATAATAATTAAAATTTAATATTTATTTTATAAGTGAAAATAATAACTAATATTAACTTTATAAACATATTTCATTACAGAAAATACAAAATAATAAATAAAAATAAGCCCGAATTTTTAAAGATCATATTTATTTAGATAAATTATAATTTACTTAATACTCTATTAAATAACAATCACAACTCATTTGTTTATATAGACAATAGATAATATCGTTTCTTATTACTTGACCCTATACTAAAAATAATTATTTTAATTTACTTGTCCAATTTATGAAATCAAGAGAACAGTATTATATATTTTTTCTACCCTTAGTACTAAATAACTCCATAGTATAGTAGTATAGATAAATTTAAAGTTTCAATGTATCATTAATAAGGTTAATTCAATAAAATACACCTCTAAATAAAAATTTCTTAAGGGTTGTGTCATGTCAACAAAAGACAAGTAATATGAAACAAATGTAATAAGATATTGGTGAAACACAAATATATACGCACATGCATGTACATACATATATATACACTTAGGGTAGGGTGGGGGCTTGGTTGGGAACAAGCTATTTCAAAATTAATTATCCCAAAATAAGTTGTATCAACATGCTTGTATATGATAACTTATCCCATCATTGTGGTATAAGTGGTGAGATAAATAGTTTCGAGACTAACTAATATCTCTAACTAAACGCAAGATAAAATAATCACGAATTTTATCATTGAATTATTATAATTATACCTCATACCAAATGACCCTTTAATACATATAATATTGAAATAATGATCTTAAAAAATAACATTAAATTTTGTGACAAATTTATAAAAGGTATTATTTTACTTATAATGTTAATAACGTTAAATAAAATACTATTAAATACCTATATTAAAAAATATATAGTATATATATAATATAAAGAGGTATTAAATAAATATAGGATTAAAATTACAAGGACAAAATGGACAATGCATAGGATAAAGGGGGGGGGGGGTATGATCAGAGGCGGAGCTAGGATTTTAAGTAAGGAGGTTCAATATTCAAAGAAAACTAAGTCGAAGGGGGTTCAACACCTACTATAACCACATAAAAAAAGAATTTTAATCATGTATAAATAGTATATTTTTCCGTCGAAGGGGGGTCGGACGAACACCCTAAACAGGGCTGGCTCCGCCTCTGAGTATGATTGTTGTTCAATGTTGAGGGGATACTTTTAAACTTTGAAAAATTGGCTAAATATACCCTTCGTAATATTTTAAGGTCAAATTTACCTTCGTTGTCATACTTTGAAGCTAAATTTATCCCTCTATTTTTAAAAAATGGCTAAAGTTATCATTCGTCATACTTTGATCAAATTAACCCTCAATGTCATACTTTGTAGTCATATTTATTATCGTTGTTAAGAAACTTTTCACATGTATCCTTTCTTTAAAAAAAAAAACCAAATCAACATTAAATGACCCTTATTTAAAAAAAAAAAAAAAAACTCTAACCTAATACGCCAGATTCTACCCTAAAAAATACACAAACATATTTATCCCTCCCGTAATTCTGTTGGTCAAATTTTTCGAACGAACAAATATACTTCTCTTTCAATATATAGTGTTGGTAGTTTATTTATAAATGAACAAAGTAAAATGGAATGAGATAACACAAAAGTATGAACTAAAGGAAATATTTATTACAAGCTCTGCTCCTGTTAAGTTATTTTCAAATTTCAAAATTTGGTACGCAATTTTATGTGCATTTAGATTCTAAAATTAGTGGATAAGTTTTCTGAGAAAATGATATGATAAAAAATTTGTATAGATTCGGATTGCATAAAAAGACAAAAGAATAAGGAGATGTCACGATTGACACATAAGGAGATCTCTTAACCCACTCATCCAGAGAAATATTCTATGGGCCTAATTTGTTGTATTTGATCATTAAGTGCCATTTATCATGAGTTTTGTACTCATGCAAATTAATGAACTGAGGAAGGGGTATGTCCGTTTATGTTTATACTGATGTAAATTTATTTTTCATGAGCTATGCTCTGATAAATATTCAATGGCTTAATCTCATTGGAAAAACTTGATCAACAGAACTGAGGGGGTATATTTGTTTGTGTCTTTTTTGTGGCTCAAGTCGGGTCATGCGAATTAGATTAGGATGTGTTTTATTTTTAAAAATTGAGATGTTTAGTATTTATTTAGGCTTTTCTATTAAAGAAAGAGTATATGTAAAAAGCTTCTTAGCAACGAGAATAAATTTGACCTCAAAATATGATATTGGATATAAATTTAGTCCTAAAATGTGATAAAGAATATTTTAGCTATATTTTTAAAATAAAGAAGTAAATTTCACCCTTTTCCCAATTAAAAATCTCATGTGCTGTAAAATTTGATAAGAAATTTTTAGATAGAAAATAAAATAATATTTTATCTTATAATGTGTGGATCGTTGCAATATTGAGAAATCGAATGTAGTTTTTAGGCGATTGTAGTATCCTCTTAGAGTGGCTACTTATTTTATCACTTCATTTATATCCTGGTTACTGATAACTAACATAACCATACATTATTATTCCTATATTAATCTTTTTCATTCCCTCTTTCACTATTTTTATAATATATGCTGAGGTCTTTCAAATGCCAAATATCCTGCATTCTGTAAAATTTTTTGTTGTCTCTTCATAGAAAGATCAAAATTCTTTTTGGTGTATTTAAAATTTCAAGTATTACAGCAAGCTATCATTATATTGAAGCAACAAAACACTATCTCGATGACATTATATCAATTTATTAAATTCAGAGCAACACTATTTCGATTTCATTAGATTAATTTTTCAAATTCTTGAGCTAGGTTTATTGTCCTAACTTGATATTATATTTTTTCATTGAAAATATGCATTGTTTACATTCTTACTTCATATCTGCATACATTCTACACCCCCAAGTCCCCACTTGTAGGATTATATTTTATATGCTATTATTGTTATTGTTATTCTATTTGTATATATCTACTAAAAAGAAGAATTAAGATTGGCTTTAGGCCCCCAATCTCGTTCACTCGGCCTTGATCATATTGATAGATAGTGGAAAGATGAGAGCGAGACTGTGGAGAGAGAAAGGAAAGATGTATCAATATGAAGGTTGTGTCATTATGCATGATAACATGCATATTGTATCAAAATGAAGGTTGTATCTCAGATACAAATTGTATCAATATGCATGAATATAGGTTGTATCCATATGGAGGTAGTATTAATATGAAGTTTGTATCTCAAATATAATCATAGAAATGTATCAAATCGCATCAGATGAAATCACAGATGAGGAATGTATCAAATACAATCTCAACAAGTAGTTACTTGTATCATATATTATCAATAGCCCTTTTTTTCAAGCTCTTATTTGATTTTTGATCCCATTTTTGACTATAAATGAGAATATGTGAGAAAATTCAATAGAAGGAGCATATAGAGGGTTCACATTCTTAAAATTTTGGGCACAAAACAAAGAGTTTACGGGGTGTGAATCACAATTACCACTTGAAGAGGGTTCTAATCACCATATAAAATTAGGGGATAGAGGATCAAAATTTTCACAACTGAGATACACAGATTACATTGATATGGAGGGACGAATAGGGAGCACTTTTCATTGAAGAGGGGGAGGAGACGCGATAGACAAAGGGAGCGAGAGAGCAGAGAGAGAAAGAGGCAGGACAGATAGGGACAGTGCCAGCTTAAGGTTCAAATCAATGAAGCAATGACTTTAAACCCTAATTTTATGTAGGTAGTCAGTATGATTTTTTTTTTTTTTGAGCTTGAAGCCTCTTAATAAGGACTAGCTTTAGGCCTACGATGTTCTTGAGCCGTCCTTAGAGAGGGCAAAGAGTGAGGAGCGAGAGAGGAGAAAGCGAGCACGAGAGGGAAAAGAGGAAAGATTTTCTACAAAAACCTATGCATAGCTATATTAGACAATACTATTTCCTCCACTTCAAAATAATTGAATTGTTGGAATATGACACATATCTTAAGATAAAAAGATAAAGTCATAAATTAGTCTTTTTTTTTTTTTTTTTAACTTTTTCAAACTACAAAACGTTTGTAATGATTATTGAAACTCATCCTCAAAAATTTAATTAATAAAGTATAAAATTAAAAAAAAATTCAACATCTATCTTGAATAATAAATAATTTAATTATTTTGAAATGAAAGAAGTAATTTAAAATAATTAACTATATATGCTCTGTATAAAATTTATAATACAAAGAAGGATAATCTGATACTCCTATGAAAGACGAGATAAGAGTAGGGAGTCAATCGAAAGTGACACCACTTACCATTGAGGGGTATAATAAAGTAAATGAAATCTATTTTCACCCTCATATATAGAATTCAAATTTAAGTGGTGATAATTTTAGAACTTTTAGTTGTGAGTGCTCCCCCTCCCCCCTCAAAGATATAAAAATGCTATATTTATTTTAACGAGCTTTAAGCAATCTTACAAAATAGAACTGAATTAATTTGACAACAAAAATTTCGAAGTGGGGAAGGTGGTTGCAAACAAACAAAAAGTATAGTAACACCATTCCCCATTTCTTTCCCACCCCAATCAAAAAGATACATTATCATATCTTTCTATCTATTTGTGATTTTTTCTGACGTGGCCCAATAGAAAGTAGTGCAACTTTTTCAAGATTTCAATTCATATCCTAGCTTATTCAATGCTATACAACACCAGTGTATATATTCATACAAGTGTACCTTCACATCACTTTGCTCTTGGTTTAGAGCATTTGATCCTTTCATAAAGATTCAGTTTCTTCTCCATTTCTCATCCCTCCAATCACATCCTAATTTCTTGGGTTTATTGTTCAGGTACAGAAGTAAAACAGAAAAAAAAAAAAGAAAAAAGAAAGAAAAACAGCATTTAGTGACAGTAGCACCAGCACACCCCACTAGATTTTCTTGAAAGAATTTTGAATTAAATCCCCTTTATCAAGAAAACCCAGTTAGGATTTGGAAGTTAGGCACATTTATTGGGTGGTTGGGTCCTGAAAACTCTGCATAAATTTCTTGGTATATACATACAAAACACTCTTTATCATGGCTTTATGTGCATATGCATTTCCTGGGATTTTGAACAGGACAGTGGCAGTGGCTTCAGATGCTTCAAAGCCAACTCCTTTATTCTCTGAATGGATTCATGGAACAGATCTGCAGTTTCAGTTCCACCAAAAGCTTACTCAGGTTTGAACTTTTTTTTTTTTTTTTTTAATATTTGAACCATTTTGGAGCTTTGTAGAATGCTCATGTTGAACCATTTTTCTTTGAAACTTTTCAGATATAAAAAAGATTACAGTTCTCCCACATGTAGTTCTTTTTATCTGATTGCCAGTTGCTTGTACTAGTATTTGTTTATTTTCTTCTAAATAGTGATCATTGATTCAATCAATTTAAGTTTTATTTGTGGAAGCAGATTCAAGATTTATGAGTTTCTATAGCTAACTTAAATTAATAGACAATAATAATTGAGTTCACAATCAAATTTTATAGAGATGGAAATTTAGTGAATTTATATATGTAAAAGCTATTGGATTCTCATTAACTCACAACTTATGCTCTAGATCCACCCCTGATTATTTGGAAGTAAAATTTGCTATTTTAACTGGATTGTTTTGTCTCATTGTCACTGCTTTAAGATGTGAAAAAGGATATAGTTATTGATATTTAAGTGTATTTAATTGTCAATTTGAGATTATAATTATGCTGAGTGAGATGGTTATTTTTGTACTCATTTATTGTGAAGGTCAAGAAAAGGTCACGTACGGTTCAGGCTTCTTTGTCAGAATCCGGAGAATACTACACACAGAGACCACCAACACCTATTTTGGACACTATCAACTATCCCATTCATATGAAAAATCTTTCTCTAAAGGTAGAATTTTATATGTCACTTAATTGTCTCCATGGAAAAAGTTTATACCATGGTTGGAAAAGTTGACTCAATAAATTATGTGCTTAAAGTTTCAAAATTAATTTTGATGTAGGAACTTAAACAACTAGCAGATGAGCTAAGATCAGATACAATTTTCAATGTATCAAAGACTGGTGGTCACCTTGGTTCAAGTCTTGGCGTTGTTGAGCTTACAGTTGCTCTTCATTATGTCTTCAACGCACCCCAAGATAGAATACTCTGGGATGTTGGTCATCAGGTGGTTATCTTGTTTTCTGATTGCTATGGTAAACTAATACTCTTTAGAGGCTTCAGTATTCTCATTTGATGGTCTGTTTTGAATGTTGCAGTCATATCCTCACAAAATCTTGACTGGTAGAAGGGAGAAGATGTCAACATTAAGACAAACAAATGGACTTGCTGGATTTACTAAGCGGTCGGAGAGTGAATATGATTGCTTTGGGACTGGCCACAGTTCCACCACCATCTCAGCAGGCCTAGGTATATATCCATTCTGCCCTTCTTCTGCACTGAGTTCAATACAGAATAAGACTCGTGATACTTTGAAGTTGTCTCCTCAAACGTGGACCGGATGTGAACATAAGTAATAATTCACTAGGGGTTTCATCTGGCGATATGAATGCTGGGTCTTTATTTGAATTGGTATACCTACATCCATACAAGTTAATATGCTGGGTCTTTATTTGAATTGGTATACCTACATCCATACAAGTTAATGTAACTTGGCCTATGCTTGCTCTTCTGGTGATATAAGATGTATATATCATAAATGTGCATGAATCATAACTCTATAGTTCCAGTCAGTTAAAAGTATGGTACTTCATCATTAATCTTCTTTAAGTGTATGGTCCGTAACTGTAGCTATTCAGACTTTAAGGTGGTTTCTTTGAATGATCAGGGATGGCTGTTGGAAGAGATCTGAAAGGAAGAAACAACAATGTTATAGCCGTAATAGGTGATGGTGCCATGACAGCAGGTCAAGCTTATGAAGCCATGAATAATGCTGGTTACCTGGACTCTGACATGATTGTTATTTTAAACGACAATAGACAAGTTTCTTTGCCTACTGCTACTCTGGATGGGCCAGTTCCTCCTGTTGGAGCTCTAAGTAGTGCTTTGAGCAGGTTGCAGTCTAATAGGCCTCTCAGAGAACTAAGAGAAGTCGCTAAGGTTTGCATACTGATAGAAAGATTTGAATAAGGGTTTTTCTAATGAAGAAACTGAATTGGGTTTTATGTGATTGAAATTTCTGCAGGGGGTTACTAAGCAGATTGGTGGACCTATGCATGAGCTTGCTGCAAAAGTTGATGAATATGCTCGTGGCATGATCAGTGGTTCTGGATCAACATTGTTTGAAGAACTTGGACTTTATTATATTGGTCCTGTGGATGGTCACAATATTGATGATCTTATTTCTATTCTCAAAGAGGTTAGAAGTACTAAAACAACAGGTCCTGTACTGATCCATGTTGTCACCGAGAAAGGCAGAGGTTATCCATATGCTGAGAGAGCTGCAGACAAGTATCATGGTAAGCACTCATTTATCCATTTACCGCCACTAGACCGCCTTAAATCTTTATACCAATACATGTGCTTCAAGTGTGTCTGATTTGCACTTTTCAGTGGATACTTTATATCCAAATGATATTTAGATTTGGTTCTATATTCTAGCTGACATTGAGAAGTCAATAGACATTGTACTTCTGATGCTGAGCATGAGAAATGTCTTGCTGTTTGTTTTGTTCTCCTGTTGTGTCTCGCAAAGTTCATTCTTATGTAAATAGAAAGCATGAAACTTATATTTGTTTATGGCTGGCTTGCAGGAGTTGCCAAATTTGATCCAGCAACAGGAAAGCAATTCAAAGGCAGTGCCAAGACTCAGTCCTATACAACATATTTTGCAGAGGCTTTAATTGCAGAAGCAGAAGCAGATAAAGACATTGTTGCAATCCATGCTGCCATGGGGGGTGGGACCGGGATGAACCTTTTCCTCCGTCGCTTCCCGACACGGTGTTTTGATGTTGGAATAGCAGAACAACATGCAGTAACCTTTGCTGCTGGACTGGCTTGTGAAGGCCTCAAACCTTTCTGTGCAATTTATTCATCTTTCATGCAGAGGGCTTATGACCAGGCAAGACAAATGCCTGCAATTAGTCTCTTTGTAGAATATAGTGCATTTTCAGTGAATGTCAGAATCTGCAGATTTTACGGCCTAAAAATCTCGCTAACCGAGTTCATGGTGGTTCTGTATCCAGGTAGTGCATGACGTTGATTTGCAAAAGCTGCCTGTGAGGTTTGCCATGGACAGAGCAGGTCTTGTTGGAGCAGATGGTCCTACACATTGTGGTGCATTTGATGTTACTTTCATGGCATGTCTCCCTAACATGGTTGTAATGGCTCCTTCTGATGAAGCGGAGCTATTTCACATTGTAGCAACTGCTGCTGCCATTGATGACAGACCAAGTTGTTTCAGATACCCAAGAGGAAATGGGATTGGTGTAGAGCTTCCGGCTGGAAACAAAGGAATTCCCCTTGAGGTACATTTTAATTTCCACTATGCCTTTAATGCTGTCTGATATCTATCAGAAGACGATTAAGTAATGGTTTTTCCTGTAAAAAAAATTGCAGGTTGGTAAAGGCAGGATATTGGTTGAAGGGGAGAGAGTGGCTCTATTGGGATACGGCTCAGCAGTGCAGAACTGTTTGGCTGCTGCTTCTGTGTTAGAATCCCGTGGCTTACAAGTAACAGTTGCAGATGCACGTTTCTGCAAACCACTGGACCGTGCTCTCATAAGGAGCCTTGCAAAATCACACGAGGTACTTGTCACTGTTGAAGAAGGATCAATTGGAGGTTTTGGATCGCATGTTGTTCAGTTTATGGCCTTAGATGGGCTTCTTGATGGCAAGTTGAAGGTAAAACTTTGCTGAAGATATTTCGTGCCTATGTGTAGTGGTTCATCTGGTTATTTCTCAAATGTTACTGTGAGTTGTTCTAATAGCTGTATCAGCAGTCTTCAAAGATTACTTAACTGTCACTTCTTTATTTTATGCAGTGGAGACCAATAGTTCTTCCTGATCGATACATTGACCATGGATCTCCTGCTGATCAGTTGGCAGAAGCTGGCCTAACACCATCTCACATTGCAGCAACAGTATTTAACATACTTGGACAAACCAGAGAGGCTCTAGAGGTCATGACATAAGATGCAAGAACTGTAAAAGAATGTATATTATAAAATATAGTTTTAGGACAAGTCACCAACTAGCTGAAACAGTTGTAAGCTGTTATAACTTTCATAAGCAGGTTAACACATAATACTTATTCTCCAAATATGTAAAGTTTCCATGGCTGAGCCACAGTTCAAGACCTCTAAGTCTCTTCAAAGAGTTGTGATTAACTCATGTGGTTTCTGGTTGCGTAACCGTTGCTAGATTTGGAGTTAAATTTCAACGGCCTGAGTCCATGAAGACAAATGAATATAAAAGATTTTGTCTTTTGTAGTTGCACAAGAAAGGCAACTCAATGACATTTCAAGTATGAAATCACATAAAGTTGAAAGAAGTTTTGTGAACTCAGCGTCACAATTGACTTAATTAATTGCCTTTCAGTCATGGTCTTGATTAGCCATAAGAATGCATAGATGAAACCATTTTCTTCAAGAGAAACTATGCTATGCATGTTTGAAGACCTATTAGAATCGACAGATACAATCTCCTAAACGAAGGGTCGAAAAGAAAGCAGAAACAAAGAAGTGTTGCCTTCTACAATACAACTTTCCCTTTCAAAATAGTTGCTCCATTAGTTTAAAAAAGAATGACCTAATGTCTTTTTTAGTTCGTTTAAAAAAGAATGATCTCTTTTTTTTTTGGTAATATTTTAATTTCAACTTTTCATATGATATATTTAGGACCACAAGATTAAAGAATATTTTAATATATTTGATACAACTTTAATTTAAGACCACAAAATTTAAAAATTTTCTTTATTTTTTTAAATTTTATGTCAAATTAAAATAGTCACATTCTTTTTGAAATGGAAGTACTATTTACAACTTGTCATGTAGAAGCACACGAGGCTAGATTGATGCATACTATTGCCTCTTGATTGAGCACAAAACAAACTTCCTGTAGAGTCCACACATGTATCTCTTTTTTTCAATAACATAGATATTCGAGTCCCTTTGCACGTGACTCAACTAATGCGTCGTGTACCTGCTAGAAGCTACCTATCTCCTACTTGTACAAGTATCACACGACTCTACTCACCAAGTCTACAAATGTGACTTTTAGGTATTCATTTAGTGTGTGTGCTTGGTTAGGCAGATTGGTCATGTCCAAGTGTTCAGATGCATGTATCAATATTATTTAAAGGGCTTAAGTAATCGACGTGCACTTAAAGTTAACTCAAAAATTTACTTAAACTTTTTAATTAGGATCTACACCTATTAGATCTTTAATTTATTTAAATTTTGATCTAATTAGATCTTTTTTACACAATCAGCAAAAAGTATATAGAGAGTGTAACACATTCGCGTTACGTGGCATAAACGACGAAGTAAAAAATAACACTTAGCATTGAATTAAAAAATATTTCATAACTAATTAAATTATAATTAAAAAAGAATTACTTCTAATTTTTTTTTAAATAAAAATTAAACCACCCTGCCCTGCCCTTGCCCCCCCCCTCACACCCTCGTCTTCTTCATTAACTTTTTTCTTTCAAAAAAAAAGGCAAAAAACTAAACACCCCTTCCCCCCTCTCCTCTTCTTCATCTTGTACTCAAGAATTCTTCGACGTAGCTTTATGCTTTTCGACAAAATTCTTTCTCTTTTACATGATAAATGAGACGAAGAAAACTCAAAATGGATTGAGGAAGATGAATAGCTTATTGATTTATGAAAATAACATTTTAATTTTTCTTTTTGAATTAAATTTACAATTTTATTGATTTGTGAAAAAAAATACATTTATATTTTTCCGGTAAATTTTTATTTTTTCTGGCAAGGTTTCATTTTTTTGGCAAACTAATGACGGGAAAGAATTAAGAATAAGATCGAATTAAGAACAAAAGAATTCAAACATAAATTCAAAATTAAGAACAAAAAAAGTAGAAAAAATGAGAGGAGAATTAAGTTTAAGAAAAAATGAGGAAGATGAGTGGGAGAAGAAGATGAAGAGGGGGGTAATGGATGGGGATGGTTGGGTAGGAGCCTTTTTTTTTTTTTTTTTTTTTTTTTTAACAAAATTGTGTTTTATTAATAATTTTTTGGGGCCCTCAGTGCCACTTGGCACGTTTTCGTTCGTGATTTAGTCAAAAAATACTTTCTCACGCGCTCCTATTGAGTGAAAAACACACGAAATTTCGTGTAGGTAAAAAAGGCCTGATTGAATTAAATTCGGATAGATTAGGGGTCTAATAGGTATAGGTCAGGAATCTAAGTGAATTTTTGGGATAACTTTAACTGCCTCTAGATGATTTAAGCCTACTTAGAGCTATAATCATTTATTTGGTGTCATCCACTTTCAAGTAATGGAATGAATAGGGAAAAATCATTATTTTCATCCTAAATTCTACTTGAAAAGTCGAAGATACACCTAAACTATTAAAGTGACCTAATACACATCTATACTATTTAAAAGTGAAATTATTTACCCCTTTAAATGTTATAACCAGATTTTTTCTTAAATGTGTGTAGACACGCTGATACTTGTCAATAGCATATTTTTTACTTTTTTTCTTGTTTTTTAAAAGATTAATCTCTTTTCTTTTTCTAGCTAAAAATTATTCCATATACACTACTGAGATACATGTTTGTTTTTTGGGGAAGACACATTGCCGGAAAAATATGATTGTCTTGGTTATTAAGAATTTGAGAAACGAGAAAAGAGAAAAGGAGAAAGAAAATAACAGAAAAACAACAAGCTCAAAAATCTAAAAGAAGTCCGATTAAAGTCATCATTGGAAGTGGAAGTCAGCTCCATCAATTTTTTCAGTATCTGCACTAGCTTTTGCCTACTGCTGCTTCTTCAATTACCAACTTCAATCTTTGTTTTTCAGTTTAAATCTGGGCAAAGCCCATTTATTGATAAAAATAAATTTGATCGGATCAAAACAACTCGAATCAAACAAGCAAAATAACTTTAATTTTTTCACCATTTCACAATCTTCCGCTATTTTTTAAAATTCGAAAAAAACAAATTCAATTTGATAAAATTTGAGCAAATTATTACGCAATTCATAAAAAACCCCAAATCTTAACCCCCAAATTCTAGCAAATCATAAACCCATAATCATAAACACAATCGATTTTGCTCGAATTGGATTTATGATTTGCTCGAACAAATCATAAATGCAAGATACCCCCAATTCAACTTTGTAAAATTCGATAAATTCATAACTCAATTCGCAAAATTCGAGAAGTTCACTACGCAATTCAATAAAATACAAGAAATTCAGAATCCAATTCGTGAAATTTAAGATATTCATAACTCAATTTTGTAAAATTCAAATAACCCACAATTCAATTTGATTTTCAACTATCTACAATAAAATGTTGAAAAAAAAGTTAAAAGGATAAATATATATGTAAACTCAACGATGAATTCATGGAGGTTAGAGAAGAAATTGAGCTAAGAAATTAAAAATGAAGTTAAGAAAGAGAGGAGAAAAGATTAAAGAAGATAAAGATGAAGAGAAAAACAAGAAGAGGGAAACACAAAAAAATAAAAATTATATAAATATTAAAAAAAAGTAATTAAATATAATTAGTTATTAAAATCTAATTGAATAATAACATATGGATGTTTTAATAAGTTTTTGATATTTTTTTGATTTTTAACGCACGTGTACGAATGCGAATATCACTTTTTATGTCAAGTTATTTACGAGGGATAAATAGTATAAAATATATTAAGTCACTTCAATAATTTAGATATATTTTAACTTTTCAAGTATAATTTAAGATAACAATGATGGCTTTTCCCGAAATAAAAACGGAACCACTTGATCACTGACAGGGTACACCCTCAGGCTAAGAAGATTCTCCAAAGTGGTCCGCCCGCGGCTTAATCGTCATATTCAGGATTTGTTGCTGTCCACTAAAGTTTGTCTATTGCATTTCCAATTATGATGATTAATATAGTGCTTAACATATTCTTGGAAATCTGCAATTGCTCTCTGCTTTGGTACGTGCAAACAAACAATATAAGACATCTAATCTAAAATAAAAATACTACAATCCACTGACAGATCACTAAAGATCATGCTGTTTTTGGATAAAACTAATTTAACCGCACATGCCTAACACTGTGTCACATATATTATTTAATTATTTAAAATTAAATAATTTTATCTATTATTAAGATTTAAACATTATTATGTATTTAAAATTTTTAAAAATTTAATACTTCTTAAATTTTTTTAATTCTAACGTTTTTATATTTATTTTTAAAATTTTCAAATCTTCTTAAAATAAAATTTAGTTGATTTCGAATTCTTAAACTAATGAAAAAAGTATTAGTTGTCATTAATTCAGATAACTTCAAATAAGAAAATGTTTTACCATAAATATATTTTATTGATTTTCAACTTTTAAATATTAGAAAAAATAATGAAAAAACGATTTTATCTAAAACAAAAACTTTTAATGAATGATAAAAGTTCAAACAATATTTCTAATGTCTTTCACATTTTTAATTAATTATTATTATTATTATTATTATTATTATTATTGTAGATTATAGATATAGATAAATTAAAGTTCCCAGTGGGTCTATTCCATTAGTTAGGATATTTCTAGTGGGTTCACTAGTTTAACCGCACGTGCCTCGTATGTGTAGTATTTGATTATTTAAAATTAGACAATTTTGTTTATTGTGAAGATTTTTAATAAAGTGCAAAAAATTCAAATCACTTCTCAAATATCCTTTACTCTTTAATATAATAATGTAAACATCATATATATTTTATTGTAAGCACATATATATTTTACCACCAGATGTTTCAAGTAGTTAATGGATCGTCACTTTTGCGTTTGTCATGCAGTACCTTTTTTTCTTGCTGTTAGAGGCTAAGAGAGATGCATCGCTTTGAACAATATTTGTAGTACAATTATTTTTATTTCTTTCTATTTTTAAATTCTTTCTTTATTTTTAAGGTTAGATTTTTAGAAAATCGTTGATTACTTACTTAAAACTTTTAAAAATTTAGTACTTATTATATTTTTTCTTATTCTAACGTTTTCATATTTATTTTTATTTTTTTCTAATCTTCTTAAAACCAACTTTAGTTGATTTAAAATTCTTAAACTAATGAAAAAGATATTAGTTGTCATTAAATCTGATGACTTCTAATAAGGAAAGATTTTATTATAAATATTTAATTAATTTTTAACTCCTTATATTCGAAAAATAATAAAAAGATGATTTTATTTGAAACAAAGATTTTTAATGAAGGACAAAAAGTTCAAACAATATTTCTAAGGCCCTTCACATTATTTAAAATTAAAAGATTTTGTCTATTACGAAAATTTCAAATAAAGTGCAAAAAGTTTAAACCACTTCTCAAAGATGTTTCACATTTCAATATAATAATGTAATAACATATATTTTATTATAAGTACATATATATTTTATCACCATAAGTTTCGAGTGGTTGATGGATTGTCACTTTTTTGTTGGTCATGCAGTATCTCTTTTCTTGTTGCTAGAGGCTAAGAGAAACGCATTGATTTAAAATCATATTTGTAGTACAAATATTTTTTACTATATTTAAAATCTTTTCTTATTCAAAGTTAAATCTTTAAAAAATCTTTGATTACATACTTCTTACTTATTTAAATCTTTTAAAATTTTGATACTTCTTATATTTTTCTTATTCTAAGCTTTCATATGTATTTCCAGATTTTTCGAATCTTCTTAAAATCAACTTTAATTTATTTAAAATTCTTAAACTAAAAAAAAATGTATTAGTTGTCATTAATTCTGTTGACTTCTAATAAGAAAAAGTTTTACTATAAATATTTAATTAATTTTCTCGCACGTGTGCGAAGATTTTTAATGAAGTTCAAAAAGTTCAAATCACTTCTCAAAGATCCTTCACATTGTAATATAATAACGTAAACATAACATATATTTTATTGTAAACACATATATATTTTATTACCAGAAGTTTCAAGTGGTTAATCGATCATCACTTTTGCGTTTATCGTGCAATACCTCTTTTTCTTGCTGCTAGAGGCTAAGAGAGACGCATCGATTTGAACCATATTTGTAGTACAATTATTTTTATTTTCTTTTTCTACATTTAAAATCTTTCCTTATTTTAAAAGTTAAATCTTTAAAAAATCTTTGATTACTTACTTACGACTTTTAAAAATTTGATACTTCTTTTCTTATTTAATCGCTTTCATATTTATTTCTAGATTTTTCAAATTTTCTTAAAATCAGCTTTAGTTAATTTAGAATTTTTAAACTAATTAAAAAATATTAGTTGTCATTAGTTCTGATGACTTGTACTAAGAATTTTTTTTACCATAAATATTTTATTAATTTTCAGCTCTTAAGTATTTAAAAAATAGTGAAAAGATGATTTTATCTAAAGCAGAGACTTTTAATGAAGGACAAAAAACTTAAAAAATATTTCTAAGGTCCTTCACACTTTTAATATAGTATATATTATTATTATTATTATTATTATTATTATTATTATAGATAAATTAAAATTTCCAGTGGTCTATTCCATTAGTTAGGATATTTTTTACTCCTAATAGCTTCTTTCTAGATTTCTCTTTTGGGTTATGGTGTGTGAATTTACACATGTTTTATAGTCTACCTGAGTCATCCTTGCTATTTAGTTTTATTTAATTCATCTTGTCACACCCCTTTTTTTTAACCGAAAAAGATTCATTTTGGGTTCGAAAGGGTTTTTATTATTAAGTGACAAAAGAAAACGATTTTTTTCGAAGAAGGATTATTTTTACATCTGAAATCAGAGTCGCCACTTGGCATAATCTGGTGTGCCAAGTCACCTTTGGAAAATCCTTTTCAAAATTATTTTGACTCTTTTAAAACTGGTTTGCGAACAGAGATTCCGGCTAAGGAATTCTGTTGATCGAGGGGAAGGTGTTATGCACCCCTCGATCCCGTGGTTCGACCACGGTCGCTTGGTGAAGCATATCGGCAATATTTGACACTACAAATGCATAAACCACACAAAGTACGCGATAACAATCAATCACACAAACAAACAAAACAATCCAAAATTTAGTGTCCAGTCCAATTATACAACCCAAAGTAAAAAGAAATGTGAGAATAAAAATTTCTATTCTAACCTACCCTAATCCTAATTACGCTCCCAAGCTACCCGACACCTCGGGCCTTCATCACGGATGTCCTCCGAGTACATAATACTTTGGGGCATTTCCCGGTGAATAAATACAATGTGTCTCGGGGCATTCCCCGGCTAAATGAATACATTTCGAATTAAATACGACAAAACTAGAAAGAAATATTCACATGCACATTTCAACATTCAACCGAAACACAAGTTCTAAAATTTGCCTACCCAAACCTATATTACCCTATTCGTTTCAACGTAGCATGATAATATCGTGTTTCATATCGACAGTAAATCAAAATTAAAATGAATCTATCCTTTTTGTCAATTTTTCATTTCTCACCCCCCAAATCCATTTTAACCACATTATTAAACCACTCGACTATCAAGCCATTTTTCAAAATCCGAAATCAACAACACATACCCCAATGAAGATTCAAACATTTAAGCATACCGATCATTCATATTCACATCAACAATTAACATTTGCTCAAAATATTCAAACAACCGCAAAATCACGACATCAACCAAAATTCGAGATAATGAAAGAGTAAAGTTAAGAGATGGACCTTCAAAGAATTGATTTCGTTGATAATATAGAATTACAGAAATCCAAATTCGAGAGCCCGAATAGAAACCTTGACGACAAACCAACTTGACACAAAAGAAAAACCAAACTCGAAGTCCGATTCGAATACCAAATCTGTAAAGCGACTGAGAGTACTCAACACATACCCTGCGACACGAACAGATGGGGTCCACCTATGAATTTTCCACTGGAGTTAATTCAAATCTTACTGGGATTGACCCTAACAAACGACGCTGACCTGAACGGACCAAAATCTAACCCAAAAACACCGAAACTAACTTGAACAAACCGAAGTCTAACCCAAACCATCCAAAATCTGACCCAAACCAGCTGGAATCAACCCGTTCAGGCAGATTTCAGACTGATTTCATTGTTCGATCTTGGTTCTTGGTCGGGGATATGGTTCAAATTGGGTTTCCAACAGGTTTTGGAGTTAAACCAGGGCTGGTGAAGTTATTTTTGATGAAGAGTGGGCGGGATAACTCGATCTCTAAACGATTTCTTCTCTCTCGAAGTCTCTCACATCATTTTGCTCTTTATGTGTATGTGTGCGATTTTGGGTGAGACTGTGTGTGTCAATATTGAGAGGGAGTTCTGAGGGGGTTAATAGCGTCTGTGTATGTATATGTTTTCCAGGAAGAAGGCCCCTTCACTATTTCCTTTTTCTTATTTCCCAAAAGTCCCTCTCTGTATGTATTAGTGTAGGTATATAAAGAAAAAGGGAAACTTTCCCCTTTCTCTCTAATAACGTGGGCCTTTTTGATATATAATGGAAAAAGAATGAGTACTACCCTTCTTAGAAGGTTCCTCTTATTTTTGTTTTTAATCCATGTTTCTTTCTTTGTGGACAAGAAAAAGGAAAGGGAGGTAGAGGGTCACGTGGAGGGTAGGGTAGGTGAGGGTAGGGGTATGGGGTAGGTTGTTAGGATGAGGTGTAAAGTTGGTTAGGGGTTTGTTTAAAGTTGTTATTTTTGTATTTTTTGAGGGTATAATAACATGGATGAGGGTACACAGTAAAATTGGGTAAAAAATGCTATCGGGGAGGAACGAAATTAGGTGTCTACATCATGCCCCCTTTGAATGTAAACATGAAATTTTTTTAGGCAAAGAAGTAGACAATAAGACAGAGTTTTGTCCCAGCCATTATTTAAAGGAAGAAACAGAAAGAAGAAGGACAACCGAGTCTTGACTTAGGACATCTTACCAACCCAAATTATGGAGGAATAGAATGACCAGTATCTCAAAAGATTTAAAAGAAAGGAACAATATCGAGTTGGAGAGTCGAGTGAGGTTCCATCGAGGTTCCGATCCGCGGCTCTGTCATTACATCAAAATGAAAATTACAAGCTAAAACATAAATGAAATTACAAAATTCCTATCTATGCAGCTTCTTTTGGACTCTTGACTTGAGTTTCATCACCCTATTCTTCAGGCGGGCTCCTGACTTGTAATTTCTTCGCTTTGTTGCTTGACTTTTAACTTCTTCGCGTTGTTGTTTTACTTTCAACTTCTTGACCTTGTTGTTTGACTTTCAATCTCTTAACCTTGTTACTTGACTTTCAATTTCATCACCCCATTCTTCAGGCGGGCTCCTGACTTTCCATTTCCATCGCCCTGTTCTTCAGGCGGGTTCCTGAATTTCAATTTCATCACCTTATTCTTCAGGCGGGCTCCTGAAACCAAAATCAAAACTAAAATGAAAATTATCCAAAACAAGGATTATGATAAAGAAAAATTTCATTCATTCATTTTTGTTGAAAATAATGTCCCATTTTTTAGGAGGGTCCTGAACATAAAGTAAATTTCCATTTTTCAGGAGGGTCCTGAACAGAAAGTAAATCCCATTTTTCAGGGGGTCCTGAACAGAGAGTAAAATCTCATTTTTCAGGAGGGTCCTGAACAGAAAGTAAAATCCCACTTTTCCAGAAGGGTCCTGAACAGAAAGTAAAGTCCCATTTTTCAGGAGGGTCCTGAACATAAAGTAAAATCCTATTTTTCAGGAGGGTCCTGAGCAGAAAGTAATGTCCCATTTTTCAGGAGGGGCCTGAACATAAAGTAAATTCCCATTTTCTAGGAGGGTCCTGAACTGAAAATGAAATTCCATTTTTCAGGAGGGTCCTGACCAGAAAGTAAAGTTCCATTTTTCAGTAGGGTCCTGAACAGAAAGTAAATTTTATTTTACAGGAGGGTCCTAAACATAAAGAAAACTTCCATTTTCCAGGAGGGTCCTGAACAGAAAGTAAAGTCCCATTTTTCAGGAGGGTCCTGAATATAAAGTAAAGTCCCATTTTTTAGGAGGGTCCTGAATAGATAGTAAAGTCCCATTTTTTAGGAAGGTCCTGAACAGAAAGTAAAGTTCCATTTTTCAGGAGTGTCCTGAACAGAAAGTAAAGTCCCATTTTTCAGGAGGGTCCTGAAAAGAAGGTAAAATCCCATTTTCTAGGAGGGTCCTGAAAGGAAAGTGAAATCACATTTTTCAGGAGGATCCTAAATAGAAAGTAAACTCCCATTTTTCAGGAGTGTCCTGAACAGAAAGTAAAGTCCCATTTTTTAGGAGGGTCCTGAGCAGAAAGTAAAGTCTCATTTTTCAGGAGGGTCCTGAACAGATGGTAAAGTCTCATTTTTCAGGAGGGTCCTGAACAGAAAGTAAAGTCCCATTTTTTAGGAGGGTCCTGAACAGAAAGTAAAATCCCATTTTCCAGGAGGGTCCTGAACAGAAAGTAAATTCCCATTTTCCAGGAGGATCCTGGACAGAAAGTAAAATCCCATTTTCCAGGAGGGTCCTGAACATTAAGTAAAATCCTATTTATGCTTTCCCAAAGGTAGCTGAACTCATTGAACAAAAACTTTACCCCTGTTTCATCAAAAAAAATTTGTCAGTTAAAACTTAGTGGAGTCCTGCAGCACTTGGCTTCTCAGCATCAGCTCCAGCACTCGCTCCTTTCATCTTTGTTCCGAATCGCTAACACTTGCCCCTGTTTTGCCACCTCATTGACCCGGATCCAGATTGAGGGAGATTAGTTCTGACTTAAATAATGAATTTCAATTTTTCCATGCCTTTGAGATGCACCCTTTTCCAAATCTGAATACTCCCACGAACCCAACAGCCGATCGGTTGATAGACTTTCTTTGCTTTGTGTTAAATTATGATCATATTTCTTTCATGTGCTGGTTCTCAACTTTTCCTCATACAATTGGGAAGACTGGTAGAAAGTTTTGAAATCTTTTCTCACTTGCTTTGACACAAACTTGACTTTAGATATAAAGAAATGATGGTGACTTTTATTTTGATAAATGCACAAAAAGACAAAATATTAATATGTAAATGAAAGAAAAGGACAATGTCCCTTATTCAAAAAGCAAACTTATCTGAATACGACACCGACTCCAATGAGTTTGACATGCATTTTGGATTAAGTTGCCTGATCTTCCTATCCAAACTTCCCATTTGTTGTTGAGTTCATGCCTTTTCCACTGAGCCGCTTCTTCAAATCCATTGGACTCATACATCTCATTCGATGGAAGACAACTTGAAAGACTTTTTCCAACCAATGTTTTTCCATTTCACTTTTCATCTTTCTCTCGAACTCGCCATCGCCTTATGGAGTCCGTGAGGGTTTTCACCAATAAGACTCTCTCATTTTCATTTCTCCGAACTCACCATCGCCTTATGGTACCCGCGAGGGTTTTCAACAATAAGACTCTCTTATTTTCATTTCTTTCCTGATTTCTTACACTGAGGAAAACAAGTAACACCCCATGATATATCATCATATTCATTGCATGCTTAGACTTAACATTATCAAAAATTGATATGAAGGACTTTCTTTGGTTGTTTTTTGATAGGGTTAGAAGAGGATGACAAGAGGCTCAAATGACACTTGAAGTAGTGGTGAGATTTAAAACTTTTGGAATCGAATCAAACAATGCATTAACTCATGCCCTAGTTGTTGTTGACTGGGTGACTCTAAAATCTTTATTTGGTTGGACCGATCTCTGAGTAGGGCAACCTATATATCTCACTCCCGAGAGAGGAGAATCAGGTCGCACGTAGTTCCATCAGCTTGTTTTTGTTTTGATTTGAATTTTTTTTCTTTTTTGAACTCTTTCTTTTATTCTTATTTTTCTAACATTTATCTGTTACTCTATTTTGATTCCCAAAGAGGGATATGAAAGAAAAAATAAAACTTAGCTCAAACGGGTAAACAAAGGATTACACAATATTTGGATAGAAGAATAAAATGCCTTCATCATATCAATCTTCAAAAATGCAAGTAATAATCATGCAATAAAATCAACAAAGGATAAAATATCATACATAATATCTTTTGACCGCGTCAGCATTGATAGCCATTTTTGCCATTTTGCCTTTAATATCTGTCAAATATAAAGCTCCATTAGGCAACACTTTATTTACAATAAGGGACCTTGCTAGTTTGGAGAGAACTTGGCTTTCGCTTTAACCTGGTAAGGAAGGATACGCTTCAATACCTACTGACCACTTCAAAATGCCTGGGTCGTACCTTTCTATTATACGCTCGATCCATTCTCTTCTAATATAATTGGCCATGACAAACCGACGTTAGCCTTCTTTACTCAATGAAACTCAATTGTTCCAATCGGCTTTTGGCCCACTCATCATCATCAATCTCAGCTTCCATAATGACTCGAAGAAAAGGAATTTCAACTTCTGCAGGAATGACTACTTCCGTCCCATACACCAATAAATATAGAGTTGCCCCTGTTGAAGTGTGAACAGTAGTGAGATAACTATTTATAAACATAGATCATCTGAAAAATTAAACTATTAGACTTTGATGGCTTGGCTATGGCAGATTTACAAACCTTAACTTGAGGAGTTAGTGAATTTGCAGACTTCAACTTATAGATATAGAGCATCTGAAGACTTCAACTTGCAGACTTTATGAACTTCCAAGCTTTAATATTATGAATTTGAAAGCTCCAATATGAAGACTTAGTGAATTTGAAGACTTCAACTTATAAACATAGATCATCTGAATACTTTAGCTATCGTACTTTGAAGGATTTGATATGGAAGATTTGAAAGCTTCAACTTAAAGATTTAGTAAATTTAAAGACTTTAACTTATAGATATAGAGCATTTGAAGACTTCAACTTGCCGGTTTCAAGCTCTATTGAAGAAATTTATTATCTGTAGGGGTTTACCCCTATCGAGCCATCAACACTTAGAGTAAGCCTGAAAATTGATGAAGAGATTACTTGTAAACTTGAATTTTATGTGACTGGTAAAGCTGAAACTTGTATTTTTTTGGCCCTCGTGCAATTGAACTTAGAACAAAATTCCAAGCACTTGTGTACCTTAGTGAAGAGGATCAAGTCATAATGTAGTTCTGGGTGAGTGTTTTTTTTAAATATATATATTCTTTTGTGTCCTAACTTTTGTCTAGGTTGACTCTTTCAAGGTTTTCAACCTAGAAACTTTTTTATTAAAGTCGTACATAATTTATACTCTTGTGGGATAGGTGGACATACAGTTTATTCTCGTTCCTTAAGGAGCTTAGTGTTTCTTAAAGGATAGTACTTCTTCAAGAACTTGACATTATTAGGATCAATTTTCACCCCATCTGCATCGACAAACTTGTAAGCATGATTTGAATATACCTCTTGAATAGCATCTGGTCCATTCCACTATGAGGTAAATTTACCCCTAGACTTATAAGAAGTAATAATGGGTCTTCTTAATACAAGGAATTGGTCAAGCAAACTCTTTTGTTGAAAAAACGAGATAGACAGGCTTGATAATATTTTAGATTTTGCGGAGCCTCCAGCCTCTTCTCATTAAGAACTTCTAACTTCTCAAGACGCAACTTAGCATTTTATTCTTTAGTGAGCCCTTCTTGAATATCCAATCTTAAATAAGGTATTTGACGCTCAAGCGACAGAGCTACTTTAACTCCAAACACAAGTGATTATGGGATTGCTTGTGTTGGTGTATGGTGCATTATCCTATATGCCCACAAAGCTTCTTATATATGTTTATGCTAGTCTCGTTTGGATTTGGAGATGACTTTCTTCAAAAGATTGCATAAAATCTTATTGAATGCTTTGTCTAAACTATTGGCGGTAGCATGGTGCATATAAGATTTATGTTGCTTGAAACCAAAAAGATCACAAATTTTATTCATAAATTTTTTAGCAAATGGCTTGTGTTGTCGGTTATTATATACTGAGGGATTCCAAAATAGTAGATGATATTCACTCGGATGAAGTTCGAAACATTCTCCTTCTTCACTTATTTGAGGGCAACAAGTTTAGCCTATTTTGAAAAGTTCAGTTGCGGTCAAGATGTATAAGTGTTCTTCAGAAGATTTTAACAGTGGTCCGACAATATTTAATCCCAAAGCATTGAATGCCCAAGATTACATAGTTGGGTGTAATGCTTTAGGATGTTATTCGCTTGAAATTAACAAGCTTTGCATCTTCTAGAATAGACCAAACAATCTTTTACCATCATTGGCCAATAATATCCCATTCTTTTAATGTGAAAAGAGGTTTGATCCAGACTGATGAGATCCACAAACTCTCAAGTGCACTTCTTACAAAGCTTAAACTTCTTTTTAATCTCCTAAACATCACAAAAGTAATCCCTCAAATAATTTTTTGTATAACGCTTCCTTGTAGTAAAGGAAATGAGGTACACGATGACGAATGTCAGTCTTTATCCTTGGATCTTTTGGAAGTATTCCATAACAAAAATAGTCAATGACAGATCGTATCTAATCTCCTTTATGACTTCAGACGTAGCAACAAGGTGTTCAACCTTGTTTTCTACATATTCATCCTCATTGGATGGTGATACTATCCAATCTTAATAGATAGTAAATCGATTCTATTTAGAAGAGTTAGGGTTGAGGCTAAAGCAGCCAAGGCATCAACTTACCTATTTTGTTTCCTTGACACGTGATGGAGGGTCACTTCTCCAAGTCATCCCATCAACTTTTGAGCACAATCATGATATAGGCGTAGATCAAGCTTTTTGACTTTGTAGCTTCTTAAGAGCTGCATGATCACTATTTGGGAGTCGCTAAAGAGTTGTAATTATCGTTGCTTTATGTAGAATGCCATATTGAGTCTGAGTATTAACGTTTTATATTCATCAACTTTATTGGAGAAATGTTTTTTCGAGGTAAAATAGTATGGGATGGCCTCTCCTTGTGGAGTTACAAATACCGCACCGGCACCAGCCCCACCTCAATGTGTGGTACAATTAAAATACATCTTCCACGGGGGTCTAACAATAACTATTATATCTTTATCAAAAAATTCATCGGCCAGTTCCCAATCATCAGGTATTGAGTGATCAATTTTGTAAATATTTATCCCTTTACTATTTTTTGAGAAATTTACACGATCTCAAACTATTGAAATTAAAGGTACTATCTTGCAAGTCAGTCACTAAGGATTGGTTTCGACATTAAAAACTTGACAAAATTTTCCTTAGACACAAGACGAATGACATGAGCTAGAAAGTAGTTCTTTTTTTGGGTTGATAAAGTAAATGCAAAAAATAAATTTTTGATTAGAGAATAATTTATATCATTTGGTTTCATCATTCTTCTCAGATAGTAAAGCGAGTTTTCTTTGCCTTCACTATTTTTTTGAGCCAATAGTGCTCTAATTGATCATTCTTGTACCGCAATATAGAATATCAACGATTTTACAGGTATAGATGTCGCAAGAGCTGGAGGCTTCATCAAGTATGATTTGATACTTTTAAAGGACTTACTACAAGCTTGGTCTCATTCGAAAGAAGCATCTTTCTTCCTAAGACGGCTAAATGATTGACATTTTCTAGCTAGGTTTGAGATTAACCTCCTTAAATAAGCTAGCCTCCTTGAAGTCTTTTTACTCATGAATATTTTGAGGGTCGGACATCTTCAGAATTGCATTGACCTTGGCTTTTTCAATTTAAATTTCTCATTACCGTACAATGAAGCCAAAAAATTTGCCAGAAATAACTCCGAAGGCATATTTTAATGGATTCATCTTAAGTTGATATCTTCATAGCAACTAGAATACCATTCTTAGGTCTTTCAAGTGGTTGTCCCTCTTACTTGACTTCATCACTAAGTCATCCACATTACACTTAATATTTTTATGGAGTAGTCTATCAAATATGTTTTTATATCCCTTTGATAAGTGGCACCATTATTCTTTAAACTAAAAGGCATCAACTTATAGTAATAAATTCCTTTGACCATATGATATATAGTGAACTCGTCATCTTTTGGTGCCATGCGTATTTGGTTATAGTCGAATGAATCATCCATGAAGAATATTGCCTCATAACCACTAGTATCATTAATCATAAACTCTAGAATAGGAATAAAAAAATCATCCTTAGGGCATGCATTTTTAAGATCCCTTAAGTCGATACAAACTCAAATTTGTCCATTCTTTTTCCTCATAGGAATAATACTTAAAATTCATGTGGAGTATTTAAATTTATGAATAAATCCAGCTTTGATGAGTCTGTTAACCTTATTATCAATCAATTCTGTTAACCTTATTATCAATCAATTGAACCAATTCTGGCCTAAATCACCTTTGGGATTGCTTAATAGGAAGAGCACTATTGTTGACCACCAAATGATGGACTATTACTTTCGTATCTAAGCCAGGCATCTCATTATAACTCCAAGTGAAGACATCACTATATTTTTCGAGTATGTTAATATAAGCATTTCTTCATCCATTTCTAGAAAAACGCTCAAGTAAGTTGGACTTGGGTCTTCATTAGTTCTAAGATTGACTACCTTCAAGGGATGTATTATGGTCTTCACACATTCTTCAAGTTACGATGAGGCATCTCTAGTATCTTTCTATTCTTGAGGATTATATTCATTAATAGATATGTGGTAACACCAGGATATCTTTCAGCTCTTCATCAACCTTCGTTTGAGATGAGGCATCATTCTCACTTTAATTGTAATATGATACGAAAAGCTTACATTTTTTTCATCTTTCTCATGTTTCTTGGTATAAACTATAGTATGAGTCTTTGTTTTTAACACCCCCTTCCATGAAACCATGAGTTTCATATGTTTCCTTATTCTAGAAGGAATTAAACTTTGGAAATCCTTCTGGATTCTAGGTGAAGTGTGCATTGTCGTGCTTTGATAACTTTTCGATGTTTGTCACTTTTTTTCTTATTTACTGTACCCAATCTCCCAAATATAGAATTTCCCGTGGTTTATTCTTGAAATATCCTGGGGTTTGAACCTTAAAATTTTTTTGGGTTTTAAACTCTCTAAAATTATACGACTTAGGCTTACTAGTCGTATGATGTTGGTATGAAATAGGGGACCCAAGTCATATGTTAAGAAGTGTGTTCTAGATCATGTACTTTCCTAGGTATAGCTAGACTCCATACGAGTCATATGGATATGGTACGTGAGAGTCGTGCCATTCGTATGTTGGATAGTATCCAACCCATTTTGAATCTGTCTTGGATACGGTTTGAGGGTACTTGTCATGTAATAAAGATATGACTTAGATAAATAAGTCATATGTTGGATAAAATATGGTATCCAATATTCTGACCAATGTACGAGTAGAGGGTAACACTCATATCATGTGAGTACAATTGGAGGGGTCAAATCGTACCCTTTTGTAGTGATTTTTACAATTTAAGTTGTGGGTATTCTCGATATTTCTCCCCTTAACCCCTTTTGATCCTACGACTTAAAACACTTTTGGGACTTAATTTACCCTATTATTATCTATCAAAAATACTTTAAACACTCTTAAATCTCTCTCAAGGCGCTTGGTTCAAGAAAGGCTAGGGTTTTCTTCAAATCAATTAATTAAGGCTCTAAGGGATGGTTTCTCTCCGTACTACTTGGTATCTAAGGCATGTTACTCCTCCCACATTGTTAGTTCAACTTGTGGATGGTGTCTAACCTTAGAGTTTGTCTTTTGGACTTTGAGGATGGTGGAGTGTTCGTTCAAAAAGTGGCGCAGTCATCTTTGGGTGCAGAATCAAAGAGAAGAAAATGTTAGATCCTCTCTTGATAAGGATTAAGGATGATGTTAGTGGGTAAAAGGTGATGACCTTCGAGATTAGTGGTGATAGTTTTTTGCGGTACCAAGGGATATTATACATTCTCAATATCGATGGTTTGGGAGAGAGAATCTTGGCTAAGGCACATGAGTCGCGCTATGTTGTTCATCCTGGTTTGATGAAAATATATTATGACCTCGAGGAGATATATTGGTGGAATAACATAATGAGGGATGTGGCAAATTTTGTGGCCAAGTGTATGGTGTGTCAACAAGTGAAAGTTAAGCACATGAGGCCTGGAGGTTTGTATCAAGAAATGTTATTACCAGAGTGAAAGTGAGAAGTGATCAAGATAGATATCATTACCAGTATTCCTTGATCTCAGAATCTGTTTGATTCAATTTGGGTCATCGTAGATAGTATGACAAAGTATGCTCACTTCTTGCCAGTAAGGACTAACTTCTTGACTGAAGATTATGCGAGGTTGTATCTTTATGAGATTGTTAAGCTACATGGGGTACCGGTTTCCATCATCTTTGATCATGGTATACAATTTTTATCTCACTTTTAGTGGTCATTTTAGAAAGATTTGGTTACCAAAGTGAGTCTTAGTACTACTTTTCACCCATAGTTGGATGGGCAAGCAGAAAGGACTATTCAGACATTAGAGGATATGCTTTGTGAGTGCGTGATTGACTATGGTGGTAGTTGGGTTCAACAATTACCTCTTGTGGAGTTTAACTATAATAATAACTACCATTCTAGCATTGGGATGGTTCTATTTAAACCATTGTATGGTAGGAGATATAGGTCTCCTATTGGTTGGTTCGAGCTTGGTGAGGCAGATTTATTTGGCCAAAATTTGGTTCTCCAAGACATGGAGAAGGTAAAGGTTATTCGAGATAGACTTAAGGCCGCTTAAAGTTGTTAGAAGTCCTATGTGGACATAAGGCTAAGGGACTTGGAGTTTGAAGTTGGGGATAGGGTATTATTAAAGGTATCTCCCATGAAGGGAGTGATGCACTTTGGTAAGAAGGGGAAGCTCAGTCCCTGGTATTTTGGTCCCTACTCAGTTTTTAGATGGGTTGGTAATATTGCGTATGAGTTGGAGTTTTCTTCTAGTTTGAGCTTCATTCATCCGTTATTCTATATTTCTATGTTGAGTAAGTGTATGGGTGATCTATCTCAAATCGTGCCTATCATGGATATTGATATTTTAGATTCTTCATCTTATGAGGAGGTCTCGATTGAGATCTTAGATTGATAGATTTGTTGGTTGCGGACCAAGGACGTAGCTTTGATAAAGGTTCAATAGAGGAACTACAAGGTTGAAGAGGCTACTTGGGAAGTGGAAGAGGACATGAAGTCCAAATAACCGTTCCTGTTTTCTACTTTGGAAATTCGTGTGAAAGGTATGTGTTCTTCATCATACTTTTGTTTTCAAACTTTGTTAAAGGAAAGATTGACTTCCTTGCATCTTTGTTTTCCAACGTAGTTAAATATTAGAGTTGAGGTAGTGGGGTTTAAATTGTGTTAGTCATAACTTGTCCCATAATTCGAGGATGACAAGTGGTGGAGAATTAAAACACCCTGGGTTTTGATCCTTAGAAATTTTCTGGGTTTTGAACTCTCTGGACATCATACGACTTAGTTTTACTAGTCGTATGATGTGGGTACGACCTAGGAGGCCCAAGTCGTATGTTAAGCAGTGTGTTCTTGATCATGTTCTATCCTAGGTATGACTAGACTCCATACAAGTTGTATGGAGATGGTACGAGAGAGCCATGCCATTCGTATATTGTACAGTGCCCAATCCCTTTTGAATTTGTCTTAGATACGGTTTAAGGGTACTTTTCATATGATGAAGGTACGACTTCGATAAAGGATTCCTACGTTGGACAAAATGTGGTGTCTAATATTTGGATCAAGGTACGAGTGGAAGGTACCACTCGTATCATGTGGGTATGATTGGAGGGGTCAAACCGTACCTTTCTGTGGTGATTTTTACAATTTAAGTTGGGGGTATTCTCAATATTTTTCCTCTTAACCCCTTTTGACCCAACAACTTAAAATAATTTTGGGACTTAATTTACCCTATTATTCTCTATAAAAAACACTCTTAAATCTCTCTTAAGGCTCTTGGTTCAAGAAAGGATAGGGTTTTCTTCAAAGCAATCAACTAAGCCTCTAAGGGATGGTTTCTCTCCGTACTCCTTGGTATCTAAGGAATTTTACTCCTCCCTCATTGTTAGTTCAACTAGATTCATGTTTTAATGAATGGTTTTCATGATTTAATTATGGGTATCATTTTATTTTGAATGATATGTTGGAGGTTTTGGTTGTTAATGGATGAATATTGTTTTCCCATGTTTTTCTTATGGTTTCATGTTAAAATTATGGAATTGAACATGTGATTTCATAGGAATGGTCAGTTGGCTCGTGGTTTTGGTTTTGGAAACTATATTCCATCAACTCGTTTGTTAAAATACCTATGAGGATGGTTTTGTCACATAGTTTGACTTTTATTGAAACTATTGCATTGCATAGTATGGTAATGGAACCTATATTGGTTTAAATGGTTTGGTAAGGCCTTGGTGTCCATGGTATTGGTTTAATTAGAAATCATGTGGGGTACATGGGAATCCCTTAAGTGTTGGCTAATGACATTGCCGCAATCTATAGTCAGTATAATGATACCACTACATAATGCCTTGATATCAACACATGAAATTGGTGGTTTGGTTATGTGCTAATGGTCTTAATTGGGCAATAATAACGGGTTGTGATAGCTTACCATAAAGGTGTGAGTCCGATGGACGGATGCTTGAAACTCATGTTTACCGACATGAGGGTTAGTCATGGTGACCTTATACTTGTGGGATACACGAGAATCCCTTAAGTTATACTTGTATATATGTATCATGGAGGGTGAAGGGTACACGAGAATCTCCGAACCCTATGATATCTATGATTCATGTGGTTACTGGAGACCATTCAAGGGGTAACACTGGACCTAGATAGCTCATGGGTGGTTTATAACGGTAAAGATACACAAACCCAAGTTAAAGATTTTAAATGCATGCTATACCCGATTCCCTTTCCCGACATGGATTTTATATATATATATATATATATATATTTATGTATGGATGTGATTGTATATGGTTATTTACTTGGTTTTAAATGTTGGAATTATTTTATCCTAACTCCTAAGTACATGCTATAGTTCACCCGCTTACCCATCTTCGGGCGTTGTATCCCCACGTGATGCAAGAACCGGCCATACTCCTCCTCCTTCTTAGTGATTGGATTTTGGGAAATCTTTGTGTCATAATAAAGTGGTGAGCTTCCATACTCCAAAAGTCTCAATTTCATGTTATGGACTTCTCTACATACTTTTGTCATTTTGTAGACTTTGGTTTTTGGCTATGGTCGGGGCATGTCCCGTTCTGATATTGTTTTAATTTCGAATAAAGTCTTTGTACGACTACTTTAGGTTGGCATGGCAGGAGTTGTTACTGGTGTCAGTCTTGGCATTGGTCTTGGTATTGGGGTTGACTCTGTTTGACTGTATTTGATTTTTGATTGTTCCATCTTGTTATGTTATATAATCAGAATTCATTCGATATATGGTGTAGGGCGGTCATGTTGGGTAATAGGGGTGGTCTCCGGTCCCTGTTGGGGTTGAGGCACCCGATACGACTAGGGCCTGAGGCACCTGACACGACTAGGACCTGTTTGGGCCGTGTCAATTCTCTAAGTCAATTAAAGACATAAGGCCTTTTTTTGTAAACTATGGAAACCTCTTCCACGATGATGTGGTTGCTAATTGTCCTTTTTTAAAAGATGCAAAGTGGAGGTGGCGATGTTTACCCTAGGCCTTCACATGTCTACCTAGTTGTACTTTCTAAGGAAAGTTTGTCCAACCTTGATGGCTCATTAAGGTTGTATCTATCCTTATAAAATAACTTGTAAGCTTTTTGCTCAAAACCTTCTTTGTACGCTTAATAGGGAGTGTAATATCTTATGGCAGATTTTAAGCCACAAATTCTCCAAGTTGCCTTGAGGAAGGGTTTATTGCATTAATACGCTTGATTTATAGATTTATCTCACCTAGTACATTATCTTGGACATCGAATGAATAATCTTCCTCTTTTTTAACCTTTGGTATGTAGTGGAGCATAGGGGTTGTCTTCTTTTTCAAGGATGCAAGATTTTCTTTATTTGAAGTGGAGGGAGACTTCTTTGTGGTAACTTTTTTGACAACCACCACGACCTTCTTAGTTGCAAGATAATTGTGCTTGATTGTTTGGGCATCATTAACCCTTTTCTCCTTCACAACATAATTCTTCAATTAGAGTTTTTCATCACCAAAGTGTGAATAGACTTCAGTGAATGACTTATCATCGACAACTATTTTTCTTTCCACTCCACCTTTAAGATACTTCAAGCATTGATAGTAAGAGGATAAGATAATTTTTTTATCGTATATCCAAGGCCTATCAAGTAATATGTTGTATGATGTCTTGGCATCGATCATATGCGTCAACATATTTGATCGCAAATTGTCCATATGAATCCCTAACTTGATAGATCCTATGGCCCGCTGACTCCTTTGGTTGAATCCTTGTTTCATCAAACAACTTTCAATAAGTTTATCAATTGTGATTCCAAGTTCCTTCATTGTGTGAATAAGTAGGATGTTGATTTTGGATCCCTCGTCTATCAATACTCCAATTATCTTCTTTCCTAGAATATGATCCAAGGGACGATTGTTTAGGACCTCACAAGAAGGATATCATTATTTGTATATGTGATTTTTGTATCACATACATGTGCTTTTTGGCTATGAGGTTCAGTACATTTTTCAGAAGATGTAGAAACTTCCTTAGGTAGGTTTTCACCCTTTTCCCCTTCTTTGTCAGTATTAAAGCAAGATGCCTCAAGGTTGACTTGAGTCATATTTGCATAGAACCTACTTGGTACGAATTCTTCCAAAGTCACAGGACACCGTTGTTTTTGGTGGTGATGTTCCACTACCTTCATCCTCTTCAAAAGCTCAACCAACCCCTATTTTTTGGATTTCTTCACCATCCCCGTTGCAGTTGGATGCTCAAATGACTCTTTTCATGGATTTATCTCCTTTCACCTGCGCCTAGTTACTAGAGTCCATCCTTTATCATCTGAAGATTTGTAAAGCTGTAATAATTCCTCTTTATGCTCTTCAAAGCATATTTGGACCAGATCTAATGAGCCAAAAGTGATAGAGATTTAATGATAACTGGCATTCTCATCATCAAAGAAGATCTTTTTCTCCATTTGCATGATTTTATATTTGAAGACAAGACGTTTCTCCATAGGGTGACCCACAAACCTATGATAATAACAATAGTTTAAGTCATTAGTCCTTCCAGCCTCATTGGTCTCCTTCATCTTTGGTAGATCAATTAGCTTATGCTCAAGATGTTTGTTGAAAATATTACTAACATCAAAATTAAGGATGGGGTATTCCTTTTCTTACATCTCTTTTAAAGTCAACTTTTGATTGGATGTGCTTGAGAAGTCATCTTCATGCTATGCTTCTTGCTCACCTTTTTGGTGAACTTCACAGGAGACACGTTGATATTTATAGATTCTTTGTTTCTATTTTTAGGAATAAAGTTGCTCCATCTTCTGTGTTCCTGCTTATTCTTTCTCCTTTGAGGGTAATGCATTGTCACTACTCTCTTTTTGGCAAAAGACATGCTCAACTCCATATCGTGAGCATGAGTAACTAATTCTTAAATGGAATTTGGTATAATGCCTTGCAAGATATAGAAAATCTCTTAGTGCATTCCCTGGATGCACATCTCTATTGCATAAGTTTCACTAAGACTATCTTTGTAGTTTAGACTCGCATTTCTCCATCGACTGATGAATTCAATGACCGGCTCATCTTTTCTTTGACGAGTATTTTTAAGCTCTACATGCTCACTATAAGCCTTATGCTTTAGAAGCGATTTAGGAACTCATGCTCTAGTTGCTCCCAACATTAATGGAATTAGGTTTAAGGTCCGTGTACCAATCCAAGGTGTAGTACCCCATATTTGAAAGCCATTGTACAACATACAACTAATTTCTTTGAGTCGTACATACTTCATACAAGTCATGTATAGTGAGTCATACCCATGGAAGTGTGGGGTGATTTTATTTCTATTCAAGTTATGAATTGACCCTAGAAATCATCAAACATGGTACAAGTCGTATGAAGATGTCATAAGGTTAGTAGCCTAGTTTTTCTAAGTTTCTGTCCAAGTTATGAGTGGCGAACTACAAGTCTTATTATGATTTACTATTTGTAGGTTTGGACTCATATGTTGACCAATATATAGTAGTTAATAACATGAATTATCACATAAGTTGATCTTCGAAGTGCTCAACTTACACTATGTAAGTGGAGATAATACGTTGGTTGAATAACTATCATTTTTTATGGCTGAGGTTTTTTAACCAGAGTACTTAAGTAGAGCTAGAGTCTTCTTAGTTGTCTCTGGTACATTGTTTCCTTCATTAAAATCACTTGCATGGGATCTCGCTCCTTTTGGGGTTGAAGATTTAGAAATTGGGGTTGGTGGTCAAGAAGTGTAGGACTACCATGCTGATAGGGGATATAGATATTGCTCAGTTGATGACTCATGCTCAACAGATTGAGGAAGAAAATTTAAAGGAAAGAGAGAATAGAAACAAGAGAGCTAGGATTGGATAGTTTGGGTATAGTCAACCAAGGTCTAGAAGGGGAAGCCGTTCACAGTTTCAGGGTCATTCATCGATGCCTGCACCGTCTTCATCTAGTGACCCCTCACCCAAGGCCAGGAAGAAGAAGTTGGAAGGACTTTAAATTCTAGGTCTCAGAATAGTGTAGTCGGGAGGCACAGTTACCCGACAATGCATAGAGTTGCAGGACCCATCCTGGTAAGTGTTTGATAGAAAAAGAGGGTTGCTATGGTTGTGGAAAGTTGGGCCACAGGATAAAGGAGTTTTCATATACTAAGCAAGGAAGTAGAGATGCTCATCCTCAGACCCAAGCTATAAATCCAGCAGCTCAGACAGGCCACCCAGTCCCCCCTCAGGGCGCATCATCCAGTATAGATAGTGGTGACTGCCAATATTGGTTATATGCTTTACCATTTTATCATGAGAAGAAGAGTTCACCAGATACTATCACTGGTACACTTCGTGCCTTTCATCTTGATGTATATGTATTATTAGACCCGGGATCAAATTTCTCTTATGTAACTCTATTGATCCTGTAACTTTTGGGGTATGTCCTAAAAATATCCCTAAACCTTTCTCAGTTTCTATCCTAGAGGGAGAGTCAGTTGTTGTTAAGCGAGTCTATAAGGAGTATCCTATTACCATTCTCCATATGATCATACTAGTAGAACTAATAGAGTTAGAGATAGTAGATTTCAATGTTATTCTGGGCATGGATTGGATCTATTTATGCCATGCATCAATAGATTGTCACACCCGTGTGGTGAAGTTTCACTTTCCTGGTAAGGCAGTTTTCCAATGGGAGGTTAGTTTTGTGATTCCCAAAGGTTGTTTTATCTCTTATCTTAAGTCCAGAAAGTTAATATCAAAAGGGTGTATCTACCATTTAGTTTTAGTCATACACACTAAGTCTGAAGCCCCAATAGTTCAATCAGTCCATGTAATCAATGAGTTTTCTGAGGTTTTCCCTGAAGATCAGCTAGGGGTAATTTCGAATAGTGAAATAGAATTTGGTATCGATCTTCTTCCTGATACTCAACCCATTTCTATTCGTCCATATCGTATGGCTCTGACTAAACTAAAAGAGTTAAAAGAGCAGCTTACAGATGTAATAATCCGAGACTACCCCCTAGTCATCACACGGTTCTTAGGACTACAAGTGATCCCAAGCTAACCCTTGTACTGGCATAACTCATGAGCAACTGATTAAAACATATAAATCCAAAGAAAAATACGGAAGATAAATCTTTTCTGAACTTGATCAATACAAAGCTATATTAAAATGATCTTAACTCTTCTAATACAGAACAAAACTGAAACTGAATGCATCAACTATACTGACTGTCTATGAAGCCTCTACTACACTGACTATAGATAGCTGGGACGCGACTCCAACTAATACTAATCAATACATATGAGTAAGAAAATAAGGTACATAAATAGCATCTAACTGAAGTTCTAAAAGTAGAAGGACTCATCATCTGCGGGCCTAAATCTGCAACTGTCTGATTATGATGTGCATGCTACAATTTGTACCTACATTATTAAACAATGTAACACATAGACATATATGTGGATCAGTACTTTTGGGATGTACTTAGCATGTGGGGGTGAATGCATAAGTAAAATAATAATGCAATATTCAAACAAACTTTCAAAACTGCATGTTAAATGTGAGTGATTTACCTTGGCTTGAATAATCTAAACTGTCAATTCATAAGTCATGAGTAATAGAGCATAAAATTAATTCTTTTGAGCCACCACACTTAGTTCTAAAATTTTTTACTCTTATTCTATTTTCAAATCATGTAGGTTAAGTATAAAAAGGACTCACCTTTATAAATCTTAAAATTAAAAGCTGAAATCTGATAACTGAAATCTTAGGTAAAACAATATCTGAGTAAATTTGTTAACCTTTACACTTAGTTTTCTCAAAATTGTTATGACATTTTCTTTTAGGAATTAGGGACTTTGGGAGGTTCTTCTAACCGACATACACCATGTGAGCCGTCATGGAGTCCAATGTTATGTTCCCCTAAGGGGAAAACCTCACGTTGGGGAGAGGTGTGAGACTCTTTCCAAGAAGTATAACCTTATCATAAGTGATCACTATCTTAGCCCGTTCTAGGAACTTAATCTCAATTCTATGGTGGCACATAGTTCTAGGGTATGATACCTTGGAATCATACCCAAGTCGGTGCTAAATACTACTCCCATTCTTTTGCTCAGAACTTTAGGAAATCCACCTTAAAATAACAAAAGGGCTTGTAATGAAAACCAATTATGCTTCTCTCTCTTTAAATCTCAAACTCTATGAACAATGTGGATTTCTTATCTTAGCGTAGGATCAAAAGATCAAAATTATTTCTTAAATCTTGGTAAACAATAACCAAAGTGACTTAAAATCATAATCTTCTTGAAATATCAATACTAATCTTAGGGCTTAAAGCCTATGCTTTAAATCTCATACAAATTCATAGCATAACATCATGCTCAGTATACTTCTTGAAATACTTCAACAATATCAATATAATGAAATCAAGAATCCCAATATCATGCTTAAAACTGAATTGGAAATCTGAAAAATCATATCACATACATAAATATGTGAAAATAGACATGCAATTCGACATTTAATCACTTGTAACATCATAATCTTCAAATATTGATAATTGGGTATGAACTCTAATTTAAAAAATATGAAATCTTTAATAAAGATCAAGTTTTGGGCACAAGGATGAAAGGAGTATTCTTGTTCATAACCCTACATACCTTAATAGACTTAATTTGATGTAGAGAACTTGATTTTGAAACCCTAGGAGATGATATTGAAAGCTTCCTTGAGATTTTTCGATTAGGAAACTTAATTATCGATCTTTCTTGAAGAGGATGAATTGAATTTTATGTTCATGGATGATTTTCTTGAAGTTCTTGGATTGGAAACTTTGAATTCTTGACTATCTTTAAGAGGATGTAATGAATTCTTGAAGCTCTTGGAAGATGGACTTAAGGAGAAACCCTAATCTTGTTCTTGTGAATAAAGAGGATTAGGGTTTTTTCAAAAATGATTTATGATGGCTAAGTACGTGATTTTGATAATTTAAGACGTAGGAGTTAAGAGAAAAGACCAAAATACCCATCCGTAATCAAATAGAAATTTTTGAATTTCAAGTGTGATGACGTTGGTTGATAGGTCGTCAACCTAGTGATGACCTATCACACCAAGTCGTCACTCAGAAGCTAATTTTATGAGTTGCTGATTTTGGATGACGACTTGGGCTGATAGTTCGTCACTTAGGTGATAGCCTATCAACTCAGGTCATCACTTGGAAGCTGATTTTTGTGAGTTTTGGGTAAAGGGTGATGACTTGGTCTAATAGGTCATCAATTAGGTGATGGACTATCAACTCAGGTCGTAACTTGGAAGCTGAAAATAATAGCTCACTAGTTGGGGTGGTGACTTGGCTAATAGGTCATCACTTAGGTGATAGCCTATCAACTCAGGTCATCACTTTGTTGATAGACAAACATGCTGAAGTAAAATGAGTATAAGTTTGATATATAGTAGGATATGTAATTCTTTATGTAAAAGGAGTAATGGTCATCTAAAGTTGACCCAAGATGAAATGTTTACTAAAACTTAATCGATAGGAGCATTCCCAACTCGTCTTTAAGTTAGGAGATTTTTATGACCTCTACTGATATAAAAGTACGTTTTAATACGATAAAACTGATCATCACACATATATAGACATAGAATCATTGGGTTCCGATCTGTATACCTAATAACAACAATTTGAATCCTAGTCCGAAAATTGGATTGTTACATTATCTCCTCCTTGGAATCATTCATCCTTGAATGATGGTAGGAACTTATTGAAATATTAAAAGTATGAAATAATTTAGACATAACATGTATGCTAATGAAGGATATAACTGCGCTCAAATTTTAAAGTCTATCATGAAGCTTATTTATGAGCTGGCTTGACTTTACTGACTATAAAAAACTGATGCATGCTGGGAGTTTAGAACTCACCTGAAATTTCCTTGATACAATCACTAATATAGAATTGTGAATTGCTAACTGATATATTAAAAATTCCAAGAGTTACTAGGGAGGGAATAGAGTATGCAATATCTCATTTAGGAATTATCCCTCAACAAGACACGTATAAGAATCAAAGAAAAAGGGTTTCATGGCATCACCAAGTACATTATGTAAGAACGACTCATGAGGTAACGAGACCAAGGTCATACAAACATATTACAATGTATGAGATAAAATACTTAGAAAGATGAGGTTATGCACTGAACACTTATGAACTGAGTTATGACTAAATAGCTGAATCTGAAACTGATGCATAATGTATAAACTGAGCTGAGTTCATAATTTACATGAATTGAACATTTTGCCTCATGGAATGTCCATATTCATGAACTTCGGTTAGTAGGACTAGATGGAAAGATGGAAACCATAGGAACTTACCTGTCTGAGTGCTAATCTGAATTACTGGGTATACAAACTAACTAATACTAAAAGCATATACTCAACTGGAGAATTTATTTGAAACTATTTCTATGAAATTTTAATGACTTTAGGGAGAAAAGAATCTTGGGCATGGTTTGAATAAGACATTGGAATAAGAAATCACAATATGGCTAGAATTCTGTAATATGGAACACATACCTACGAAACATCAGCTAGGATAGAGTTACTAAGCCTTATGCCCTGCAACTACTAACTTTCAAATTTAGCCACACTTCTCAAATACTCCCTCAACTATACTCTTTCTCTTATATACCATACTCATTTGATTCATCATATAATTCTCACATCGGCATCGATAAATCCATCTACTAAAGTCTAAACTGAACTAAATTCTCTCACCGTGATCTAGCTTAACTTGAAATCACCAGATATAACACACTACCCCATAATACTAGTCTAAACCATATGATTCAATCATTTATGTCTCTTTTAGAGCTCACACTCTAAGCATAACATGCCTTACAACTTCAACGACTAACTTGGAATTATTACTATGGATTCACTAGCGCATATTGAATTTCTTCACTTATATCTCAACATAACATTCAAGTCTATCTTCATAACCACACACGAACTTCTAGGCAAATAACCACAAAATCATCCTTCTCGCATTCTCTAAACCCTTATTATTAACAACTTTCATGCACTATTCTTTGGAAAATCACCCGCAAAATCTTAAATAACCTTGAAATATATAAAAAATTTTCAAAAATCTTACTTCACAATTATAACCTTAGATCAAACAAGCATACAATAATTTCTCCTAGCCAAATAATTACTATCACCACTATCCTTACGTAATAAGAGGTCACTGAAGGTCTAAGACATAAGGACTTGAAGCACGAAAGAATACTATACATAACTTTGACACTTAGTGTAACGACCCAGGACTACCCCCTAGTTTTTACATGGTATTTATGACCTCAAAGGACCACAACCTAACCGATGAATGATATCTACTATGATCCCTGAATAATAATACTAAAATAAATATGAAATAATAGGCTGAAATGCCATAAGGTTCAAAACATCTAAAATACTGATAAAATATAACATCTGAATCTAAAATACCATCTGAAAAATGTAGTCTGAAATGCGTCTAACTGAATCTGTCTGAAAGTGGAGTTGATGGGACAATCCCCCAACTAACTCTACATACTAAAATACTGCTAAGCTGAAGTACTAAAATAACAACATATCCTCGATAGATGAGGACTCACTGCTAAATCTGCTACTACTGGCTAAATCGGGCTAAGCATGGTTAGGAACCTGAGCGTCCGAACCTATGATATGAAACATCATAGCGCAAGAAACGGGTATGCGATCATTACATGGGAATGTACTGGTATTCTAAATAAGGTAAGGTTGAATATATGGGTTTATATACATGAACAATAACTAACTAAATGATATGCAAGAGCTGGATTAGCATACATGGAGGATCTGTAACTACTGAACATACTGTGCGTACTGTAACTGAGTATATTGGAATTGAATCCAATAACTGATAACTGAATATACTGATAATTTGAGATCACTAATAATCTAAATTACTGATAACTGAGTGACTGTATTTGACAGTCCTAATTCTATAGAACTGAACTGAGTTTTATTCTGAAGATTGAGACTAAAACTGAAACTGTGAGAGTTATCACTTAATTGACATGTCCCTGAGTAAGTTGAGTCGTGTACAACTTATAACCCTAGTTTAAAGGGTGCCAGTACCGTGCTATGGGTAAAGACACTGTTCTAGTCAAGCCTATCTGACGGGTAACCCTGAAGAAGAAGTCAAGCCTAATCTAATGGGTGACTCCTGGGAGGCAGCCAAACCTTAATTTGATGGATGACTCCTTACTTCCTATGCTGTCTATATAGTTCTCTAGTATGAGACTGCTACTAACGACTCTGCCTGCCTGACAGGAGAATTAATCACCTCTACACTTGCTCGGTGCTAGTTTCTACTCCCAACTAAAAGACACTGAACTGAGTATACTGAACTGGAATGGACTGATACTAGGATTACTGAGTTTTCCTAAGTCCTGTTATTGACTTAGTTCTACTGAGTTTTGTAAATAATTTAGAGGAGGACTAATCGTGACATGACTGATACCATTCATAACTTACACTGGGTCTAGGTAGACAACTAAATTATTGGATATTAAATACCCTAGGTTCGATAGCATGAAGAGTAAAGCAAAGCATAATATTGAATAGCATAACAATGTTCACTTAGTCATAATTCATTCATAAATACATTTCATCAAACACTTGTAATGCATTAACTTGTACACAAATGGGGAATACATGCTATCAAGGTATAATGACACAATTTCATTCACTTAGGCATTTAGAAAAACACTTGGGGAGCATGCTTAGGTCACAACATAGTAAACACACATGGTGATTATAGTTACATCAATCAACTTGTACATCGTAGGGTTTATCATGAATACCATGTAATTCAACACGTGCTAGAATCAATTCTTGGAACTTGTAATCTAAATCGTGGATTAAAACTCAAACAACATCATGGACATAAATTCAATCTAATTCAAACATGGAAATGATAAACCAAAAATTTTGTATTTTTAAAAGGGATTTTTGGGCTCCATGGAAGGTAAGGATCCATGAATGAACATCTAGCATACCTAAAAATCTAAATCTTTAAAGTTCTTAAAGATTCTTGGAGGGATTCTTGAGATTGCTTTTGAAACTAGGTGGAAAGGGTTTTTTATCTTTGAGAGAGAATGTCTTAAATAGGGAAAAGTGAGTTAATAATGACCTAAATACGTTTTTAGGGATTAAATCCCACATCTGGATGGATTAAATACATGGGAAAAACTAATTTAACCTAGGACAAAACTTTAATTTTTCGCAATATTTTTCCGATTTGGACCCCTAATAGGATGTGGCTCTATCGCGCCGTATCACTGGAAAATGATCATGAGAAATTGCATGGTGGAGCGATGCGGTGGTATCGCGTTTCCACATTATTTGTGAACTGAAAGTGCACCGCGACACGGTGGAATTGCATTGGTACACTAGATACTGACAGTTATGAATTGGGTCTACGGCGTGATGCGCCAATATCAAGTTGTAACACTGGAAATTGACAATTTCTATTTTGACACACTCCGCGGTGCGCTACTGGCCTAAATGATGATGTTTAACGACTGAAACTTAAAATCGCCATAACTTCTCACCCGATTGTCGGATTTAAGCGAATTTTATATCGTTGGAAAGCTAATTGAATTCCCTATTCAATGACAGGCTCTAATATGAAAATTACTGAGTATTTCAAAACTTTTATTTTGGACAACTCATTTAGTAAGGTTAAACTAGGCTAGGGAAATATGGGGTATTACACTTAGCTGAGGCCTGAGGAATAGAATGTCACCGACATGGATTCATTAAAGAGATCTAAACTGAAGACATACAAGATATAAATTGGAATTTTGCTAATTTTTAAGAGTGTTGCATGAGTCACGGGAACTGAGCATACTATAAAACATGAGTACATGAGTCATGAGATGTATGACTTGAGTTTGGAGTTTTTGAATTCATGGAACATGATTTGTACTACTGGGTGGATTGGAACTCCTCACACTAGAAACTGGGAGAGTGCATGATTTTTCCATAAGGTGCACAAATATGAGTTATGATCATAGAGTTGACAGGTAAGGCATGAGTAGATATCATGATGACTGAAAAACCTTGCACTGATATAAGAATGGATCAAACATCTTCCTCCCACTATTGATGTTTTACAATACACTGACATCACTGCTAGAATCTGAGAGCCTGACTTGATTACTTGTTCTATCATCTCCCCCTTATCTTAAAGCTATTACACTAAGTATGGGAGCCACTTAATCAATAGTTCTAAAGTGAACTGCCCCCACTTTACTCTAGAATCTGGGGTATAATATACATATAATTGGTAAACTCACCCTGAATGACTTTGCTCGATAATTTAAAACTTATTGCTAGTACTTTCTTCTGAGATACAACTCTTATCCCTCTATAGCCCCAACAATCATCATGTAACAACTTTAAATAGACTAACTTAGAATTTTTAGCTCCTCTTTCTATTAGCTCAACCTTCAAAGATTGAAATTTAGATTCTAATACATAACGTGGATATCCCCAAATCTTTAACAACTATACTGCCTTCATCATAATCTACAAATATCACATCTCTAAACTTATATTTCTCCCTAAACCATGGGAACTATTATTACACCTAAACATCTGACATTAACATCTTATAGTTCATAACGAAGATGGTAAGAATATCAATAGCCCCATTAAAACTTAGCGCTCAAGGATGCTACATAAGCACACCCACACCATAATACATACCTCAAATTCCTCCATAGACTATTTCAAGTCTACTGATTTACTTTTCATACAACTAGCATCACTAACTAGGCAATCATTACATCCACCTTGATGACAACTCACTGTTCAAACTTAATGTCTAGTTCTAAACATGATTAACAACCCAACTTCACATACTGTTCTCAATTTGAAGCTATAAAACAGAGCATAAAAAAATACTAGCCCACTAGAACCTCATAACAATGATATTCGATCGTAATCATATGGTATATCTTATTAAAATTTTCTAGCACATCCACCTTCTACACCTTATGACTATTTGCCCATCTATATATCTAATTAATTCCATAGCTCAATAAGTTTCAACAAAACTCCTTTTTGCAGCCTCTAGGGAAGTCTAAATTAATAATACTCAACCAGCAATTTCTTTCACCAATAACTAATACTTTTATAACATAATAAATACCATAAATAACTCCTTTCATACTTCAAGCAAACATCAATTCACCTTAACTAACAACTCCTTCTCTACCTTCTATTAAACTAACACACAAGGTCATATCACCTCACTACTAACTCAATTGTATGCAAAAGTGCATCTATATATATTCAATCAGTCACCATCACCACATTTCTTGTCACTACACTTCTATACCCATACTTCCAATTATAAGAAGGGCCTACCACTTATCAATCATAAAACTTGAGGTTGCAATATCATTTAAATGCAAACTCTATTTAATACTTTGGGTTTATACTATCTTCTCTCATAAGAACTATCTAGATAAAAGAGGTTAATGAGGAATCTGAATACGTATGTTACTTTGTCTTAACTGAAAAACTCATAAGGATATGGAAATAACTTTCAACTTGAGGAACTTATAACACACTAGTGAGCTCCTCTCAATCCCCTTTGTGTGACTTCTGAAGTTACTGATAGTAAATCTGAAATCATCATCTTGGAAGGAATTTGAACTTACTAATCATGTTATCTCAAAAATAATACATAGATGGATATGTATGGATTAATATACAAATCGACATCAGTTTTTTAGGGAACAACTTTACAACATGGTCTAGAGTATGAAAGAAAGAATTTTTTTTTAAATGCCCTGTAGCCACTCGAAGAAAAGTACAAACATCTCCGTATCATTCCACAAGACTCTACTAGACACGGCTTCACAGACACCCTAGGATAGTTGAAATCTGCACTCTGATACTAAGTTTATAATGACCTGAGATTACCCCCTAGTCATCACACAGTGCTTAGGACCACAAATGATCCCAAGCTAACCCTTGTACTGGCATAACTCATGAGCAACTGAATAAAATGCATAAATCTAAAGAAAAATATGAAAGATAAATCTTTTCTAAACTTGATCAATACAAAGCAATATTAAAATGATCACAACTCTTCTTATACAAAATAAAACTAAAACTGAATACATCAACTGTACTGACTGTCTATGAAGCCTCTACTACACTGACTATAGATAACTGGGACGCGACTCCAACTAAGACTAATCAATACATATGAGTAAGAAAATAAGGTACATAAATAGCATCTAACTGAAGTTCTAAAAGTAGAAGGACTCATCATCTGCGGGCCTAAATCTGCAACTGTCTGATTATGATGTGCGTACTACAATTGGTATCTACATTATTAAATAATGTAGAACATAGACGTATATATGGATCAGTACTTTTGAGATGTACTGAGCATGCGGGGGTGAATGCATAAGTAAAACAATAACGTAATATTCAAATAAACTTTCAAAACTGCATGCTAAATGTGAGTGACTTACCTTGGCTTGAATAATCTAAACTGTCAAATCATAAGTCATGAGTAATAGAGCATAAAAGTAATTCTTATGAGCCACCACACTTAGTTCTAAAAAGTTGTACTCTTATTCTGTTTTCAAATCATTCAAGCTAAGTGCAAAAAGGACTCACCTTTATAAATCTTAAAACTAAAGTCTGAAATTTGATAAGTAAAATCTTAGGTAAAATAATATCTGAGTAAATTTGTTAGCCTTTACACTTAGTTTTCTCAAAACTGTTCTGACATTTTTTTAGGAATTAGGGACTTTGGGAGGTTCTTCTAACCGACACACACCATGTGAGCCATCATGGAGTCCAACATCATGTTCTCCTAAGGGAAAAACCTCACGTTAGGGAGAGGCGTTAGACTCTTGCCAAGGAGTATAGCCTTATCTTAAGTGATCACTATCTTAGCCCACTATGGGCACTTAATCTCAATTCTACAGTGGCATATAGTTCTGGGGTATGAGACCTTGGAATCATACCCAACCCGGTGCTAAATACTACTCCCATTTTTTTACTCCAAACTTTAGGAAATTTACCTTAAAATAGCACAAGGGTTTGTAGTGAAAACCAATTATACTTCTCTTTCTTTAAATCTAACACTGTATGAACAATGTGGATTCCTTATCTTAGCTTTGGATCAAAAGATCAAGTTTCTTTCTTATATCTTGGTAAACAATAACCAAAGAGTCTTAAAATCATAATCTTCTTGAAATATCAATACTCAATATTAGGGCTTAAATCTCATGCTTTAAATCTAATGAAAATTCATAGCAAAATATCATGCTCAATATACATCTTGAAGTACATCAACAATATCAAGATAATTATAATACCCCACACTTTTTCTAGCTTAAATTCATTCTTAGAATGTTAAGAAATAGCTTTCAAAATTAAGAATATTTAATTCGTGTGTAATTTTCCATATTTAGACCTCCCATTTTGTGGAAAGTTAAATAAGCTTTTCGTCGATACCAAATTTGCCTAATTCCGATACTCGATTGAGGAGTTGGAGTATTTTTATGCTGACAGTGTGCCACCTAGGAATTGGGCGCATCGCGGAGATAGGTAAAATGATGATTTTCAAATTTTATTGGCCTTCCACTATTGACACGTATTACGGAGAAGCCTAAATTCCTATTTGTCTCATTATAGAAGACCAACGCAATATTGGCGTATCGCAAAAAGGGCCAATTTCCTGGTTGTCAATTTTCTATAATCTGATGCGATATTGGCGCATCGCACCAGTGGTAGAAAGGGCATTCCAAAGGGGCCCCGCGATAGTGGTACGTTGCGGAGTCAGCCTAGTTCCCAATTGTCCTATTTCTAGTGAGCCACCGCGATTGTGGCGCGTCGCGGTAGCCACTCAGATAAAAAAATATTATGTTTTCTAGTTTCGTTTAGAAGTTTAAAAAGGATATTTTGGTCAATTTTCAGGGCCCCAATCCATCCAAAACACGATATTAATCATATTCAAAGCACTTTATGCTCATTATTCATTATTCTCTTCAAAAGTAAAACCCTAGAGCTCTAAAACCTCTTCTCCAAAAAATGAAAATCCTCTATTGATTCTAAAAGAAAGCTTAAGATTGAGGATTTCCCAGGCAAGATAATCAAGAATCCATCTCCAATAACTCAATTAGGAATCAATAATTCAAGTTTCTTCATCTAATCATCTATCAAGGTATGTGGGGTTTATGAACAAGGATCTTCTTTCATCTTTGTGCCCAAAACCAAGCTTTTATTTAAAATTCATATGATTTTGAATTATTCTATATGAGATTTGAATTAGGGTTCATACCTATTATTGCTCTTTGCAAGATTCTGTGATTTGAAGTATTTTGGAAGTTGAATTGCATGTCTATTTTCATATTTTCATTCCTATTGCAGTAATTTATAGATTTTGAGATAAATTATCATTGTTTTCAATATCAAGAATAATTTTTATGATGTTTTGACATGAGATTGAATCATGGGCTATTACCCCAAGATTGAATGTTATTATTTCAAGAAAGTTGATGCTTTAAGCATCCTATTATCAGATTATTTACAAATTTTCAGTAAAGCATTGATCTTTTGATCATCAGATTAGCTATGGAATCCACTTTTTAGTTTATTACAGATTACAAAATTTAGATCAGCTTTATTTATAGATTTTATTAGTTGAATGCATAATTGGTTTTAGATATAGTCTTATGCTAGTTTTAAAGTGGATTTTCAATAGAATGAGCATAGCAAATAAAAAGAGAGTAGTATTTTACACCGAGCGGGAAGTGTGGAATTAGCGTGCCCTATCTTCCACAGAAATACGTAGCCAACGTAGGTATAGATTGTGAGATTATTCCTATTTCTATATGGATGATTGCTTTATTTTTTGATCAATGACATAGAAAGTAGGTATACTCCTTGGCAAGAGTATAACACCTCTCCCTAACATGAAGTTTTTTCCTTAGGAGGACGAGACGTTGGACTCTATGTAGCTCGCATGGTTTATGTCGGTTAAGAGAACCTCCCTTAAGATTAAGTGTTTTCCATATAATTTAGTAGTAAAGATTTTCAGAAAACTAAGTGTAAAGGCTTATAGTTTACTCAGATTATGCTTTTCAGAAAGATAACAATTACATACTTTAGCTTTTAGATTTCAGATTTCAGACGTGAGCTTTTTCTACACTTAGATAGTATGATTTACAGATAGAATACAAGTATAGCTTTTAGAACTAAATGTTATGACTCACTAGATTTATAAAGTATGATTGATTTATTATTCATGATCTTAGTATTTGATATATTCTAGCTTATGTCAGTTATTTACATTTAGCATGCATTGTTTATAAATTATGATGATGAGATCATGTTTTACTTGTGCATTTTATCCTCATATACTCAGTACATCCATAAAGTACTGATCCACATATATGTCTATGTGCTACATTATCTCATAATGTAGGTTCAGTTGCTCAGTATCTACAATGTGAGTAGTCTGAGCATCTTCATCTATATCCTGCAGTTGGTGAGTCCTCATAGTTCGAGGACTTTTTCACTTAAATTTTATAGCTTATCAGTTTAAATAATTTGGTATTCTTTTCAGACAGTTTGAGTTAGGGGAGGGTTTGTCCCAGTGACTCTCTAGATGTTAGTAGTAGAGTCTTGTCAGACTACTAGTTGTGATTTATCTTATTCAGTATTGATGTTTCATACATTATATTCTGATTATTCTTAGTTATTTCAGATAATTTATGCATTCACTATGACTTTCATGTCTATATTACCTTGATTATAATATTTATATCTAGTAGAAGGCAGACAGGGTTAGCTTAAGGCTACTTATAATCTTGAGCACCATGTGACATCTTGGGATTAGATTTTGGGGCATTACAAACTTGGTATCAGAGCCAACGATTTTTAAGAGTCCTAGGGAGTTAGACAAGCTGAGTTATGTAGAGTCTTGATCATGGGTGTGAAGCACCCCACATTTATGAGCAAGAGGATATGGAATGTTCTTAGAAAATCATATCTTTCTTTCATGATTTATCATGCTTATAATATCTCTATCTACTTTTAACTTGTGCTCTTACATGACAGTTGAGTATGCCTCCTCGTTGAGCTAACGCTCACAAAAATAATAACCAGCCTCCCCATCCCGTAGATCCTTTGAATGAGAATGTATCTCATGCTGAGTTCAGGGTTGCCTTTCAGGCGTTAGCCCAAGTTGTGACTGCCAATGTTCAGGGCAATCATCAGAATTAGTCTGCAGTCCCACTCCGGTAGAATGGGGATTTAATAGCAGCTAGAATTAGAGACTTCATGAGAATAAATCTGCCAGAGTTCTTTGGGTCAAAGGAAGGTGAGGACCTATAACTTTATTTAGATAAGGTGAAGAAGATCACCCAGATTATGTATTTTTTTGAGGAGGAGAGTGTAGAGTTAGCATTCTATAGATTGAAGGATGTAGCGTATGATTCGGTAGTGATGTGGAAGATTGGTAGAGGCAAGAATGTTGTTCCTATGAGTTGCCAGTTATTTCAAGATACTTTTTTAGACCGGTTCTTCCCATATGAGATGAGGAAACCTAAGATAGAAGAGTTTGTGAATTTGAGGCAGGGCTCGATGACAGTGAAAGAGTACTGCCTTAAGTTCAATCAGTTGTCTAAGTATAACCCTGATACGATGGTTGATCCTAGGGATAGTATGAGTAAGTTTGTTACTGGAGTATCTATCTTGGTAGTTAAGAGGTGTAGGACTGCCATGCTTGTTGGACACATGGACCTTACGAGATTGATGATGCATGCTCAACAGATTGAGGTAGAGAAGTTAAAGGTGAGAGATAGAAATAATAACAGGGTTAGAACAAGACAGTTTGAGTATGGTCAGAATAGGTCTCATAGAGGAAATCATTTGTAGTTTTAGAATCGTTCATCTAGTCTAGCACCATCTTCAGCTAGTGCTCCTTCTCCCAGAGGTAAACATGAGCAGTGGGGTAAGTCTTCTATGTCTAGATCCCAGAATAGTATGCATGGGAGGCCCAGTTATTCTCTATGTGCTAGGTGTGGTAAAATTCACCCCGGTGAGTGCTTGGTTGGATAGAAGGGTTGCTTTGGTTGTGGTAAGTTGGGTCATGGTATTAGAGATTATCCGCATGATAAGTAGGGAAATAGAGATGTCCATCCCCAGACTCAGGCTACTAGTGCACCAACTCCTCTAGGTAGCCTAGCTCTTCCTCAGGGCATATCATCCAGTACCAGTGGCGGTCAGTGCCAGAATCAATTCTATGCTTTATCATCATGTCAGGAGCAGGAAGATTTACCAGATGTTGTTATTGGTATACTTCATGCCTTTTATTTTGATATTTATGTGTTGTTAGACCCTGGGTTGAGTTTCTCTTATGTGACCCCATTAGTTGTAGTAAATTTTGAGAGAAGTTCTGGAAAGATCCTTGAGCCTTTCTTAGTGTCTACCCACTGGGTGAGTCAGTTGTTACTAAATAAATCTATAAAAAATGCCCTATTACTGTTCTTCATAAAGTCATGTTAGCAGACCTAATAGAGTTAGATACAGTCGACTTTGATCTTATTCTAGGTATGGATTGGCTCTAATCTTTTTATGCCTCTATAGATTGTTGCACCCTAGTGGTGAAGTTTTAGTTTCCATATTAGCCAGTGTCTCACAAATGTCATTTCATATCTTATATTAGAGCCTAAAAGTTGATCTCCAAAGGGTACATCTATCATCTTTTTTGAGTTAAAGACACTAAGTTGGAGACTCCAACAGTTTAGTCAGTCAGTATAGCTGATGAGTTTCCATATAACTTTGCCAAAGATTTGCCAGGGGTACTTCTCGATAGGGAAATAGAATTCAGTATTGACCTTCTTCCAAATACTCAGCCTATTTCTATACCTACATATCATATGGCTTCCGTCGAGCTTAAAGAGTTGAAAGAGTAGCTAAAAGATCATTTAGGTAAAGGCTTCATAAGGTATAGTGTTTCTCCATGGGGCACTCCCATCCTATTCATGTGAACGAAAGATGGTTCTTTGCGTATGTGCATTGACTATCATTAGTTGAATAAAGTTACAGTAATAAACAAGTACCCTCTTCCTAGAATTGATGAATTATTTGATCAATTCCAAGGTGCCAGTTATTTCTTAATGATAGACCTTAGATTCGGCTATCATCAACTTAAAGTAAGGCAATCTGATATTCCAAAGACAGCTTTCAGGACCCGTTATGGTCATTTTGAGTTTCTAGTCATGTCCTTTGGACTAACAAATGCCCCAATAGCTTTCATTGACTTGATGAACAGATTGTTCAAACAGTATTTAGACATGTTTGTCATAGTTTTTATCAATGATATTCTAGTCTACTCTCGTAGTGAGGATGATCATGCAGACCATCTTGGGATTGTGTTGCAAACCCCTAGAGACCACCTCGCCAAGTTCAGCTAGTGTGAATTTTAGTAAAGGTTAGTAGCTTTCCTTGGTCATATCCTTTCCAGTGAAGATATTAGAGTTGATCCCCAAAAGACAAAAGCCATAAGGAATTGGCCTAGACCTATTCCTCGTAAGACATTAGGAGTTTCTTGGGTCTAGCTGGTTATTATAGATGTTTCATTGAGGGTTTCTCATCTATTGCATCTTCTATGTCTAGATTTACCCCAAAAAAGTTAAGTTTTAGTGGTCATATTCCTGCGAGAAGAGTTTTCAAGAGTTGAAGACTCGACTCACTTCAGCCCCAGTTTTAGCGTTACCTGATGGTACAGATGATTTTATGGTTTATTGTGATGCCTCCAGAGTTGGTTTGGTTTGTGTTTTGACACAGAGATGTAAGGTCATAGTCTATGCCTCCAGACATCTTAAGCCTCATGAAAAGAATTACCCAACCTATAATCTTGCGTTAGCAGCTGTTGTGTTTGCTTTGAAAATTTAGAGACATTATTTGTATAGAGTGCATATTGATGTGTTCATGGAACAAAAAAGCTTGCGGTATGTGTTTACTCAAAGGGAGTTGAATCTTCAACAGATAAGATAGTTAGAATTGTTGAAAAATTATGATATGAGTGTGTTGTGTCATTCAGATAAGGCCAATATAGTGGCAGACGCCCTTAGTAGATTGTCTATGGGCAGTGTTGCTTATGTGGACAAAGAAAAGAAGGAGTTAGTTCAAGAAGTTCATTGATTGTCTAGATTGGGTGTTAGGTTGGTTAACTCAGCTGAAGGGAATGTTTGGGTTCAAAGTAGTTTCGAATCTTCGCTAGTTTAAAATGTGAAGGGGAAGCAAGATAAGGATCCTAGTTCTATCAAACTGAAAAAGTCAGTTAAAGACCAAAAGGTAAAGGTTTTCTCCCAAGGGGGAGATGGTGTGTTGAAATACCAGAGTAGATTTTATGTGCCTTATGTTGATGATTTGAGGTAGCAAATTATGGTGGAAGCACATGGTGCGCGTTATTCTATCCATCCTGGAGCCACCAAGATGTATCGCTACTTGCGGGAAATCCATTGGTAGAGTTTTATGAATAGAGATATAACAGAGCTTGTAGCCAAGTGTGCAACTTATCAACAAGTTAAGGTAGGGCACCAAAGACCTGGTGGTGCATTGCAACAGTTTGGTACCCCTACTTGGATTAAGTCTGCATATTTCTTGCCAGTTCATACATCTTACACGGCTGAAGATTATGCTAAGCTGTACATCAGAGAGTTAGTTAGACTACATGGAGTTCCGTTATCCATTATTTTAGATAGGGGTACTCAGTTTGCCTCTCAATTTTGGAGAGCCTTTCAGAAGGGTCTTGGTACCCAAGTTCATCTTAGTTTAGTTTTTCATCCATAGATAAATGGTCAGGCAGAGAGGACCATTCAGACTTTGGAGGATATGTTGAGGGCATTTGTTCTTGATTTCAAAGGTAGTTGGATGATCATTTACCATTGATTGAGTTTGCTAATAATAATAGTTATCAAGCTTGTATTCAGATGGCTCCATTTGAGGCTCTTTATGGGAGGAGTTGTAGATCGCCAGTTGGTTGGTTCGAAGTGGATGAGGTCACTCTGATTGGGCCAGACAAGGTGTTAGAGGCCATAGAAAAAGTGCAGTTGATTAGAGAGAGATTGAAAGTAGCCCAGAGTCATTAGAAATCTTATGCCGACGTGAGAAGAAGAGATCTTAAGTTTGAGATTTATGATTTTATGTATTTTGAAAGTTTCATCCAAGAAAGGGGTGAAGAGGTTTGACAAAAAGGGAAAACTTAGTCCCCATTATGTAGGTCCCTTCCGTATATTGAGTCGTGTTGGGAAGGTGACGTATGAGCTTGATCTACCAGCAGATTTATCCTCAGTTCATCCAGTATTCCATATGTCCTTGTTAAAGAAGTACATGGATGATTCAGCCATTATAGTTCCTCTAGAAAGTACTGATATTCAAAATAGCCTTTCTTATGAAGAAGTTCCAGTAGAGAGTCTTGATCATCAGATTCGTAGACTAAGGAACAAAGAAGTTCCCTTGGTCAAAGTTCTGTGGCAAAATCAGTCCATTGAGGGTTCTACTTAGGAAGCAAAAGCAGACATGCATACCAAGTATCCTCATCTCTTTTCCACGAACTCAGATTCAGCCGAAGGTAATAGTTTTCCTTCATTCAGTTCTTTTCTAGTTACAGATTTATCTATATATAATTATTTTTATGAGAATTCATACACTCGCAGATCAGTTCCATAGGTTATTTTAATTGAGATTTAGTTATTCAATTTATTTCAGTTGTGCATGATAGTTTATAACCTCAGATTTCTCAGTATTTTTCAGCTTATCTAGCCACATCCGAGGACGAATGTTTCCAAGGGAGGAATATTGTAATACCCCACACTTTCCCTAGCTTAAATTCGTTCTTAGAATGTTAAGAAATATCTTCCAAAATGAAGAATATTTATTTCGTAAGGAATTTTTCAGATTTATACCTCCCATTATGTGGGAAATTGAATAATCTATTTTTCAAATTTATACCTCCCATTATGTGGGAAATTGAATAATCTTTCCATCGATACCAAATTCTCCCAATTTTGATACTCGGTTGAGGAGTTAGAGCATTTTTAAGTTGATAGTGTGCCACCTGGGCACTTGGATCATTGAAGAGATGGATAAAATGATGATTGTTAATTGTCCAAAAGCCCAAATTCCCAATCGTCCCATTCCAGTAGACTGACATGATATTGGCGCATCGCGGAGAGGGCCAATTTCTATGTTGTCGATTTCCAATAGCTCGACACGATATTGGAGCATCGCGCCAGTGGACAAAATGGCATTCCAAAGGGTCACCGCGATGGTGGCACATCATGGAGTCAACCCAGTTCCTAATTTTCCTATTTCCAGTGAGCCAACGCGACTGTGGCGCGTCGCTGTGGCCACCCAAATCAGAAAAATATTACATTTTCCAGTCCCGTTTAGAAGATTAAAAAGGGTATTTTGGTCGATTACCAAGGCCCCAATTCATCCAAAACACAATATTAAGCATATTCAAAGCACTTTGTGCTCATTATTCATCATTCTCTTCAAAACCAAAACCCTAGAGTTCTAAAACCTCTTCTCCTAGAAATCAAAATCCTCCATTAATTCTCCAAGAAAGCTTAATATTGAGGATTCCTAAGGCAAGATAATCAAGAATCCATCTCCAAGAACTCAATTAGGAATTAATAATTCAAGTTTGTTTATCTAATCATCTATCAAGGTATGTGGGGTTTATGAACAAGGATATTGTTTCATTCCTGTTCCCAAAACCAAGCTTTTATTTAAAATCAAATGATTTTGAATGATTATACATGAGATTTGAATTAGGGTTCATATCCATTATTGCTCTTTGCAAGATTCTGAGATTTCAAGTATTGTGGAAGTTGAATTGTATGTCTATTTTCATATTTCATGCCTATTGTAAAAATTTACAGATTTAAAGATGAATTCTCATTGTTTTCAATATCAAGCATGATTTTTATGATTTTTTGACATGAGATTGAACCATGGGTTATCACCCCAAGATTGAATGTTATTATTTCAAGAAAGATAATGCTTTAAGCATTCTATTATCAGACTATTTATAAAATTTCAGTAAAACTTTGATTTTTTGATCATCAAATTAGCTTTGGAATCCACTTTTTAGATTATTACAGATTACAAAATTTAGATCAGCTTTATTTATAAATTTTATCAGATAAATGCATAATTGGTTTTAGATAAACCTTTATGCTAGTTTTAAAGTGGATTTTCAAAAGAATGAGCATAGTAAATAAAAAGATAGTAGTATTTAGCACCGAGCGGGAAGTGTGGGTTTAACATGCCCTGTCTTCCATAGAACTACGTAGCCAACGTAGGTACATATTATGAGATTATTCCCATTTCTATATGGATGATAGATTTATCTTGTGATCGATCACATGGAAAGTAGGTTATACTCCCTGGCAAGAGTATGACACCTCTCTCCAACATGATATTTCTTCCTTAGGAGAACGAGACGTTGGACTCCATGTAGCTCACATGGTTTATGTCAGTTAAGAGAACCTCTCTTAAGATAAAGTGTTTTCCTTACAGTTTAATAGTAAAGATTTTTAGAAAACTAAGTGTAAAGGCGCACAGTTTACTCAAATTATGCTTTACAGAAAGATAACAGTTACAGACTTCAGCTTTTAGAATTTAGATTTCAGAAGTAAGCTCTTTCTACACTTAGTATGATTTACAGACAGAATACAAGTATAGCTTTCAGAAATAAATGTTATGACTCACTAGATTTATAAGGTATGATTGGTTTATTATTCATGATCTCAGTATTTTAGATATTCCAGCTTATGTGAGTCATTTACATTTAGCATGCATTGTTTTATAAATTATGATAATGAGATGATGTTTTACTTATGCATTTCACCCATATATGCTCAGTATATCCTCAAAGAACTGATCCACATATCTGTCTGTGTGCTACATTATCTCATAATGTAATTTCAGGTGCTTAGTATGAGCAGCGTGAGTAGTCCGAGCATCTACATCCTATAGTTGGTGAGTCTTCATAGTTTTGGGACTCATTTACTCAGAATTTGCAGCTTATTAGTTTGGATGATTTAGTATTCTTTTCAGACAGTTCAAGTTAATGGGGGGTTTGTCCCAGTGACTCTCTAGATGTTAGTAGTAGAGGCTTTTCAGACTACTAGTTGTGATTTATCTAATTCAGTATTGATGTTTTATACATTATATTCAGATTATTCATAGTTATTTCAGATAGTTTCTACATTCAGTAAGACTTTTATGTCTATATTATCTTGATTATCAGATTTACATCTAATAGATGGCAGACAGGGTTAGCTTAAGGCTACTCATAGTCTTGAGAACCATGTGACGTTTTGGGATCAGATTTTGGGGTGTTACAATAATGAAATCAAGAATCCCAATATCATGCTTAAAACTCAATTGGAAATCTGAAAAATCATATCACATGCATAAAGTTATGAAAATAGATATGCAATTCGACATTTAAATCACTTTTAACATGATAATCTTCAAATAATAATAATTGGGTATGAACCCTAATTTGAAAAATATGAAATATTAAATAAAGATCAAGTTTTTGGCACAAGGATGAAAGGAGTATCCTTGTTCATAATCCTACATACCTTAATAGACTTGATTTGATGTAGAGAACTTGACTTTGAAACCCTAGGAGATGATCTTTAAAGCTTTCTTAAAATTTTTGTGGATTAGGGAACTTAATTATCGATCTTTCTTGAAGAGGATTAATTTAATTTTATGTTCTCGGATGCTTTTCTTGAAGTTCTTGGATTGGAAACTTTAAATTTTTGACTATCTTGAAGAGAATGTAATGGATTCTTGAAGTTCTTGGAAGATGGACTTAAGGAGAAACCCTAATCTTGTTCATGTGAATAAAGAGTATTAGGGGTTTTCAAATTTGATTTATGATGGCTAAGTACATGATTTTGATAATTTAAGACGTTGGAGTTGAGGTAAAGGACCAAAATACCCCTCCAAATTTAAATAGAACCTTCTGAATTTAAACGGTCGCGACCTTGGTTGTTAGGTCGTCAACCAAGTGATGAACTATCACACCAAGTCGTCACTCAGAAGCTGATTTTATGAATTGCTGGTCTTGGGTGATGACTTGGGCTGATAGGTCGTTACTTAGGATATGACCTATCAACTCAGGTCATCACTTGGAAGCTGATTTTTATGAGTTTTGGGTTAAGAGTGACAACTTGGACTGCTAGGTCGTCACATAGGTGATGGACTATCAACACAGGAAATCACTTGAAAGTTGGAAATAATGGCTCACTGGTTTGGGGAGACGACTTGGCTTATACGTCGTCCCTTAGGTGATGGCCTATCAACTCAGGTCGTCCCTTTGTTGACAGACAAACATGCTGAAGTAAATGAGTATAAATTTTTGCTCCGATATTGGATTGAGGTGAAACAAAATGCGTTGGAAATAAGATTCAAAGACCAATCATTTGATATATAGTTGGATACATAACTCTTTATGTAAAAGGGTAATGGTCGTCTAAAGTTGACCGAAGCTGAAATGTTTACTAAAACTTAATCGATAGGAGAGTTCTCAACTCGTCTTTGAGTTAGGAGATTTTTATGACCTCGACTGATATAAAAGGACGTTTTAACACTCTATAACTAATCCTCACACATATATAGACATAGAATCATTGGGTTTCAGTCTGTATACCTAATAACAACAGTTTGAATCTTAGTCCGAAAATGGGGTTGTTATATTATCTCACCCTTGGAATTATTAATCCTTGAATGATGGTTAGGAATTTATTGAAACATTAAATGTATGGAATAATGTAGGCATAACATGTATGCTAATGAAAGATATAGCTGAGCTTAAACTTTAAAGATTATCATAAAGCTGATTTCTGAGCTGAGCTGACATTACTAACTATAAGATCTGATTCATGCTGGGAGTTTCAAACTCACGTGAAATTTCCATGATGCAATCATTAATATAGAATGGTGAAGTTCTAACTGATACATTAAAAATTCCAAGAGTTACTAGGGAGGGAATAGAGTATGCAATTTCTTATTTAGGAATTATCCCTCAACAAGACACGTATAAGAATCAAAGGAAACGGGCTCCATGGTATCACCAATTACATTATGTAAGCACGACTCATGTGGTAATGAGACCAAGGTCATACAAATGTATTAAAATGTCTGAGATGGAATACTTGGAAAACTGAGGTTATGCACTGAACACTTATGAACTGAGTCCTAACTAAATAGCTGAATCTGAAACTGATGCATGATGCATAAACTGAGCTGAGTTCGTAATTTGCATGAATGTGAACATTTTACCTCATGGAATGGCCATATTCATGAACTTAGGTTAGTAATACTAGATGGAAAGATGGAAACCATAGTAACTTATCTGTCTGACTGCTAATCTGAATTACTGGATATACAAACTAACTCATACTAAAAGCATATACTCAACTGGAGTATTACTTTGACACTTTTTCTATGAAGATCTAAAGACTTTAGGGAGCAAAGAATTTTTGGCATGGTTTGATTAAGACATCTGAACAAGAAATCACAATATGACTAGAATTCTGTAATATGGAACACATACCTACGAAACATCAGCTAGGATAGAGTTACTTAGCCTTATGCCCTGCAATTACTAACTTTCAAATTTAGCCACACTTCTTAAATACTCCCTCAACTATAATCTCCTCCTTAGATACCATATTTATTTGATTCAATATATAATTATTACATGGCTATCGATAAATACATCTACTACAGTCTAAACTAAATAAAATTCTCTCAGCGTTATCAAGCCTAAATCAAAATCACCAGATACAACACACTACTTCGTAATACTAGTGTAAACCGAATGATTCGATCTTCTATGTCTCATTTAAAGCTCACCCCTTAAGCATAACATGCCTTATGACTTCAATGACTAACTCAGAATGCTTACTATGGATACTAGCACATGTTGCATTCTTCACTTATATGTCAACATAACATTCAAGCCTATCTTCATTACCACACACGAACTTCTAGGCAAACAACTACAAAAGAATCCTTCTCACATTCTTTAAACCCTTATCATTAATAACTTTCTTGCACTATTCATTAGAAAATCACACACAAATTCTCAAGTCATTATGAAATATATCAAAAACTTATCCTCAATCTTACTTCAAACTTATAAACTTAGATCAAACAATTATATAATAATTTCTCCTAGCCAAATAATTACTCATCACCACTATCCTTACATAATAAGAGGTCACTGAAGGTCTAACACATGAGAACTTAAAGCACGAAATAATACTATACATATCTATAATGCTCGAATCTGGTACCCAAAATGCTACACGACACTTAAGACCCAGAAGGACCACAAGCTAACCTATGACTGATAGCTATACATGAAAATTGTGTAATCTATTATGAAAATAGTAGGCTGAAACATGCCATAAGGTTCAAAACTGATAAACATCTGATAAAACCATATCTGAATAATGTGGTTTGACAATACCAAAACTAAAACAATGTTTGAAAACATCCAGTCTGAAAAAACTATAGTTTGAAAGCCTCTAAACTGTTTGAATAAGGAGTTGATGGGACATGTACTCAACTAATTCCAACTACTAAAATAAACTAAGTAATGAAGAAATAAAGTAATGATCATATCATCGAAGGATGAGGACTCACTGCTAACTCTAAATGCTGAAACTAGAATGCTACTGATGCTCTAAAGCTCGTGCTTCTGAAACTATGTTATAAAACACCATATCATAAATACAACAGTACGTTTGAATATACTGGTATGCAAGTGAGGTAGGATAAATGCAAAGGGTTCAAATGCATGAACAATGCTAAATTACTGAATAACATGAATGTGAGAATACATGCATGAATAAGTGACCGTGATAGAATTTGTGATGGTACGGACTACTGAGTCTGATTACTGATAACATGAGTCACTGATAACTGATATAACTGATACTGAGCGACTGTATCTAACATTATAGGTTTTGGTGGAACTAACTGAGTTCCATACTATTCTGAGTTGACTATATCTGACAGTCCTGAAATTTTAAAAACTATCTGAGTTCTATTACTATGACTGAGTCTAAAACTGTAACTGTGGGAAGTAGTCATCTAACCAACATGCCCATAATAAGCTATTATAGCTGAGTTAGGGTCCAATCTGTAACCTCAATTGGAAGGGTGTCAATACCGCGCCACTGGTAAGGACAAGCTGTGGGTAACCCTCATCTGACAGTGTCCCCAAAAAAGAATGGTGGAAACCTCATCTAACAGTGTTTATCCACCTCATCAACCCTCATCTATCAGTGTTAAGGTCTCAACCTATGCTGGCTATATAGTTCTAGAATGTAAGGATTGCTTCTAAGGATCACCCCCTCAACTGTCAGTGTGTGTCCTCATCCTTGGGTTCACTCGGTGCTAAATCCTATTCCCCTCTGAATAAACACTGAACATGATTAACTGAACTGAAGTGGACAGAGTTAATTGAGTTTTATTGACTGATGGAATACTACTGAGATTACTAAAGTACTGTGCTTTCTGAGATTTTTAGGATTATTGAGTTTACTGAGTTTTTTTGAGTCACGTGATTAACTGAATTCTACTGAACATGGATTGACTGAGGATATCGTGAAAACATGACACTGGTTCTAGGCACACAACTAAATTGTTGGGTATTAGATACTCCCAGGACTCGATAGTATAATATGTAAATCATGCCACAACCCTAAAAGCCCAACAATGGCTATATACTCATGATTCATTCATTAATACATTTCAATGAACACTTGGGGTGTAGCACTTATACATGAATGGGGAATACATAATTGCATACTATATCGTGGAATTAATCCATTCTCATGGACAATTTATCAAACACTTGCATATAAACTAATCATGACATGGTTTCTTCTCTTATTAGTTCACATAGGCAATTCATCAAGCATATAATGAACATAGTATATGTAGACAACATTGCATGACAAATAAACATCATGATTCAATTCTAATTTCACAATTCAAGGGTTTAATTATGGGTTCACATGAATCTACTCATATAATAACTAATTCCACATAAAATTTATTACCAAACATGGATTAGAATTCAATTGGTCATTATCAACATGAACAAAAGCAAACCTAACATGGGATTCATAAAAATTCATATACTTAAACTTTGAAAAAAGAGATTCTTGGGCTTCATGGGTGAAAGGGACAGATGAATCAACATTGGACATACCATGATTGTAAGTTTCTTGAAGTTCTTGGAGAGATTCTCGGAATTGGATTTGATTTCTTGAAAGCTAGGGTTTTGTTTCTTGGGAGAGAATGTGCTTGATTTGGGGAAAAAGTGAGTAAATAATGATTTGAAACATTTTTAGGGATTAAATCCCGCACCTGGACGTGTTAAAACCTTGGGAAAAGGCCAATTTATTCCTGGATGAAATATTTACTTTTCGTCAAAATTTCCCGATTTGGGAGGCTGGCGTAACGCGGTGTTATCGCGTTGTGTCTCTAAAATTTGATAACTAGGAAATTAGGAGATGACGCAACATGGAGCTATCACGGAGATTCATTGGAAAAAGGAAAATTGAGATTTAGAAGCCCTCTGCGATGCGGTGTAATTGCATAGTCTTACTGAAAATTGACAAACGTCATTTTGGCTTATGGCGCGACGTGCCACTGGCTAAAATGACGGTGTTTTACGACTGAAACTTTAAATTACCATAACTTCTTACCCGGTTATTGGATTTAGGTGAATTTGATATCGATGGAAAGATTATTTAATTTTCCACACAACAAAAAGTTAATCTTGAAAATTCCAAATGTATAAAAATGTATTCATATTTAAAGAATGTCTTTGATATATTCAAGACAAATTAAAGCTTGGTTGAAGTATGGGGTATTACAATATCTCCCCCTTGGGAATATTCATCCTCAAATGAAACTGACTAAGATGAGAGAAATGATAAGCTGAATTACATACTGAACATGAACAATTGAAACATGTCTACATGACTGACATTTCTGAGATTTATACTGAGTATGCATTTTTGATGCATGATTTCATGAATGAACTGAATCATGAATACGTGACTGAGATTTCTGATAACTGAGTTTCTCATAAGGAGAATGTATGTCTGATACATGAACACATGACTGATCTGATGAATGAACATATGATTGAATATGCAATGGTAATTGACACCAAGTTTATAATGGAATTCTGAACATGAACTGGACACTAAGTTGTAACTGAAATCTGAACATAAAACTGAAAGGCTTAAGAAAAGCTGTTACCTTGGGCTGAGTCTAAATTAGCAGAGAAGAGGTGAAGATACTTGGTACGCATGTCTTCTTTTGCTTTCTAAGTAGCTCCCTCAACGGACTAATTCTGCCAAAGGACTTTGACTAAAGGGAGTCCTTTGTCCTTAGTCTGTGAGTCTGATAGTCAAGAATTTTGATCGGAATCTCCTCAAAAGAGAGGTTGTTCTGAATATCTGTGCTCTAAATAGGGACTAGGACTACTGGTTCACCTATGAACTTCTTGATCAAAGAAAAAGTGAAGACTGGATGAACTGAGGCTAGATTTGAAGGGAATTCGAGCTCATAAGCTACCTTGTCGAATCGACTGAGAATTTTGAATGGACCAATATATCGGGGACTGAGCTTCCCCTTCTTGTTGAATTTCTTCACTCCCTTCATGGGAGATATCTTTAGATAAACATAGTCACCAATCTCGAACTCGAGATCTTTTCTGTGCACATCTGCATAAAACTTCTGTCGGCTCTGAGCAGCCCAAAGTCTTTCACTGATCGTCTAAACTTTTTTAAAGGCATTAAATACTAAGTTAGGCCCTATAACTGAGGCCTCATTAACTTTAAACTAACCGATTGGAGATATGCACCTCCTACCATAGAGAGCTTCGAATGGATCCATCTTAATACTGGAATGATAATTGTGTTGTATGCAAACTCAATCAAAGACAAGTGGTCATCCACACTACCCTTGAAATCAATTGTACATGCTTACAACATATGTTTTTAGTCTGAATGGTCCTTTCTGCTTGACCATCTGTCTAAGGATGGAAGGCTGTATTGAGATGAATTTGGGTACCAAGACCCTTTTAGAATGCTTTCCAGAAATGAGAGGTGAACTGGGTACCTCTGTCTAAGATAATAGGTAATGGAACACCATACAATCTGACCAACTCTCTGATATAGAGTTTGGAATAATCCTTGGCTAAATAAGAGGTATGTACTGGAAAGAAATAAGCTAATTTGGTCATCCTATCTATAATGACCAAAACAGAATCATGCTGATGATGAGTACGAGGTAAAACTGTCATGAAGTCTATGTTCACTTATTCCCACTTCTAAGTAGGAATATTGAACTCTTGCATGGACCCACTAGGCTTCTGATGCTCTATCTTAATCTACAGACATATAGAGCCTTTAGCCACAAACTCTGTTATATCTCTTTTCATCCCACTCCACTAATAGATCTCCCACAAGTTGTGGTACATCTTTGTGGCCTCCTAGATGAATAGAGTAGTGCGCACCATGCGCTTCTACAAGAATTCGCTGCCTAAATTCATCTACATCTGGAACAGATAAACAACCCTGACAACACAATACACCATCTCCCCCTTGGGAGAAAACCTCAACCTTCTGATCCTTGACTGACTCTTTTAACTTGACTAGACTGGGATCTCTATCTTACTTTTCTTTCACCTCAGAAACTAGAGATGATTTTGAACTATTCTGAACCCATATATCACCCTCCTCTGTATCGACTAAGCGAACACCTATTCTGGCAAGCTAATGGACTTCTTGAGCTATGTTTTTGTTACTGTCCTTAACATGAACAAAAATACCCATAGATAGTCTACTTAGAGCGTTGGCAACTACGTTGGCCTTGTCCGAATGATAAAGGACACTCATGTCATAATCTTCCAAGAGCTCTAACCACCTTCACTGACAAAGATTGAGATCTTTCTGAGAAAAAACATACTGAAGGCTCTTATGATCTGTGAACACATCTACATGAACTCCGTATAGATAATACCTCCACATCTTTAAGGCAAACTATGACAGTTAACTCAAGATAATGAGTAGGATAATTATTCTCATGGGGCTTAAGCAATCTGGAGGCGTAGGCGATGACCTTACCATGATGCATGAGGAAATAACCCAAACCTACTCTGGATATATCACAATACACTACGAAACCATCTGAACCATCTGGAAGAGCCAAAACTAGAGTTGAGGTGAGTCGAGTCTTCAACTTCTAAAAACTCTTCTCACAATGATCTGACCACTAAAACTTGACTTTTTTTGAGTTAATCTGGACATAGGGGATGCAATAGAAGAAAATCCCTTAACAAACCATCTGTAATAGCCAGCCAAACCCAAAAAACTCCTACTATTTGATGGAGAGACAGGTCTGGGCTAATTTCTTACTGTTTCAGTCTTTTAAGGATCTACTCTTATACCATCACCAGAAATGATATGACCAAGAAATGCTACTGACCTTAGCTAAAATTTGCACTTACTGAATTTAGCGAATAGCTGATAATCTCTGAGAGTGTGAAGTATTATATTGAGATAGTCTGCGTGATCACGTTTACTGCAGGAATAGACAAGAATATCATCTATGAAGACTATGACGAACATGTCCAAGTACTGCTTGAACACACGATTCATCAAGTCCATAAAATATCTAAGGGCATTGGTAAGACCAAAGAACATGACTAAGAATTCAAAGTGACCATACCAAATTTGAAAAACTAGTTTTGGAATGTCACATTATCTGATTCTGAGCTGATGATAGCCTGATCTGAGGTTTATCTTATAGAAATAGTTGGTACCCTGAAGTTGTTCAAATAAGACATTAATTTGGGAAGGTGGATACTTATTCTTGACCGTGACTTTATTGAACTAATGGTAATTAATGTACATTCTGAAAGAACCATCTTTTTTGCACACGAATAAGACTGGTGTGCCCCACGGGGACATACTGGGCCTGATGAATCCTTTATCAAAGAGATCCTTCAACTGCTCTTTCAGTTCTTTGAGTTCTGTTGGTGCCATTTTGTATGGCAGAATAGATATAGGCTGAGTATTTGGAAGAAGATCAATGCCGAAGTCTATTTACCTTTCGGAAGGAATTCCTGGAAGATCTTCAGGAAAGACATCTGAATATTCACTCACGACTGGGACTGATTCAAGACTGGGAGTCTCGGAAATAGAATCCTTAAAATGAACAAAATGATAGACATATCCCTTAGGTATCATTTTCCATGCCCGAAGGTAGGAAATAAGCTGACCTCTGAAAGCTAAAGTACTACCCATCCACTCTAGGACAGGTTCATTCAGAAACTGGAACTGGACTATTCTATTTCTGCATTTGACTATGGCATAGTAGGAATAAAGTCAATCCATGCCGAGTATGACATCAAAATAAATCATCTCTAATTCGACTAAGTCTGCTGAGGTGACTTTTTGAAATATCATAATCGGGCAGTTCCTGTAGAACCATGGGCTATGATGGTTTTACTTAATGTGGTAGATACTGAGATGGGCTCTGCTAGAATTTTGGGACTAACTCTAAAATCAACTGCTATATAAGGAGTAACAAAAGACAAAGAAGCTCCTAGATCTAGCAAAGCGTAAACATGCAAGTGAAAGAAATGTAATGAACCAGTAACTACATCAGGAGAATTTCCCTGATCTTGCTGAGATTGGAGAGAATAAAGTCTATTTGGGTGTTGTCCACTAGTAGCACTAGAAGTGGCACCCTGCTGATTTAGGCGATTGGACTGGGCTGTGGAACGGTTCTGCTGACCCTGATAACCTAACTGGGGACAATCATTGACTTTGTGGCCTAGCTTTCCACATCCAAAACAGACATCACTTCCAGCTCTGCAAGTACCCTTGTGGGTTTTACCATAAGTCTAACAAAAGGGATTAGTTCGGGCATTGCTGACACTGCCCTGAAACTTAGAGCCTGGACCTCTATCTCTATTACTATCCCTAAACTTAGGAGCTGGAGCACTATTTGAAGAAGGAAATAGAATGGATGACTTAGGATGGAACTGAGAGTGGTTTTCTCCATCTGACTTAGGCTGAGTAAAGTTGAAACTACATATCCTTGCTCTCTTATTCTTCCTCTCCCTCATCTTATTCTTTTTCTCTTCTATCTATTGATCTTGGGTTATAGTCCTAGCTATGTTCATGTCACTATTCAATATCGCGGACCTACTCTCATTGACCATACTATCATTCACCCCAGAAACAAACTTACTCATCTTTGCCCTACTATCCGCAACCACATGAGAAGCATATCTGGATAATTGAGTAAACTTAAGAGAATACTCTTTCACCATCATGTTCCCTGCCTGAGGTTGATAAATTCTAACACCTTAGCTTCTCTCAAATCTTGGGGAAAGAATCTATCTAAGAATGCAGTGACAAACTCCTCCCACTCAATAGGCCCTGCATCAACTGACCTCTCTGACTTTCACTGTTTGAACCAAGTGTGAGCAACACACTGCAACTAATATGTAGCTATCTCAGTACTCTCACTAGAAGTAACCTCCATAATGTCCGTAACCTTCTGAACTTGGTATAGGAACTCCTGAGGATCCTCTTCTGACTTAGACCCAAAAAGAGATGGAGGATTTATTTGGGTAAAGTCCTGAATCCTGGCTACAGCTGAATTGGCCACTGGGTTGGCTGAAATGACAGTTGGTCGTTTATTTTGAGCAACAACTAAATTAGCAAGAGTGGTGATTACAGCCTTGAACTCTGCATGAGAAACATGTTCATACAAGGGATCTACTTGGACGGGCTAAGGGGTTGACTAATTTTTGTTTCTTCTTTTGGGAGGCATGTTCTATAGAATAAAGGGAGAAACAGATTAGACTAAGAGTTATATTTGAGCTCACGCTCACTGGCACGACATGAGTACTGAAAGAAAGGAAACTGTTCCTGAAATATCTTAAAGCCTCCTGCGCCTAAATGTGGTGCACAACACACCCATTTACAAGACTCTACTAGATGCACTTTCAGACTTCCTAAGACTCTAGTGAACCTTAGGCTCTAATATCATGTTTGTAATGCCCCAAATATGGTACCCAAAATGCTACACGGTGCCCATGACCTCGAAGGACTACAAGCTAAACCATGACTGATATTTATACCTACACACTGCACAATATACTGTATAAATCCAAAAATAGTAGGCTAAAACTTGACATAAGGTTCAAAACTGATAAACATCTGATAAAACCATATCTGAATAGTGTTGTACGACAATTCCAAAATTGAAACAATGTTTGAAAACATCTAGTTTGAAAACACTACAGTCTGAAAGCCTCTAAACTGTCTGAATAAAAAGTTTATGGGACATGTCCCTAGTTACTCCAACTACTAAAATAAACTAAGTAATGAATAAATAAAGTAATGATTATGTCCTCGAAGGATGAGGACTCACTGAAAACTCTAACTGCTGAAACTGGAATGCTACTGATGCTCTGGAGCTCGTGCTTCTGACGCTATGGTATAAAAAACCATAGGACAAATGTGTCAGTACATTTGAATGTACTGGTATGCAAGTGAGGTAGGCTGAATACAAAGGTTTCAAATGCATGAACAATGCTAAATGACTGAATAACATGAACGTGAGAATACATGCATGAATAAGTGACCGTGACTGAATTTGCGATGGTACTGACTACTGAGTCTGATTACTGATAACTGATATAATTGATACTGAGTGACTATAACTGACAGTCTAGGTTCTGGTGGAACTAACTGAGTTCCATACTATTCTGAGTTGTTGTATCTGACAGTCCTAAAATTCTGAATAACTATCTGAGTTCTATTACTGAGACTGAGTCTAAAACTGTAATTGTGGGCATTAGACATCTAACCGACATACCCCTAATAAGCTATTATAGTTGAGTTATGGTCCAATCTGTAACCCCAATTAAAAGGGTGTCAATACCGCGCCACTAGTACGGACAAGCTATGGGTGACCCTCATCTGACAGTGTCCCCAAAAGAGAATGGTAGGAACCTCATCTTACAGTGTTTATCCACCTTTTCAACCCTCATTTATCAGTGTTGATGTCTCAATCTATGCTGGCTACAAGTTTTGGATCGAAAGGATTGATTCTAAGGAAAACACCCTCAACTGTTAGTGTGTGTCCTCATCCTTGGGTTCACTCGGTACTAAATCCTACTCCCATCTAAATAGACACTGAATATGATTAACTGAACTGAATTGGTCAGATTTAATTGAGTTTTATTGACTGACAAAATACTACTAAGATTACTAAAGTACTGAGCTTTCTGAGATTTTTGGGATTACTGAGTTTACTGAGTTTTTTTAAGTCACATGACTGACTGAATTCTACTGAATATGGCTTGACTGAGGATATCGTAAAAACATGACACTGGATCTAGGAACACAGCTAAATTGTTGGGTATTAGATACTCCCAAGACTCGATAGCATAATATGTAAATCATGCCACAAACCTAAAAGCCCAACAATGGCTATGTACTCATGATTCATTCATTAAGACATTTCAATGAACACTTGGGGTGTATCACTTATACATGAATTGGGAATACATAACTGTATACTATATCGTGGAATTAATCCATTCTCATGGAAAATTTATCAAACACTTGCATATAGACTAATCATGACATGGTTTCTTCTCTTATTAGTTCATATAGGCAATTCATCAAGCATATAATGAACATAGTATATGTAGACAACATTGCATGACAAAGAAACATCATGATTCAATTCTAATTTCAGAATTCATGGGTTTAATCATGGGTTCACATGAATCTACTCATATAATAACTAATTCAACATAAAATTTATCACCAAACATGGATTAGAATTCAATTGGTCATTATCAACATGAACAAAAGCAAACCCAACATAGGATTCATAAAAAATCCATATACTTGAACTTTGAAAAAAGAGATTCTTGAGCTTCATGGGTGAAAGGGACCCATGAATAAACAGTTGACATACCGTGATTGTAAGTTTCTTTAAGTTCTTGGAGAGATTCTCAGAATTTGATTTGATTTCTTGAAAGCTGGAGTTTTGTTTCTTGGGAGAGAATGTTCTTGATTTGGGGAAAAAAGTGAGTAAATAATGATTTGAAATGTTTTTAGGGATTAAATCCCACACCAGGACGTGTTAAAACCTTTGGAAAAGACCAATTTATCCCAGGATGAAATATTAATTTTTCATCAAAATTTCCCAATTTGAGAGGCTGGCGCGACACAGTGCAATCTGGAATTTCATAATTGGGAAATTGGGAGCTGGCGCGATGCAGAGCTATCGCGGAGATCCACTGAAAAAAAGGACAATTGGGATTTAGGATCCCTCCGCAATGCGGTGTAATCACGGAGTCTTACTGAAAATTGACAAATGTCATTTTGGCTTATGGTGCGACGCGCCACTGGCTGAATTGATGGTGTTTTACGATTGAAACTTTAAATCGCCATAACTTCTTACCCGGTTATCGGATTTAGGCGAATTTGATATTGATGGAAAGCTTATTCAATTTTCCACACAATAAAAAGGTCAAAATATTGAAAATTCTGCATGTATAAGGTTGGAATATCACTCGAACGCAAACTCAATTTAACACTTTGGGTTCATACTATCTCCTCTCATTAGCACTATCTAGATAAAAGGGGTTAATAAGGAATCTGAATACATATCTTACTCTGTCTTAACTGAAAAACTCGTAAGGATAAGTAAATAACTTTCAACTTGAGGAACTTATAACACACTAGCAAGCTCCTCTCAAGCCCCTTTGTGTGACTTCTAAAGTTACTCATAGTAAATCTGAAATCATCATCTTGGGAGGATTAGAACTTACTAATCATGTTATATCAAGAATAATACAATGATGGATAAGTATGAATTAACATACGAATCGACAGAAGTTTTGAAGAAACAAATTTACAACACGATCTAGAGTATGAAAGAAAGGAACCTTTTCTTAAATTCCCTGTAGCCTCTCAAATAAAAGTACAGACATCTCCATAACATTCCGCAAGAGTCTACTAGACATGGATTGGCAGACATCCTAGGACACTTGAACTCTACTCTGATATCAAGTTTGTAATGACCCAAGACTATCCCCTAGTCGTCACACTATGCTTAGGACCACAAGTGATCCCAAGCTAACCCTGGTACTGGCATAACTTATGAGCAACTCAATAAAACACATAAATCTAAAGAAAAATACGGAAGCTAAATCTTTTCTGAACTTAATCAATACAAAGCTATATTAAAATAATCACAACTCTGCTTATATAAAACAAAACAGAAACTGAATACATCAACTATACTGACTGTCTATGAAGCCTCTACTATACTGACTATAGATAGCTGGGATGTGACTCCAACTACAACTAATCAATACATATGGGTAAGAAAATAAGGTACATTAATAGCATCTAACTAAAGTCCTCGAAGTAGAAGGACTCATCTGTGGGCCAGAATCTGCAACTGTCTGATTTGATGTGCATGCTACAATTGGTACCTACATTATTAAAAAATAGCACATAGACCTATATGTGGATCAATACTTTTGAAATGTACTGAGCATGTGGGGGTGAATCCATAAGTAAAACAATAATGCAATATTCAAATAAACTTTCAAAACTGCATGCTAAATATAAGTAACTCACTTTAGCTTGAATAATCTAAACTGTCAAATCATAAGTCATGAGTAATAGATCATAAAAGTAATTATTGTGAGCCACCACACTTAGTTATAAAAAGTTGTACTCTAATTTTGTTTTCAAATCATGCAGGCTAAGTGTAAAAAGGACTCACCTTTATTAATCTTAAAACTAAAAGAGAAAATCTGATAACTGAAATCTTAGGTAAAACAATATTTGAGTAAATTTGTGAGCCTTTACACTTAGTTTTTTCAAAACCTTTCAGACATTTTCTTTTAGGAATTAGGGACTTTTGGAGGTTCGTCTAATCGACATACACCATGTGAGCCGTTATGGAGTCCAACATCATGTTCCCCTAAGGGGAAAATCACACGTTGGGGAGAGGTGTTAGACTCTTTCCAAGAAGTATAACTTTAACTTAAGTGTTCACTATCTTAGCCCACTATGGGCACTTAATCTCAATTATACGGTGACGTAAAGTTCTAAGGTATGAGACCTTGGAATCATTCCAAACTCGGTGCTAAATACTACTACCATTCTTTTTCTTAGAACTTTAGAAAATCAACCTTAAAATAGCATAAGGGTTTGTAATGAAAACCAATTATGCTTCTCTTTCTTTAAATCTCAAACTGTATGAACAATGTGGATTCCTTTTCTTTTCTTAGGATCAAAAGATCAAATTTCTTTCTTAAATCTTGGTAAAAAATAACCAAAGAGGCTTAAAATCATAATCTTCTTGAAATATTAATACTCAATATTAGGGTTTAAAGCCTATGCTTTAAATCTCATGCAAATTCGTAGCTAAACATCATGCTCAATATACTTCTTGAATTACTTCAACAATATCAAGATAATGAAATCAAGAATCCCAATATTGTGCTTAAAACTCAATTGGAAATCTAAAAAATTATATCACACGCATAAAGATATGAAAATAGACATGCAATTCAACATTTAAATCACTTGTAACATCATAATCTTCAAATAATGATAATTGGGTATGAACCCTAATTTGAAAAATATGAAATCTTAAATAAAGATCAAGTTTTGGGCACAAGGATGAAAGGAGTATCCTTGTTCATAACTCCACATACAGACTTAATTTGGTGTAGAAAACTTGACTTTGAAACCCTAGGAGATGATCTTTAAAACTTCTTTAAAATTTTTGGATTAGGGAACTTAATTATCGATCTTTCTCGAAGATGATGAATTGAATTTTATGTTCTCGGATGCTTTTCTTGAAGTTCTTGGATTGGAAACTTAGAATTCTTGGCTATCTTGAAGAGAATGTAATAGATTCTTGAAGTTCTTGGAAAATGGACTTAAGGAGAAAACCTAATCTTGTTTTTATGAATAAAGAGATTAGGGGTTTTCAAAACTGATTTATGATGGATAAGTATGTGATTTTGATAATCTAAGACGTGGGAGTTGAGGGAAAAGACCACAATACCCCTCCGAATTCAAATAGAAATTTCAAAATTTCAAGGGTGGCGACCCTGGGCTGATAGGTTGTCACTTAGGTGATGGCCTATCAACTCAGGTTGTCACTTGGAAGCTGGATTTTGTGAGTTTCAGGTTAAGGGTGACGACTTGGGCTAATAGGTCGTCTCTTAGGTGATGGACTATCAACTCATGTCATCACTTGGAAGCTGAAAATAATGGCTAACTGATTTGGGGTGATGACTTGGCTGATAGATCGTTACTTAGGTGATAGCCTATCAACTCAGGTCATCACTTTGTTGACAGAAAAACATGCTGAAGTAAAATGAGTATAAATTTTTGCTCCGATATCGGATTAAGGTGAAATAAAATGTGATGAAAAGAAGATTCAAAGACCTTTCATTTGATATATAGTAGGATACGTAATTATTTATGTAAAAAGAGTAATGGTCGTGTAAAGTTGACCCAAGATGAAATGTTCACTAAAACATAATCGATAGGAGTGTTCTCAACTCGTCCTTGAGTTAGCAGATTTTTATGACCTCGACTGATATAAAAGGACATTTTAATACTATAAAACTGATCATCACACATATATAGATATAGAATCATTAGGTTCCAGTCTGTATACCTAATAATAACGATTTGAATCCTAGTTCAAAAATAGGGTTGTTACACTATCTTCCCCTTAGAATCATTCAACCTTGAATGACGGGTAGGAACTTATTGAAATATTAAAAGTATGAAATAATGTAGACATAACATGTATGCTAATAAAGGATATAGCTGAGCTGAAAGTTTAAAGTCTATCATGAAGCTGATTTCTGAGTTGAGCTGACTTTATTGACTATAAGAAACTGATTCACGCTCGGAGTATAGAATTCACGTGAAATTTACATGATACAATCATTAATATAGAATTGTGAAGTGCTAACTGATACATTAAAATTCCACGAGTTATTAGGGAGGGAATAGAGTATACAATTTCTCATTTAGGAATTATCCCTCAACAAGACATGTATAAGAATCAAAGGAAAAAGGGCTTCATGGCATCACCAAGTACACTATGTAAGCACAACTCATGTGGTAGCGAGACCAAGGTCATACAAAAGTATTACAATGTCTGAGATGGAATACTTGAAAAACTGAAGTTATGCACTGAACACTTTTAAACTGAGTCATGACTAAATAGCTAAATTTGAAACTGGTGCATGACGCATAAATTGAGCTGAGTTCGTAATTTGCATGAATGCCAACATTTTACCTCATGGAATGGCCATATTCATGAACTTCGGTTAGTAGGACTAGATGAAAAGATGGAAACCATAGGAACTTATAAACGAACTCATACTAAAAGAATATACTCAACTGGAGGATTTCTTTGACACCTTTTCTATGAAGTTCTAATGAAAAGAATCTTGGGTATGTTTTGAATAAGACATCTGAATAAGAAATTACAATATGACTAGAATTTTGTAATATGGAACACATACCTATGAAACATCAGCTAGGATAGAGTTACTAAGCCTTATGCCCTGCAACTACTAACTTTCAAATTTAGCCACACTTCTCAAATACACCCTCAACTATACTCTTCCCCTTACATACCATACTCATTTGATTCAACATATAATTCTCACATGGGCATCGATAAATCCATCTACTAAAGTCTAAACTAAACTAAATTCTCTCATTGTGATTAAGCCTAACTCGAAATTACCAGATACAACACACTACCCCATAATACTAGTCTAAACCATATGATTCGATCTTCTTTGTCTCTTTTAGAGCTCACCCCCTAAGCATAACATGCCTTACAACTTTAATGTCTAACTCAGAATTCTTACTATGGATTCACTAGCGCATGTTGCATTTCTCCACTTATATCTTGATATAAAATTCAAGCCTATCTCCATAACCACACATGAACTTCTAGGCAAACAACCACAAAAGCATCCTTCTTAAATTCTCTAAACCCTTATCATTAACAACTTCCATGCACTATTCTTTGGCAAATCACAAAGCTCAACTAACCATGAAATATATCAAAAACTTATCCTCAATCTTATTTCACACTTATAACCTTAGATCAAACAAGCATACAATAATTTCTCCTAGCCAAATAATTACTCATCACCACTATTCTTACATAATAAGAGGTCACTAAAGGGCTAACACATGAGGACTTGAATCACAAATGAATACCATACATAACTTTTGACACTTAGCTGAGGCCTAAGGAATAGAATTTCACCGAAATGGATTCATTAAAGAGATCTAAACTGAGGACATACAGGATATAAATCTGAATTTTCATGATCATTAAGAGTGTTGCATGAGTCATAGGAACTGAGCATACTATAAAACATGAGTATATGAGTCATGAACTGCATGACTTAAGTTTGGAGTTTCTAAATTCATGGAACATGATTCATACTGTTGGGTGAACTGGAACTCCTCACACTAGAAACTGGGAGAGTACATGATTTTTTCATAAGGTGCACGAATATAAGCCATGATCATAGAGCTGACAGGTAAGGCATGAGTAGATATCATGATTACTGAAAAAATTTGCACTGATATAAGAATGGATCGGGCATCTTATACCCCCTATTGATGTTCTACAATCACTGGCATCACTGTTTTAATCTGAGAGCCTGAATTAGTTATTTGTTCTATCATCTCCCCTTAGCTTAAAGCCATCACACTAAATATGGGAACCACTTAATCAACACTTCTAAACTGAAATGCCCCCACTTTACTCTAGAATCTGGGGTGTAATAATACATATAATTGGTAAATTCACCCTGAATAACTATGCCCGATAATTTAAAACTTGTTGCTAGTACTTTCTTATGAGATACAACACTTAGCCCTCTATAGCCCCAATAATCATCATTTAACAACTTAAAATAGACTAACTTAGAATTTTTAGCTCCTCTTTCTATTAGCTCAACCTTCTAGGATTCAAACTTAGATTCTAACACATAACATAGATATCCCTAAATCTTTAACAACCATATTGCCTTCATTATAATCTACAAATATCACATCTGTAAACTTATATTTCTCCCTAAATTATGAGAACTACAATTACACTTGAACATCGGACATTAATATCTTATAGTTCATAAAGAAGCTGGTAAGAACATCAATTACTACATCAATAGCCCCATTCAAACTTCGTGCTCAAGGATGCTACATAAGCACACCCACACCATAGTACATTGCTCAAATTCTTGCATATACTATTTCAAGCCTACTGATTTACCTTTCATAAACCTAGCATCACTAACTAAGTGATCATTACATCTGCCTTGATGACTATTCACTATTCAAACTTGATGACTAGTGCTAAACATGATTAACAACCTAACCTCACATATTGTTCTCACTTGGAAGCTATAAAATAATGCATTAAGAAATACTATACCACTAGAATCTCATAACAATGATTATCGATCGTTATCATATGGTATATCTTATTAAAATTTACTAGCACATCCTCCTTCTACACCTTACAACTATTTACCCATCTATACACCTAATTACTTCCATAGCTCTATAAGTTTCAACTAAACTCCTTTTTGCAGCCTCTAGGGAAGCCTAAATTAACAATACTCAACCACCAAATCCTTTCATTAATAACCAATACTTTTCTAACATAATAAATACCATCAATAACTCTTTTCATACTTCAAGAAAACACCAATTCACTTTAACTAACAACTCCTTCTCTACCTTCTATTAAACTAAAACACAAGGACATATTGCCTCACTACTAACTCAACTATATGTAAAGTGCATCTATATATATTTAATCAGTCGACATCACCACCTTTTTTATCACTAAACTTCTATACCCATAATTTTAATTATAAGAAGGGCCTACCACTTATGAATCATAACAGTCAAGGTTGTAATATCACTTGAACATAAACTCTATTTAACACTTTGGGTTCGTACTATCTTCTCTCATAAGCACTATCTAGATAAAAGGGGTTACTGAGGAATCTGAATACATATCTTACTCTATCTTAACTGAAAAACTCATAAGGATAAGGAAATAATTTTTTACTTGAGGAACTTATAACACACTAGCAAGCTCCTTTCAAGCCCCTTTGTGTGACTTCTGAAGTTACTGATAGTAAATTTGAAATCATCATTTTGTTAGGAATTATAACTTACTAATCATGTTATCTCAAGAATAATACATAGATGGAGAAGTATGGATTAACATACAAATCGATAAAAGTTTTTGAGGGAACAACTTTACAGCACAATCTAGAGTATGAAAGAAAGAAAACTTTTCTTAAATTTCCTATAGCCTCTCAATGAAAAGTACAAACGTCTCTGTACCTTTCCGCAAGACTCTACTAGACACGGCTTCATAGACACCCTAGGACACTTGAACTTTGCGCTCTGATACCAAGTTTGTAATGACCCAAGACTACCCCTAGTCATCACACGGTGCTTAGGACTACAAGTGATCCCAAGCTAACTCTTGTATTGGCATAACTTATGAGCAACTAAATAAAACACATAAATCTAAAAAAAAATACGGAAGCTAAATCTTTTCTGAACTTGATCAATACAAAGCTATATTAAAATGATCACAACTCTTCTTATACAATACAAAACTGAAACTGAATATATCAACTATACTGATTATCTATGAAGGCTCTACCACTAATCAATACATATGCGTAAGAAAATAAGGTACATGAAAAGCATCTAACTAAAGTCCTAAAAGTAGGACTCATCATCTGTAGGCTGAAATCTGCAATTGTCTAATTATGATGTGCATGCACAATTGGTACGTACATTATTAAACAATGTAGCACATAGACGTATATGTGGATCGGTACTTTTGGGATGTACTGAGCATATGGGTGTGAATGTATAAGTAAAATAATAATCCAATATTCAAATAAACTTTCAAAACTGTATGCTAAATATGAGTGACTCACCGTGGCTTTAATAATCTAAATTGCCAAATCATAAGTCATGAGTAATAGAGAATAAAAGTAATTCTTGTAAGCCACCACACTTGTTCTAAAATGATGTACTCTTATTCTTTTTTCAAATCATGCAGGCTAAGAGTAAAATGGACTCACCTTTATAAATCTTAAAACTAAAAGCTTAAATATGATAACTGAAATCTTAGGTAATATAATATCTGAGTAAATTTGTGAAACTTTACACTTAGTTTTCTTAAAACCTTTTTTGACATTTTCTTTTAGGAATTAGGGACTTTGGGAGGTTCTTCATATCGACATACACCATGTGAGTAGTCATGGAGTCCAACGTCATGTTCCCCTAAGGGGAAAACCTCACGTTGGGGAGAGGTGTTAGACTCTTGCCAAGGAGTATAACCTTATATTAAGTGATCATTATCTTAGCCCACTATGTTCACTTGATCTCAATTTTAGGGTGGCACGTAGTTCTAGGGTATGAGACCTTAGAATCATACCCAAATCGATGCTAAATACTACTCTCATTCTTTTGCTCTGAACTTTAGGAAATCCACCTTAAAATAGCACAAAGATTTGTAATGAAAACCAATTATGCTTCTCTTTCTTTAAATCTCATACTGTCTAAATAATGTGGATTCCTTATCTTAGCTTTGGATCTAAAGATCAAATTTCTTTCTTAAATCTTTCGTAAACAATAACCAAAGAGTCTTAAAATCATAATCTTCTTGATATATCAATACTCTATCTTAGGGCTTAAAGTCCATGCTTTAAATCTCATGCAAATTCATAGCAAAACATCATGCTCTATATTCTTCTTGAAATACTTCAATAATATCAAGATAATGAAATCAATAATCATAATATCAAGCTTAAAACAATTGGAAATCTGAAAAATCATATCACACGCATAAAGATGTGAAAATAGACTTGTAATTCGACATTTAAATCACTTGTAACATCATAATCTCCAAATAATGATAATCGAGTATGAACCCTAATTTGAAAAATATGAAATCTTAAATAAAGATCAATTTTTCGGCATAAGGATGAAAGGAGTATCCCTATTCATAACCTCACATACCTTATTAAACTTAATTTAATTTAGAGAACTTGACTTTGAAGCCCTAAGATATGATCTTTAAAGCTTTCTTGAAATTTTTGGATTAGGAAACTTAATTATTGATATTTATTGAAGAGGATGAATTGAATTTTATGTCTTGGATGCTTTTCTTGAAGTTCTTAAATTGGAAACTTTGAATTCTTGACTATCTTGAAGAGAATGTAATGGATTCTTGAAGTTCTTGGAAGATGGACTTAAGGAGAAACCCTAATATTGTTCTTGTGAATAAAGAGGATTAGGGGTTTTCAAAACTAATTTATGATGGCTAAGTATGTCATTTTGATAATTAAAGACATGGGAGTTGAGGGAAAAGACCAAAATACTCCTCTTAATTCAAATAGAAATTTCTGAATTTCAAGGGTGACGACCTTGGTTGATAGGTCGTCAACCAAGTGATGACGTATCACACTATTTCGTCACTCAAAATCTAATTTATGAGTTTCTGGTCTTGGGTGACGACTTGGGCTGATATGTCATCACTTAGGTGATGGCCTATCAACTCAGGTCGTCACCTGAAAGCTGATTTTTTTGAGTTTTGGGTTAAGGTTGATGACTTGGGCTAATAGGTCGTCACTTAGGTGATGGCCTATCAACACGGGTTGTCACTTGGAAGATGAAATAATTTATCACTAGTTTGGGGTGACGACTTGATTGATAGGTCATCACTTAGTTGATGGCCTATCAACTCAAGTCGTCACTTTGTTGATAGACAAACATGTTGAAGTAAAATGAGTATAAATTTTAACTTCGATATCAGATTATGGTGAAACAAAATGCGTTGGAAAGAAGATTCAAAGTCCTTTATTTGATATATAGTAGGATACATAATTACTTATGTAAAAGGAGTAATGGTCCTCTAAATTTGACCTAAGCTAAAATATTCACTAAAACTTATTCGATAGGAGCGTTCTCAACTCGCCTTTGAGTTAGGAGATTTTTATGACCTTGACTGATATAAAAGGACATTTTAACACTATAAAATAGATCATCATACATATATAGACATAGAATAATTGGGTTCCGGTCTGTATACCTAATAATAACAGTTTGAATCCTAGTCCGAAAATGGGGTTGTTACAAAAGACCTCTTAGATAAAGTTTTCATCAGGCTAGTGTTTCTCTGTGGGCTTCTCTGGTCCTTTTTGTGCACAAGAAAGATGGAAATCTTGGAATGTGTATAGATTATAGATAGCAAAACAAAGTCACCATCAAGAACAAGTATCCTATTCCTAGAATTAATGATTTGCTCGATCAACTTTAGGATGCCCGGTGGTTCTCCAAGATTAATGTTTGGTTAGGATACCATCATTTGAAAGTTAGGGAGAAAGAAATTTTGAAAATAGCTTTCCAAACAAGGTTCAACCATTTTGAGTTTTTGGTTATGTCTTTTGGACTAACAAATGCTCATACAACCTTTATGGATTTGATGAATAGGGTCTTCAACCAGTACGTGGACATGTTTGTCATTTTCTTTATAGATGACAAACTGGTGTATTCCAGGAGTGAGGAGGAATATGTATACTATTTAAGAATAGTACTGCAGACCCTCAAGGACCATAAATTATATGCGAAGTTTGTTAAATATGAATTTTTATTGGAATCTATTACTTCCTTGGGGCATGTCATTTCAGAGGCTCGTATTCATGTAGATCCTCAGAATACTAATACAATTAAGCACTGGCCTGGACCCATCACTCCATCTGATATCCAAAGCTTTTTGTATTTTCCTGGATATTATACAAGATTTGCTGAAGTGTTCTTCTCTATAGCCGCACCATTGACTAAGCTGACCCAAAAGAAAGTGAAGTTTATATATTTAGATAAGTGTGATAAGAGTTTCCAAGAGTTGCAGGATAAATTCACTTCAACACTAGTGTTAGCTCTACCAGAAGGATTAGACATATTCATAGTGTATTGTGATGCTTCCAGAGTTAGATTAGGTTGTGTATTGATGTAAAATGGGAGCATGATAGCTTATGCCTCTAGGAAACTTAAGGATCACAAAAAAAATAATCCAACTCATGATTTGGAGTTAGCTGGAATAGATTTGCCTTGAAAATTTAGAGGCATTACCTCTATGGGGTGCATGTTGATGTTTTCACTGACCATAAGAGTCTTCAGTATGTATTTTCTCAGTAGGAGCAAAATAATTATCAAAGGAGGTGGTTGGAGTTATTGAAAGATTATTTCATGAATGTACTTTATCATCTGGGTAAGGCCAACATGGTGGCAGACGCACTGAGTAGGTTGTCCATGGGTAGTGTGGCTCATGTAAAGGAGAAAGAATGGGAATTGGCAAAATAGGTGCATAGATTAGCATGTTTGGGGGTATGTTTGCTCGACACTGATGATGGGGGAGTAGTAGTTCAGAACGGTTTAGAATCATCTTTAATAGTGAAAGTAAAGGATAAATAATTAAATTATCCCATACCTAGCAAAATATTGGAAGTAGTCCAGCAGCAGAAAATTGAGGTTTTCTCCCGAGGGGAAATGATGTACTTTGATATCAAGGTAGGCTTTGTGTCTTGAATGTAGATGGGTTGAGGGAAAGGATACTAGCCGAGGCCCATGGTTTGAGGTACTCTATTCATTCGGGTGCTACTAAGATATATCACGACTTCCAGGTAATTTATTGGTGGAATGGTATTAAGAGGGACATTGCAAAGTTTGTGGCTAAGTGTCCAAATTACTAGCAACTTAAAGTTGAACACTAGAGACCGGGTGGTATGCTACAGTAGATCAGCATACCTACCTGGAAGTAGGATTTAGTGAATATGGATTTTATCACAGTATTGCCTCGTACAAGACGTCAATATAATTTAATTTGGGTCATAGTAGATCGAATGACTATATCAGCCATTTCCTACCTGTTAGGACTTCATATGTCATAGAATATTATGCAAAAATATATATTCGCGAGTTAGTAAATCTTCATAGGATACCCTTATCAATCATTTCAAATAGAGAAATGTAATTCACTTTATAGTTTTGGCAGTCTTTTAAGAAAGGCCTTGTTACAAAGGTTAAGCTTGGTACTGTTTTTATCTGTAGACCAATGGCCAAGCTGATCGCAAAATTCAAACATTAAAAGATATGGTAAGGGTATGTGTTTTAGACTTTAAGGAAAGTTGGGATGATTATCTACCTTTAATTAAGTTCTCTTAAAATAATAGTTATCATGTTAGCATTCAGATGGCTCCATTTGAAGCACTGTATGGGCATAGGTACAGATCACCCATTGGATGGTTTGAGGTTGGTGAAGCAGCATTAATTGGACCAAATTCTATTCTTAAAGCTATGGCAAATGTTCAGTTGATTTGTGAGAGATTGAAAATTGCTTGGAGTTATTAAAAATCATACACTAATGTAAGAAGAAGAGAGCTATAAGTTGAAGTGGGTGATTGAGTATTCTTAAAGGTATCGCCTATGAAAGGAATAAATAGATTTGGGAAGAAAGGGAAGCTGAGTCCTTGATTTGTTGGTCCGTATAAGATAATAAAATATACAGGAGAGGTGGGTTATGAATTAAACCTTCCATCAGAGTTAGTTGCAGTTCACATACTATTCCATGTTTCAATGCTTAAGAAGTACATTGGAAATCCATCCTTATTAATTCCCCTAGAGAGTATTGGGGTCAAAGATAACTTGACATATGAGACGATTCCTATGGAGATACTTAATAGGCAGGTCCAATGGCTAAGGAATAAGGAAGTAGCATCAGTAAAGGTTCTTTGGTGAAACCAATTAGTTGAACGGGCCACTTGGGAAGCTGAAGCAGACATGATGACAAAGTATCCTCATCTCTTTTCTTCCAACTCAGTTCTTGCTGCAGGTAAATAGTTATTCTCATCCAAAACTCTTCCTCTTTAAGCCTATTTAAGTATTCTTAAGTCATATCTTATGTTGTGAGTGATTGGGCCCTAGTTATAGATGTGGGTTTGGTTATAAGTTCATTGTAGGTGCGTTGATTCTTTTCCAAATCCAAATCCTAGGTGAACCACATTCGAGGATGAATGTTTCCAAGGGGGAGATATTGTAATACCCTATGTCTAAAAGTCACTATACAACATATGACTCATTCCCTTAAGTCGTACATACTTTATACGAGTCTTATATATTGATTCATACCGATGACAGTATGGGGTGATTTGAGTTCTATTCAATTTATGAGTTGACCCTAGAAATCATCAAGCATGGTATGAGTCGTATGAAGATAAGCCGTCAGGTCAGTAACCTAGGTTCTCTAAGTTTCTGTCCAAGATACGAGTAGGGGCTATAATCTGTATTGTGATATTACTAGTCATAGGATTAGACTCGTATATTGACCAATGTATACCATCTTGATCCTTCCAAGATTACAAGTCATGAAGCTAACTCGTACCTTCATATATTAGTCGTATGATTGACTCGTAAAGACTGGCAATCAATTTCTGTGAGGTTCAGTTAAAGAAACTTTTGGTCTTTTCTCCTCTATTAACTCCTAACCCACGACTTATAACCTAAAAAGGGAGCATTATTTTCCTCCACTTTCAGTAAATTAATAGCACTTTCCTTCTCTCATCTTCAAGAACATCAATATTAGAGCTTCTCTTTAAGTCATCTTTCAAGTCTTAAAGTTCAAGCTCTCTTTAAAAGTCAAGTGATTCCAGGTATGTGGGGTTTATGAACAAGGTTATTGTTTCATTCTTGTGCCCAAAAAATATGATTTTAAGTTTGAATGTATTTGTTTTAAATTAGGGTTCATACTCGAATAACTACATTCTTGAAGTATGACATTACCCTATGATAGAAAGTCTTAAGTAAATCAAGGTTTACATTTATACATGTTTTGACTTGTAAGATTGATATTGTGATTTTAATTTCACTATCTTGACTAGGGTGTTGTTGAAAGATTTCAAGGTGATTATTGAGCATAATGTTTTATTATGTATTTCTATGAAATAAAGCATGAATTCTAAGTCATAAGTACAAGTTTTACAAAAATTTTATTCTCTTAAGCTCCGTTGATATGTTCTATAACATGATTTAAAGAAATATTGATATTTTGATCAAAAAATAAGACATGAAATCCACACTTGTTTATCTTGATTATGATTTAAGGAAAAGAGAAGCATAACTGGTTTTCATTCTATAAACCCTTATGTTATTATAAGGTGAATTTCTTAAGTATGAGAATATATGTATTTTGGGAGTAGTATTTAGCACCAAAAATGGAATGGGGATGAGAGTATTATATATTTATGGAAACTACGGTCCACCGTAGGTTAGACTTCTTCCAAATATGGATGAAGTATAGTGATCACTTACGTTAAGGTTCTATACCGATGGCAAGGGTAGAACAACTCTCCCTAATGTGGGTAAGATGTTGGACTCCATGGTAGCTCACACGGGTTATGTCGGTTAGAAAAGTCTCCCATTAGAAAGAACAAAAGTAAAGATTTTAGAAACTAACTATTATGGCTCACTAAGCTTATACATATGATTCATTATCCATGTTTTACATTCTTGAAGTCTTCAGTTTTACTTAAGTCAAAGGTGAGTCATTTACACTTAGCATGCATCTTTTGAAAGTTTACATATATATATATATATATATATATATATATATATATATATAAATATTCAATTCTTATTTTACTTATGCATTCACCCCCACATATTCAGTACATTCCAGAAGTACTGACCCACATATATGTCTAGGTGCTACATTGTCTTATAATAGAGTTTTGGTGCTTGTTTATAGTAGCATGAATAACTACGGGCATCACCTCCTGCATCTCGACTTTTGGTGAGTCCTCATAGTCCAAGGACCTAGTTTATCAGACTCATGTTTAAGATTGAAGGTTAATTTAGATCTTTGAATTTTCGTTTATGTTTGGGTCAGCTAGGGTCTTTCCCAGTGGCTCTTTATTCAGTAGTAGAGGCTTGTCAGACTGTGTATGTTTTAAGTTCAAAGATTTAATTTAAGATTTCCAAATTTAAAGATTTACATTAAGATATAGAATTGTTACCTTCAGTTTCTATATATGTTAGTTCACTTTTCATGTGAGTTTTAAGATAAATATATATCATGGGTTAGCTTAGGACTATTCATAGTCTTAAGCAACGTATGGCATTTGGGGGTACTTCTGGGGTGTTACAGAAGGCATTTCACTTTAGGGAATGCATTGGATTGCCTTCGCCCTTAAATTATTGAAATTTAGGAGGTTGATAGCTGAAGGGCATTTTTAAGCCATCAATCCTTGTAGTGTATGGCTTGGCATATGTCAAGGAAGACTTGATAGCAGCACCGTACTTGTATTTAAAGTCCCTTCAATGACTCTTTCAATTGATAAATCTAAATTATTCTCTAAAAAAAACTTGTACCGCCTTAGCTGGTGGTGTTTGTTTTATAGGATGTTCTATCTCATACACTTATGGAGTTTTCCCAGGGGCATAGCTAGAATCCCTATCTATTAATCCATCCATCCTATCTGCCAACTTATCAATTCGAGCGTCTTATTGTACATATTTAGTTAGACCTTCAATTGTCATTGTCAGGTTTGCAATTTTCTCCTTCATCTATGAGGCATTAGTTACCATTGCTTTCATGATTATTGGATATGTCAGAGAGTGACATAAATTTTTGCATAAATTGATCTTTGAAGTACTCAACTTACACAATATAAGTAGAGATAATACATTAGTTGAACAACTATCGCTCTTTATGGCAGCATTTTTTGAACCAGAGTACTTAAGTAGAGCTAAAGTTTTCTTAATTATCCCCAGGACATTGCTTCCTTCTTCAAAATAACTTACATAGGATCTCACTTTTTTTAGGTTTGAAGATTAAGAAATAGGGGGTTTTGAATATGACACTTGGTGTGTTTCTTATCCTAACATGGTTTCTTTTATCCTTGTGACTGCTCTAAAGCTTTCAAAAGTAACTCAAAGAATGCATTCTACTTCAGCAAAGAATTTGGAGTCAGCATCCTTGGAGGCATTTGATTGAGAATTAACCTTCTTGGATGTCATTTCAGTATTTTTAAACTTTAATATTAGAAAAATTGAGATGAGAGGTAGAGATCATATAACACCCTGGGTTTTAACCTTGGAAAATTTTATGTAATTCTGGTCTCTAGACCTAATATGACTCATGGGAATGAGTCGTATGATGGGGTACAAATGGTATGGTCCTATCATATGCTGATGGATTTTGGTTACTGGAATGGGTAAACTTAGGGGCTATGAGTCCTATTGAAAGGAATAGATCATTTTGTTGCTTAACTAAGTCTTAGACTCGGTTACTTAGGTTGGATCTGAGTATGGGTGGGTCACCATGAGCTAGAAGACAGAGTATGAGTCATACCATAGACTCCTATGGTGGACAATATCTAAATCTTTCTTGGATTTATTATGCCAGGGGTACAGATAAAGGGTATGGATCGTATGCTTCAGATATGACTTGGTTGGTTGAGTCGTATGCTAGACAATGATAGATCCAAATAATAAGGGTAGGACATGAGTGAAGGGTACCAATTGTATCGAAGGGTATGACTCATGAGGGTCAGTCGTATCTATGTGACAGGGTTTCTGTGTAACTTAAGTGGGGTATTCTGGAAATTTTATCTACTTAACCAAATAAGGTCCCATGACTTCTAACCTACTTGAGAGGTTATTTACCCAATTATTCCATTTATTAACACTTAGAAACTCTTCTAAAACACTCTATAATTCTCTCAAAAAATTTTGGGCAAGGGAAGCTAGGATTTCAACTAGAGGATTAATTTGGGGCTTGTCTTGGTGATTTTCTTCCATTACCATCTTGGTTTAAGGCATGTTCTCTTCCCTCATTGTTAATTCTAACTAGAAGCATAATTTTTATGAATATTTTCATGATTTCTGTGATTGTATAATTTTAGTTTTCAAATATGATTTGGGGTTTTTGATATTAATTGGTTGGTTATGGTTTCCCATAGTTTTAATTATGCTTTTATATGCATTATAGTGGTTTTGGATAATTGGTTACATGGGAATGGTTCTTTGGTAATAGACTTTGGTTTGGTCATATTATGCCCCCAATATGTTTGACAAAATGCCTATAAGAATGTTTTCATTGCATTGATTACTTCTAGGGAATTCTTACTTGTTTTAAACTTGGGAAAGAAATTATGCATTGTTTAAATAGATTGAAAAGGTAAATGGCAAAATGGTTATGCTTATGGGGTATATGGAATCCCTCAAGTGGTTTAATATGGTAAATTGAAGGGCACTTGAAAGTTTCCTTAAACCTATATATAGTTGGCTATGGATAGTACTTGCAAATATGGTTGGTATCACGATACCACCACTAAATGACCTTGATTAATAAATAGTAAATGGATTGGTTGGTTGCTTGGTAATGGTTTTAATTAGGCAATAATGGCGGGGTGTGTAGCGAAGCCGTGGAAGGTGGAGGTCTTGGAGGGATCAAAATAGGAAACTCATATTTTTTTGATGTGAGGTTTGGTCTTGGTGATCGTGTGCATGACGTGACACTTTATATTTGGGGGATGTACTAGTCATCCCAGGTTTTTATTCCCTGGTCGTATGGCAATACGCACTAGGGCCCTTTAGCAAGGGAAGCTGAACCCATATAGCCCATAGGTGGTTTAAGACGGTAAAGCTACACAGCCCAGGTAAAGGTTTTAATATACTAAACCTAGTTCTCTTTAACGACATGGTTATATATATGTATGGTTGTATGTATATGAATGGTTTTACTTAGTTTCATAAATGGCATTATTTTATCCTTATCCTGAGGTCATGCTAGCGATCTCTCGCTAACTCGTCCTCAAGCGGTTGTATACCTACGCTATGTAGGAACCATCCATTTTACTCCCCTTACATAGCGATTGACTCGGGGACAGCTGTTGGCTTAAATTGGTGACTTCCATCTTTCCAAAAGGCTTCATTTTATATATGGATATTTCTAGACACTTTGATTTATTTTTGGATATTGGTTTTAGTTATGGTTGGGGGCATGTCCCAACTGAATATTTATCCCAACCAAATATTCTTACTCTTTTGGTTAGAGACTTTGTGGAACTGCTATGGATTAGAATGGGCGGGATCGATATTGGTGTCAGACTTAGCATTGGTATTGGGGTTGATACCGATTAACGATATTCTTAGTTGATCCATCGTATTTTATTTTGGGATTAGTTATATTTTGTTTTGGAACTTATTTGGTTATAGCCTGGTTTATGTCCCTTGTTTTGGTATTGGTTTTATTTGGCATGGTGGGATGATTGATATAGGATAGTTGGACTCGGTTGGATTGGTCATGGTTGTGATCCTATCCCAGAGTCTTCATGTGAGCTATTATACTATCTTGTTATATGCTCAAGTGGTTGGAGGTTGGGTTGGGTAACCAGGGTGATCTCTGGTATCGGTCGAACTTGGGATGTGTATTACGACAAGGACCTTAGTCGAGTTGGTTCGAGTTGGTATCAGAGTTTTAGGTACATAGACAATTGGGAGTCCACAAAGGCGCATTGAGTAGTCTCTTTTAGGGGTGTGTAGTGCGCCATACTTATAAGGGAGAAGCTATAAGGCATTTAGGAATGTTTTACTTTCTTAGTATTCTATTTTCCAGGTTGGAGTCTCAGCCCTGGAATCTTCTTTAATCCTTGTTTGTTCAACTTTTAGATCAAGCCTCATAGATCTGGAACACAAGAAAATTCTTCTATCTCATCTGGAGATAATGTTGGATCGGTGAATCCTACTTTTGGGGTTCATCTTCGATCTCACGGTCCTTTACCTGATGGTTTTGGAGTTCCACCAGTAGCTGCTAGTCCTCCTCAAGGCGAGGTGACTAATATGGAATTTTGCCAGCCTATTTATGTTATTGCTCAGATGGTCGTTGTTCAGGCTGAGCAGGATGTGACTTGGGCTTTGTCTGCTGAGGCCACAAGGTTTGGCCAATTTATGAAGATGGGTCCTCCCATTTTTTCTAGAGTGAAGGTCCAGGAAGATCCACAAGGTTTTTTAGATAAAATAGAAAAGATATTTCGGGTGATGCAGACTACCAATGTGGAGGGGGTAAACTTTGCATCTTATCAGCTTAAAGATATTACATATCAGTGGTATGAAGAGTGGGGCATGGATAGGGGTAATACAGAAGAATCAGTCTTGTGGGATACTTTTTCTAAGGCCTTCTTCGATCAGTTATTTCCTCAAGAGTTGAGGAAAGCAAAGATGGAGGAGTTTTTGAACCTCAAGAAAGAGAGGATGTCTATCAAGGAATATTTCTTGAAGTTTCACCAATTGTCAAGGTATGCTCCTGATTTAGTGGCTGACATGCGGGTAAGAATGAGATAGTTTACTTCTGGGTTGAATCGGGATTTGATCTTCGAGAGCAAGACTACCTTGCCGATTAAAGATATGGACATCTCTAGGTTGACTCTTCATATGCAGCAAGTGGAGGATGAAAATAAGAAGCTGGCAAAGTTTGGAGATAGACAGGTTAAGTGAAGTAGGTGTTCTGACCAGAGAAGTGCTCAATCTTAGGGTAGTTGGGATGGTGGCAAATAGCAGAAAAAAAAGTAGGGGAGTTTTGGTTTCTTCTTTTTCGCTAGTGATCCCTACCAGACGGGTGTCAGGCATCATCAAAGTGGTGATAATTTCTGGGCACAGGGTGCCCAATCTCAGGCAAGCGAAGGTCAGTTAGTTTCTTCTTATCCTCCTTGTCAGTTCTGTGGTCGTCCTCATTGGGGTTATTATGATGAAAAAAGGGACAAATGCTTCAATTGTTTCTAGGTAGTCCATCGGCGCAGCGATTATTCGGTTAATAAGGTTTCTATGGGGGCAAATAAGATTCTCATGGCTTCATCTTCTATTCCTACACCTGGTGGTGTTGCATCTACTTCTGTTACTTCTTCTAGTTTTAGTATTGGTCAGAACAGGTTGTATGCTTTGGCATCCCGATAGGAATCTGAGACATCACAGATGTTATTACTGGTATGTTATAATTTTTCTCTTGTAACATATATTATTTGCTTGATCCGGGGTACACTCTTTACTATGTGACTCCTTATGTGGTTGTATCTTTTGGATTCAATCCGAAAGTTATTTTAGATTTTTTTTATTTATACCCAGTAGGTGACTCGATTATTGCTAAGAGATTCTATTGAGGGTGTGTGGTATCTATTGGTGGCAAGCAGACCTTGGTGGATCTGTTTAAATTGGGTATGGTGAACTTTGATGTCATTCTGGGTATGGATTGGTTGCACTCTTGTTACGTGTCCTTGGATTATCAGACCCGTAAGGTTATCTTTGGGTTTCCTGGTGAGCCAGTTATAGAAAAGGAGGGTGTTTTTTTAGCTCCTTGGGGAAGATTTATTTCTTATCTTAGATCTCAGAGATTAATCCCCAAAGGTTGACTTTATTACTTGGTCTGGGTTAAAGATTCTAACCGGGAAGGTCCTTCTTTTCAGTCAGTTCCAGTGGTTAATGAGTTTCCAGATATCTTTACGGATGATCTTTCTGGTGTTCCTCCGGATAGAGAAATTGAGTTTGGTATTGATCTAGTTTCTGACATTGGTCTAATTTCTATTCCTTCATATAGAATGGATCCAGCTGAGTTGAGGGAACTTAAGAAGCAACTTTAGTATCTTTTAGATAAGGGGTTTATTCCTCTTAGTGTATCTCTGTGGGGTGCACCGGTGTTGTTTATAAATAAGAAGAATGGTTCCCTTCAGATGTGCATTGACTATAGGCAGTTAAACAAGGTGACGGGCAAGAACAGTATCCTCTTCCAAGGATAGATGTTCTATTTGACTAATTGCAAGGTTCCCAGTTCTTCTCTAAGATAGATCTTTGGTCTATGTACCATCAACTAAAGATTAAGGAGGTGGATATCCCTAAGACGACTTTTTATACTTGGTATGGGCACTTTGAATGTTTGGTAATGTCATTTGGGTTGACTAATGCTCCAGCGGCATTTATGGATCTGATGAACAAGGTTTTCCATTAGTATTTGGATCTCTTTGTTATTATGTTTATTGATGACATTTTGGTTAATTCAAAGAGTAAGGTGGATCATGCTAATCACCTCTGTGTGGTGTTGCAAACCTAAAAGGAACATCAGTTGTATGCAAAGTTCTTTAAATATGAGTTTTGGTTGAATGTTGTAACTTTTTTTGGGTCATATTATTTCTAGTGAGGGGATCATGATGGATCTGCAAAAGGTTATTGTGGTGAAGAGGCATCCTAAACCCACGACTCCAATCGATATTTAAGGTTTCTTGGGTTTGGCTAGGTATTATATGAGGTTTATGGAAAGCTTTTCATCGATAGATGCTTCTTTGATTAAGTTGACTTAGAAGAAGGTCAAGTTTTCTTGGTCGAATGCTTGTGAAAGAAGTTTTAAGACGTTAAAGAATAAGCTAACATCGGTTTCATTTCTGACTTTGTCGGAAGGTAATGATGGGTTAGTGGTTTATTGTGATGCATCTCAGGTAGGGCTTGGTTGTGTGTTGATGCAACATAGGAAAGTGATTGCCTATGCTTCTAGGTAGTTAAAAGTGCATGAGAGAAATTATCCTACTCATGATTTAGAGCTGTTGGTGGTTGTGTTTGCTTTGAAAATGTGGCGGCATTATTTATATGGTGTTCACGTGGATATCTTTTCTGATCATAAAAGTCTATAGTATGTGTTCACTTAGAAGGAGCTTAATCTTAGGCAGAGGAGATGGCTTGAGCTTCTCAAAGACTATGATATGAGTCTTCACTACCACCCAGGTAAAGCTAACGTGGTTGCTAATGCTCTTAGCAGGTTATCCATGAAGAGTTTTGCTCATGTTGAGAAAGAAAAGCGGGAATTGGTAAAGGATGTTCACCGCTTGGCTAATATTGGAGTACATCTCTTGGACTCCAAGAATAGTGGTGTGATGGTGCAAGAAGTGGTTTGATCATCTTTTGGTGTGGAGATTAAAGAGAAACAAGTGTTAGATCCTGTCTTGATGAAAATCAAAAGTGATGTTGGTGGGAAAAATGTAGTGGTGTTTGTGATCATTAGTGCTAGTACTTTATGATACCAAGGGAGTTTGTATATCCCTAATTTCGATGATTTACAATAAAGGACTTTGGCTGAGGTGCATGAATCATGATCTCAAGGAGATTTATTGGTGGAATGGCATGAAGAGGGACGTGGCTGATTTTTTGGCCAAGTGCATGATGTATCAACCGGTTAAGGTTGAGCATATGAGGTTAGGAGGGTTGTATTTAGAAATTGATTTTGCCGAATGGAAATGAGAAGTGATCAATATGGATTTCATTACCGGTATTTCCTGGTCTCGAAATCAATTTGATTTGATTTGGGTCATCGTGGATAGGATGAATAAGTCTGTGAATTTTTTGCTAGTGCAAACTACCTTTTCGACAGAGGATTATGCAAAGTTGTATCTTCAAGAGATTGTGAAGTGACATGGGGTACATGTTTCGATTATCTTTTATTGTGGCACGCAGTTTGTATCTCACTTCTGGCAATCTTTCCAGAAAGGGTTAGGGACTAAGATTACTCTGAGTAATTCTTTCTACTCGCAGATGGATAGGGAAGTGAAGAGAACTATTTGGACATTGAAGGATTTGCTTCTGGCTTATGTGATTGATTATGGTGGCAATTAGGTTGAGCATCTACCTTTGGTGGAGTTTGCTTACAACAATAGCTATCATTCTATTATTGGTATGGCCCCTTTTGAGGCATTGTATAGTAGGAGGTGTAGATCTTCTATTGGGTGGTTCGATCTTGGTGAGGCGGACATGTTGGAAAAGGTAAAGGTGATTCCAAATAGGATTAAGGCTTTCCAAAGTCGCCAAAAATCCTATGCGGATGTTAGGTGTAGAGAGTTGGAGTTTGAGGTTGGGGATAAGGTTTTCCTCAAGGTATCTCTCATGAAGGAGGTAATGCGGTTTGTCAAGAAGGGAAAGCTCAGTCCCCGGTATATTGGTCCTTATGAGGTTTTGTGGAGAGTTGGTAATGTTGCTTATGAGATGGAGTTGCCTTATAGGTTGAGCTTAGTTCATCCAGTACTTCTTGTCTCTATATTGAGGAAGTGTCTTGGTGATCCTTCTTTGATTATTCCTTTAGACAGGTTAGGTATGTTAGATTCTCTGTCTTATGAGGAAATATCGATTGAGATCTTTGATAGGCAGGTTCGTTGGTTGCGGACCAAGGATGTGGCCTCGGTTTAGGTTCTATGGCAGAACTACAAGGTGAAAGAGGCTACTTGGAAATCGGGGGAGGACATATAGTCCAAATATCTTCTCTTGTTTTCTGCTTCTGGGATTCGTGCAGAAGGTATGTGTATTTAATAAATTTTTATTTTTTGAGTTTGTTAAAGAAAAGATTAATATCTTTGCCTCTTTGTTTTCAAACTTTGTTAAAGGTTGGGAATATAAATTTGATAATACAAAGACTCGTGAGTGTGATTACCCCTACCTTGTCTGACTTTTAGGGACAAATATTCCTAGTGGGGGAAACTGTAACACCTTGGGTTTTGACCCCTAGAAAATTTCTTGGAATTCTGGTCTCTGACCCAATATGACTCATAGGAACGAATCATATGATGGGGTACGAATGGTATGGTCCTCTCGTATGCTGACTAGTGTTGGTTGGTGAGATGGATTTTGTTTACTAGAATGGATACGACTTAGGGGGTGCGAGTTGTATTGGTGGTAACGGATCATGTGATTTCTTAACTTAATCTTAGACTTGGTTACTTAGGTTGGATCTGAGTACGAGTGGCTCACCGTGAGCCGTAAGCCAGGATATGAGTGGTACCATGGAATCGTATTGTGGATAATGTATAATTTTCCTTGGGTTTATTCTGCCATGGGTACTGATGAAGCGTACTGATTGTATGCTTCGGATATGACTTAGTTGGAAGAGTCATATGCTGGATAGTGTTGGATCCAAAGGATGAGCTTAGGATATGAGTAGAGGGTAACAATCATACCGGATAGTACGACTTGTGAGGGTCAGTCGTATCCCTGTGATGGGGTTTCTATTTAACTTAAGTGGGAGTATTCTGGACATTTCTCTACTTAACCTAATAACATTCCACGGCTTCTAACCTACTTGGGAGGTTATTTACCTTATAATTCCATTCATTAACACTTGGAAACTCTTCTAAAATACTCTATAATTCTCTCAAAAAATTTTGGGCCAGGGAAGCTAGGTTTCAACTAGAGGATTAATTTGGGGCTTTTCATGGTGATTTCTTTCCATCATCATCTTGGTTTAAGGAATGTTCTCTTCCCTCATTTCTTTCCCTCTTGGTTTTGGTCATATTAAGCCCCCAATGTGTTTTACAAAATGCCTATAAGAATGTTTTCATTGCATTGATTACTTTTACTGGAACTCTTGCTTGTTTTAAACTTGGTAAAGGAATTATGCATGGTTTAAATAGCTTGAAAAGGGAAATGGATAAATGGTTATGCTTGTGGGGGTACATGAAATCCCCCAAGTAGTTTAATATGGTAAATGAAAGGACACTTGGAAGTTTCTTTAAACTTATATATGGTTGGCTATGGATAATACTTGCAAGTATGGTCGGTATGACGATATCACCACTAAATGGCCTTGGTTAATAAATGGTAAATGGATTGATTGGTTGCTAGGTAATGATTTTAATTGAGCAATAATGGTGGGTTGCGTAGCAAATACGCGGAAGGTGGAGTGCCTGTGGGGACCAAAATTGGAAACTCATATTTGCCGATGTGAGGTTTGGTCTTAGTGACCATATGTATGATGTCACACTTAATATTTGGGGGATGTACTATTCATTCTAGGTTTTTCTTCCTTGGTCGTGCGGCTACTCTCACTGGGGCCCTTTCATTAGGGGTGGCTGAACCCATATAGCTCGTGGATGGTTTAGGACGGCAAAGCTACACAGCCCAGGTAAAGGTTTTAATGGAATGCTAAACCCGGTTTTCTTTCCCGACATGGTTATATATATTTGTGTATGGTTGTGTGTATATGGATGGTTTTACTTGGTTTCATAAATGTCATTATTTGGCGTCTGTTTACCCACGTTATGTAGGAATCAACCATTCTACTTCTCCTACATAGCAATTGACTCGGGGACAGTTGTTAGATTAAAGTGATGAGCTTCCATCTTTTCAGAAGGATCCATTTTATATTATTGATATTTCTAGACACTTTGATTTATTTTTGGATATTGGTTTTAGAAATGGTTGGGGGCATGTCCCAATCGGATATTCTTACTCTTTTGGTTAGAGGCTTTGTGGTACTACTATGGGTTGGAATGGGCGAAATCGGTATTAATGTCAGCCTTAGCATTGGCATTGGTATTGGGGCTGATACCGGTTGACGATATTGTTGGTTATTCCCTCGTATTTTATTTTGGGATTAATTATATTATGTTTTGAAACTTATTTGGTTATGGTCCTTGTTTTGGTATTAGTTTGGTTTGGTATGGTGGAACGGTTGGTATGGGATGGTTGGACTCAATTGGGTGGGTCACGGTTATGATCCTATCCCAGAGTCTTCACGTGAGCTATTACACTATCTTGTTATATGCTTGAAATTCAGCCAACTCAGGTGTAACGCCCTGATTTGCTGAACCAGAACGCTACAGAGTGCTTATGACCCCGAGGGACCACAAGCTAATCCATGACTGATATATGTACCTGTACACTGCATAATATACTTGTAGAATACGAAAAACATGAACAATAGGGCATAAGGTTCAACTGAATAGAATATATGATAAATAATAACATCCATATAGGGTAATAAATACCCAAAACAACTGATAGCTAAATCTAAAATCTGAACTAAATCTGAAAGCCTCCAAATACTGTCTGAAATAAGGAGTTGAAGGAACATGTCTCCAACTAAATCCGTCTAGCAAAACTGAACTAAAATAATGAATGAAATAAAATAAAATCGTCCTCAAATGGATGAGGACTCACTGCAACTCTGCGACTGGAATGCTACTATTGATCTGGAACTCATGTCTCTGAACCGATGGTGTAACATGAAAGAAAGCACCATAGCGTAAATGCGTCAGTACGATTGGGAGTACTGAGTATACGAGTAAGGTAGGCTAAATGCAAAAGGGTTTACATGCATGAACAATGCTAACTGGCTAACTGATATGAACGTAAGAGTACAAACATACATATATAGTAACTAAAATCATGAATACATGATATTTGGATCTGTATGCTAATACATGGTTTAATGTTATCTAACATGACTGATACTGAAGTTTTGATAACATGGATAACTGTGTCTGACAGTCCTGAATCTGATGGAACTCCTGAGTTCCATACTGTAACTGAATTGACTGTAACTGACGGTCTTGGTATACTGAAATCTGAAGAACTATCTGAGCTTTTTTATTGAGACTGGGACTGAAAGTATGGGAGGTAGTTGCTTAACCGACATGCGCCAACAATGCATATAGCTACGTTGGGATCCAATCTCTGCTCCAACTGGAAGGATGTCAATACCGCGCCACTGATAAGGACAGCTCTGAGTGACCCTTAGCTGGCAGGTACTCGAATGAGAACGGTGGAAACCCTAAACTGACAGGTTAAGCCACCCCATCAACCCTAATCTGGTAGGTTAAGATGTCTCAATCTACGCTGGCTACGTAGTTCTGGAACACAAGGATGACTACTAAGAATCACAGCCTAAACTGGCAGGTGAGTTCCCATCCTTGGGTTCACTCGGGGCTAACTTCTACACCCATATGAAAAGATTAAACATGATTCAACTGGTTGTATATGGACTGAGTAACTAACTTCCATTGACTGACGGAATAGTACTACTATCTGAGAATTTATTGAGATCATGAGATTTCTTAGATTTGCTGAGTCACATGACTAACTGAGTTCTATAGATCATGGCTTGACTAAAAATATCGTGATAACGTGACATGGCTCTAGGCACACAACTATATTTTTTGGGTACAAGTACCTCCAGGACTCGATGGAAGGAAACTGACAGACATAACTGACTTGATCATAAAAGAAATAAAGTCCACAATTCACCATATCATAAGTAGGGGATTTCACACTAAGCATAGTTCTCAACATCTTACGTATGGAAGGGAAATTCACACAACATGTGTACACTTGCATAGCTTCAATATCATGCTCAATCTATATCACAACAATGATGCATATCAATCACGTGGAATTCATGTGAAATCATAAAGCATAGAGCATGGACTTGTCATTTAAGCACTATTAAATCACGGGACACAAATCTTATCACCTTAAGCATTTTATCAAACACTTTGCATGCATTCTTTTAGCTTAGGTGTGTTTTCATGAATTTCCCTATTTTAAACCACATAAAGTTCATGGATTTCAACTAACGACACATATACTTCATGAAAACACTTTTAGATATCATCTTGAAACTTAAACAACAATCATCAACATGTTTATGGTCATATCACAACAATACAATCACAAAATAATATTTAAAACGTAGTTCTTAAGCTCTATGAACGAAATGGATCCATAGATAAACACTACGCATACCATAGATGGAAGATTTTTAATGATTGATGGAGAAATTTGCTTGAACTTGAATCCCCAATTGAAAACCCTAATGTGTTTTTGAGAGGATTTTGAGAGAAAGAGTATGTTTTGGTGAAATAAGGGCTTAATTCCATGTTTATGGAATATATATAGGGGCGGAAAGATGACCCAAATACCCCTCTATATGCGTCATTTAATTTTTGTGAAAATTATCCAATTTGGGCCCCCGACGTGATGCGGAGATATCGCGTTGCCCCCTTTGTGAACTGAAAACTCACCGCGATGTGGTGAAATCGCAAAGAGACACTGGAAATTGACAACCGTCATTTTGGCTTACGGCGACGTGCCACTAACTGAAATGACGCTGCTGAAACTTTAAATCGCCATAACTTCTTCACCGGGTGTTTGTTTTAGGCGAATTTGATATCAACGGAAAGCTTATTCAATTCTCTAAAAATTGGAGGGTATAAATCTGCCAAAATAACACTATAAACTAAGTTATTCTTGTTCAAAGATGACCCATGTGAAATCACACACGAAAACTTGGTGGATTCAAAAGTTCTTAGTTTGGCTTACTCTAAATGACTCTTATGAACATGCTTAACACATCATAATCTCTATTATAACTAGGATACTAATCCCAATTCATTTACTCCAATATGAATTATAGGATAGGAGGTTTCATGTGTAGGAACAACGGTTCATTTTCTAGGTTAGAAATATACGGGGTATTACATCAGGACAGACGGTTGGATATTGGGTTGGGTAACAGGGGTGGTCTTCGATCACGGTCGAACTTGGGATGCTGATTACGACAAGCCCCCTCATCGGGTCATGTCAGATCATCTCACTGGGCATGTCAGAATTTGTTGATAATATAATTCGAGTCAAAATAATAATTAATCGAGACAAGAAAATATTGCAACAAGAATTTTATTAATTTTGATTTGTGAGTGTTACAATCTCTATGGATCCTCTGGTTCACCTTTTCAAATATAAATTCAATTGCTTCGAGATTGATCTTGAATCTTGATGAACTTGATCTTGATTTGTGGATTTGATGAACTTGATAACGACTTGTACTTGAATTCATGGGTGTTTGAGCTTGTTCTTGAACCTTATGGTCTTGATCTTGAATGTTGATGAACCAGATCTTGATTTGTGGATTTGATGAACTTGACCTCGACTTGTACTTGAATTCAAGGACCTTTGAGCTTCTTCTTAAATCTTAAAGTCTTGATCTTGAATCTTGATGAACTGAATCTTAAATGCTTGAATTTGTAGATATATCTGCGGTGTTTAATCCATGAGCTCTCTCTTGCGTTTTGTTAGAATTGTTGATCTCCTTTTGAATTATAAGACCCCTATTTATAGTTATAGGAAGGAAGGGGTCAAGTGAAGATGATCTACTTTTGGCCAATCAAATTTAAATGACATGACAGTATTTGATTGGACCTTTGCTTTCACTAAGCACCCTGCATCATTTTGCCATAATGACATGTTCCTATTGGTTCCTTCACTTGACTTGACATGCCACATTATTTGACATGTGGTGTCAAATTGGGCCTCTAGAAATTGATGTTATCTTGGGCTTATAAAGAGCTTAATCATTTGTAGCCAGCATTAATGGATTAGCTCAATAGAAATTGAACTTTAATCAAATTCATATTTATTTAAATTTAAATAATTAATTCAGTCATATTAATTCATCACATTTATTTAGACTAATATTTTTTTAAATTTAATTTGAATACAATTTATATGACGACATTCACTTTATTTGAAATTTTTGTAGTCGAAGATAGAGTTAGAGTTGTGTTTGGCTATATTGTTGAAAATATATATGATGTTTGTTTAAATAGAACGTTTTTTTTTTCTGGGTAAAAACTTAAAAGTTAAGGTCTGCATGCTAATCTATAAACAAGATTATGTATCATCACGCTCTTATGATGTGCAATTTATGCCCATTGTGCCCTTACTCTACTTAAAATTCAAGTGCCAAGACATTTAACTTACAACAAGCATCAATTTGTTTGGCTCCCATTATATTGCTTTTAGTAACCTGTGAGACAATACTATAATATTGTCTACTCTGAATTATCTGATGACTTACTTGGATGCACTTTAATATAAAAGTTAAGCCCAATAAACTAAACAAAGGCAATGTGATGTTGTAATACATGTGATCTTCGTTTGAGCCTTAGGTATTATGTATTATGTTTATGTAATTGCATGCTTGACTAGTTTTTGGGTTATAAAATACAAAATCAGATATTTGAGTTCTTCATCAACTATCACATGTTGATTATTTTAAAAATGTTGCCACTTGCCAAAACTGTTTTTTAGCAATTTTGCACTATAAATAGCCTCTTTCACTTTTATCTCAAAATACACAAACATTTGAGATCACAAGGGTAAAATCAATTTGCTTTAATAAGGATGGCTAAGTTCGTAAATTCTGTTCAGGTTTGCCCATTCTTCCTTTTACTTTTAAAAAATCATCTTTATTTAATGTATTGTTTGTGAGAAAAGAAAGAGTTTAAGTTATAAACATCGCAAGTCTAAAAGATTTTTTACATAAATAGGTCATCTTTATATGCAGTATTTATAGACGGAGTCAGAATTTTTAATTTTAAGAATTCTAAAGCATAACTATTTTGCATATTAGGTTTTGAACAAATTATATATACATATCAAATGAATTTTTAAATACATATAATAAGATTTTTCAAATCAAATATAAAGTGGTGACTAATAAAATGGCCATGATCTCTGTATAGCCAGCTCCGTTCCTAGCTACAACAATTAATTGGTCTTATTTTAAAGATTATAGATTCAAATTTTAAGGAGGTTTACCGTTGTAGTTATTCTTCGAATCACCTGACAGCGTAAAAATAATTTATACTAACGATATTGATAATGTGTTATTTGTTAAATTTTGCAGCAGTTTTGGCAATTGCAGAGGTAAAAGCCCCAAAGAGATGCACTGCAACATTGGATACAAGTGGATGTATACTTGCTGATTGTCAAAAACAGTGTGTTGAGAAATACAATGGAAATGGGCTTTGTACTGGTGGAAATGTTGGCCCATTTAATTGTGTTTGTGTATACAATTGTTAATGTAAATTGAGTTAGCCACAAATAATAGTCTATTTGACTATAATTAAGAATGGACTATCAATAAATAAAAGAGAAAATAACACTCTATATCACTTTTTAAAACAAATAGCTTAAATTTGAAAACTTTTTTAAAAGTGGTTAGTCGGATATATTATTTTCACTTTATAGCCTTTTTCTAATTTGGGTCATTTTGGCCTACGTAGTCTATATACAGTCCATATATAATACTGATACAGTCTATATACAATACTGATATAATATTCAACTTGGACAATTTGGCCCTTTTAAAATATTTTAATTTATTTTTTCTATAAATATTTTAAATAATCGAATATTCTGCTTTTTTTATTGTTTATAAATAATAATTAAATTATATAAAAACGATGTAACTGTTAAATAGAATATGTATCTATAAAAGATATATTTATAGAAATTATATAGTTCTATCAAATATGTATATGTATAAAATCTATATAAAAAATATATAAAAAGTGTATGAAAATTATATAATTGTTGTATAAAACGTGTAAAAAAAATGTACAGTCGTTATATAAATTGTGTATCAAAACTGTATAATTTTTTATAGAATATTTATATGTATAAGATATGTATAAAAACTGTATAGAAGGTATGTAGAAACGCTATAGAACAAGCCAGTAAATTGAAAAGGCTAGAAAGTAGAATTTAAATTCCATGGCCATTTTCATGGAAATAGTTTAATTTAAAGTGTCGTTTCTGTCTTTTCCCCTAAATAAAAGTATTGTTTTTTTATCAATTTCCGTCTTATTTAATTAAGTGTCTATCCTATTGTATATAGTCTTGTTTATTTTATTTTTATTGATCGTAGTTTTTTTTTTTTTTCTGATATTCAACTTTAATTTAGATTCTGATTAATTTAGTTGTGTTCTACGAAGTCTCAGTTTAAAGAACAAAACACTTCATATTATTGAATGGAGTATCAATAGATAGTAGTGTGACTTTCTTCTAAAAAATATTCATTTGTTTCAGTCTTATTTAAACTTAAACAACTACTCTATTGTATATCGTCTTGTTTATTTTATTTTTGTCAATCGTAGTTTTTTTTAATCTTATGTTCGATTTCACTTTGTATTCTGAGTAATTTGGGTTCATTCTAGGAAGAACCACTTTAAAGGAAAAGACGACAATGTCATATTTGAAATTCGAATATAAAACTTTCAGTTAAGAATGAATGAATTTGTCTATTAAAGACAATGTCCTATTTGAAATTCGAATATGAAATCTTCAGTTAAAAATGAATGAATTTGTTACCACCCATTGCAATTACAGTTGAAATTAAGAGAAGAAAGAATTAAAGTGGGAACTCATCTTTAAAACTGTGTTTGGTTGAAAATATGTTATTTCAAAATTAATTATCTAAAAAATAATTATCCCATCCTCAAAGTGTGATAAAAATAACATTGTAATCTCAAAATGAGTTATTCTATGCATTTTGTCCCAACCCAATATGGGATACTTCATCTCTCATACCAAACAAGCCCTAATAGTATTATGACATAATACATAAATATGATCCTAAACTTGACACCAAATTATAACATTGACCTTAAACTTTGATAGTGCACAAGTAGATTCTTTAACTATACAAAATCTGAACAAGTAAACACTCCAATCCTACGTGGAAAAATGAGTGTGTACACTCAAAACTGAGCGCGTCGGAGTTAGAATTGAAGGGTTTTTTTGTTCAGCTTTTGTATAGTTAAAGGGCCTACTTGTGCACTGACAAAGTTAAAGGGCATAGTTATAATGTATTTTTTTTATTAGGTGGCAGCATCTAATTGGATGACTAATCCATGTAGGTGCAAGTGAGGTATACGCGGGTAGGTTGTAAAATCGGAGCATTTATTTGTTCAGGCTTTGCATAGTTAAAGGGTCTACTTGTGCACTGTCAAAGTTTAAGGTCAATGTTATAATTTGATGTCAAGTTTATGGTCATATTTATGTATTATGCCTAGTATTATCATTGACAACATGAATTGATTTTTAATGTGTCAAACATACTCGTTTGCATCAAATACATCCCGTATATGGATTTAGGATATTTTCTTTGGTGTTTAGTTTTTATACATTGATAAATTAATTAATTTTTCTAGTAAGGTAAATAAAGACATTCTAATAAATTAAATGATAAATCTTTTGGCAATTAAAAATATACAGAAATAATTTGATGTATATGAATTTTTTTTTTACAATTCCTTTAGGAGTTACGCCTCTTGACCTAATAACCATAGAAGGACTAAAATAAATAAATGAATAAATGGAAAAGAGCCTAAAATGCCCTTTAAATATGTAAAATGGTGCAAAAATATCATTCGTCTACCTATTGGACTTAAAATACCCTCTCCGTCTACCTATTGGATCTAAAATGTCCTTCTCAGCTATCTAATGGGGTCTAAAATGCCCTTCTCATCTACCTATTGGACCTATTTTGCCCTTTTACTTAGACAAATTATATGAAAAAGTCATCCATAAAACTTAATTACATAAATAATAATACTTTTTCGATATTACAAAATAAAAGGTTTTTTTTCATATACCTTTTTAAGAAATAAAAAAAGATAATTATAATTCTTAATTTAATGCAATAACTAATTATCAATTCACCTTAATTTAAGACATATTTTTAATCTTCAAATTAAAAGTAGAAAAGATAATCTCTACTTTCAAATATTTTTCACTCTTATATTCAAAATGTTTATATCAACTAAGTGTTTCATTATTTGCTCGTGCATGTTTCGTTTTATTTTCATGTATGTTAATCATCTAGTATTATTTCATTATTGTGTATTTTTAATTCTAATGTAATGGGCTAACCATAATTTTGTATGGATAAATATTTATGAAATAAAAATTATTATGTTGAAAGTATAAATATATCATATATTTTTGTTGTATAAATATAATTAATGTCAAAGTCAGATTATTATTATATTTTTTATATAATTTATGAGATAAATATTCATGGTATTTTTAATATAATTTTTGCACCATTTGATTATATCAAATGGTGAAAAAATTATATCAAAAATATAATAATAATAATAATAATAATAATAATAATAATAATAATAATAATAATAATAATAATAATAATAATCTGAACTTGACATTAATTATATTTATACAATAAAAATATATGATATATTTGTACTTCCAACATAATGACTTTTATTCCATAAATATTTATTCATAAAGAATTATGGTTAACCTATTACATTAAAATTAAAAATACACAATAATAAAATAATATTAGATGATTAACATACATGAAAATAAAATGAAACATACACAAGCAAATACTGGAATACTTAGTTTATTCAAAAATATTTGAATTTTGAATATAAGAGAGAAAAATATTTGAAAGCAAGGATTATCTTTTTCACTTTTAATTTGAAGATTGAAAATGTATCTCGTAAATTAAGGTGAATTGATAATTAGTTATTGCATTAAATTAAGAATTATAATTATCTTTTTTGACTTTTTAAAATGTCTTTATATGAAAAGAAAACTTTTATTTTTTTAATATCGAAAAAATACTATTATTTATGTAATTAAGTTTTAATGGATGGCCTATTCATATAATTTGCCTAAATAAAAGGGCAAAATAGGCTCAATAGGTAGATGAGAAGGGCATTTTAGACTCAATAGATAGGTGAGAAGGGCATTTTAGGCCCAATATATAAACGGAGGATATTTTTGCACCATTTTACATAGTTGAAGCACATTTTAGGCCATTTTCCGATAAATAAATGACTAAAAAGGTAATATTCTATCCAAATTTAGATTAATTGACTTGATAAGTTTCAGAATAAGATGATTATACGACGTAATAGGGGAATTATGTGGTGAAAATCATTTTTACCCCCCAACTTTGATTAAAAAATTAAACTCCCCTCAACATTGAATAATAATCATATTTCCCCTTTTATTCCATGCAATGTCCATTTTATCCTTATAATTTTAATTCTATATTTATGTAATATCTTTTTATATTAAATGTAATAAATATTTTTTTAACATGGATATTTGTAGCATTTTATTTAAGTTTATTAACTTTATACGCAAATTAATACTTTTTATAAATTTATCACAAAATTCAATGTTATTTTTTAAGATCGTTATTTTAGTATTATATGTATTAAAGAGTCGTTTGGTGTGAGGTATTATTATAATAATTCAGAAATAAAGTTCATGATTATATATCCTGCGTTTAATTAGATGTATTAGGTAGTCTCAAAATTATTTGTCGCACCATTTATACCACAGTAATGAGACAAGTTATCATACATATATGTTAGTACAACTTATTTTGTAATAACTAATCCCGGAATAACTTGTTTCCAAACGACCCACCCTTAAGTGTGTGTATATACATATGTATGTACATGCAAGTGCGTATATTTTTGTGTTTTATCACACTCTTACTAAATTAGTTTCGTATTACTTAATTTTTTGTTGATATAACACAATCCTTAAAAAAATTTTACTTAGAGGTATATTTTGCTAAATTAGCCTTATTAATGATAGTTTAAAATTTTAAATTTGTCTATACTGTTACTTTATATAGTTATTTAACACTAAAGGGTAGAAAAAAACATAATACAATTCTCTTGATTTCACAAATTGAGCAGATGAATTAAAACATTTATTTTTAGTATGAGGATCAAGTGATAATAAACGATATTATCTATTGTCTATATCAGTAAATAAACTGTGATTGTCATTAATAGAGTTTTACATATTTTATAATTTATATAAATAAATATAATCTTTAAAATTTGACCTTATTTTTATTCAAGAAAAACATCTAGTATCCCCAAACTATGACCAAATTTGCCACGACACACGTCAACTTCACGGGATTCTATTAACCCTTAAACTAAATTTTAGCGTATTTTTGTCAATTTTTTTAGCTAACGTGATATCTTTTGTCAATCATTTTAGATGGCGTGACATCTTTGATGTGGGCACCATTTTATGTATTACAAGTGCCACATTAACACAAAAAATGATAAAAATATACTAAATTTGAGTTCAAGGGATAATAGGACTCCTGTGAAGTTGGAGTGTGTCGTAATAACTTTGACCATAGTTCGGGGTGGTACTAGAGGCTTATCTCTTTCATTTATTGTTTGTATTTTCTGCATTGAAATATGTTTATATAATTAGTATTACTTATTATGTTCACTTGTAAAATAAATATTATAGTTTTGATTATTATTAATAAAACTAATTTTCTTATTATGCTAATTTACTTCATAAAGATCATCATTTGCTTATTGATTTCTTACTTTTTTTTCCTAAAAGATAATGTTTATGTTTTTATGAAAAATTTGTTATATGAATAATGTTTATGTTTTTATGAAAATTTTGTTCTATGATTTTTTTTTAAATGAAAATATGATGATTTTAAAGAAGTTAAAAAGAAAGAATAAAAAATTTGATGATAAAGGGTAAAATAGAAATTTTAAAAAGTCAATTGGGATATAGGGAGAGCATGATTATTGTTCAAAGTTGAGGGAAAGTTTGATTTTTAAGACTAAATTGGGGAGGGAAAATGATTTTGATCGGGATTATGTAAGGAGCATGATGATGGGATTAATATATCAAAATTAAATAATAATATGATTATTTAGTGAATATATTTTTTCCATAGATATTTGATTTACTGAATTAATAATGGAATATATGAGATAAAATATAAATTACGGTTAGTTATATACTATTTCTATTCTAAAATTATTACTTTATTGGCAATTGTTACAACAGAAGTCATCTCTCATGTAAAGGAGAAAAAACAAGGATAAATCTTGCTTACGAGTGGAAATTATTTTTTCATATTATTTGCTACAACTAACACATTATTATTAATCTCTACTATTCAAGTATTTCATCGAAATACTCTCAAATTAGAGATTTATTAATCTTCAATATTCATTTTCTTTAAAAAAATATTTTTTACTAACCAATCAAACACTAAAATACATATTTAGAAAAATAATTTTTTTTTAAAAAAATAACTTTCGGCGTACCAAAATCCAAACATATTCTAAGACTTCTAAAGTTATGCTCTATACCACAGATCTCTGAAACACAGTATTAGAGATAACACTTTATTCTTCTAATGAAATGTCACCTCAATTAGTTTTCTAAACCGCTTTCCATATTTTTTCAAAAAGGAAACAATCCATCTTTACCCTTTGAAAAGTTTAATATAAACTAATTCAGGTGTACGCGTCTTGCGTGTGTAGCTCACTTTATTGAGTTTAAACGTTGCATTAAATAAGAGATTTGTTTCTGTAATAAAAGAATATAATAATTAAATTCAACATCTTTTAGAGATTTAATTAATTAAACCTAATTTTTACAAAAAAAATTGTCAAAACGGATTGATATTCATCTACCACCTGTAATCTGCAACAAAATAATACGATAATAGAAATATCAAAATAATATAATTAAATCTAATATTTACACAAAAAATTTCTCAAAGCCGTCTGACACTCATCTAGCACCTGTGAACTATAACAAAATAATACGATAATAGAGATATCAAAATAACACAACTAAACTTAACCTTTACATAAAAAGATTCTCAAAGTAGAGATATATATACAATACAATTAAACCTAACTTTTATCCGAAAAAAATTCTCAAAGCCGACCGACATTCATCTATCACATGTAAATTCATCTACCACCTATAAGTTTATCTACGAAGTGTAAACTATAAATATATCTTGATTAATAAATAAACATGCCTATTATACTATAAATATATAGTCATTGGATTAAAATTCTACTTTCGGTTCTTTTAATTTTATTTTTGGATAAAATATATGATATCATTAGAATTCAATTCAGTTAGTACTTTTCTAAAAGTTAGATTGTTAATTTAACTAAATCTCCTAATATCTCACGTGGATAAAAGGAAAAAAAAAAGAAATTCGTATACAATTAGAACGGCTAACCAATTTGTTATGATGAAATATAATTCAAAGAATTTGATCAAAATTGTAAATAAGTTAATTTTAAATTATTTATTGTATATAAGTCATTATAAAAAAATCACAAAAAACATCGTCTAACAAAAATACATGATAATTTATTTTTATAACATAAAAAATATACTAAAATTTTAGAAAACTTACTTCAAATCACAAGAAAATTTGTCTCTTCAATCATAAATACTATTAATATTTCACTAAAAACTTCTCAATTAACAATTGTCTATCACGAATACATGATAATTTATTATTATAAACTTCAAGAACATACTAATTAAAATTTTAAAAAACGTATCTCAAATCACAAGCAAATTTATTTCTTTAATCATAGATATTATCAAGATTGTAAATATCAAAAACAAAAATTTTAGAAAACATACCTTAAATCACAATCAAATTTATGAACAACGATAATAAAGGAAAAAACTATTTAAGAACTATATTATGGACGTATTATTGTAGAAAGGAAGAATTCTCAATTTATAAGAAATTTTAGGTTTAGATTACTTTACTTCTTTGTCAATTCAATTTTTCTTTATTTAATGTAAATCTTTTTTGTTTTTATGTTTTGTTTTATTTTTCTTTTTTCTTTTTTCTTTTTCTTTTTTCCTTTTTGCCTCCACACATTTTCTTTTTCCTTTTCCTTTTCAATTCAATTAAATTTTCTTTCCAATTATGTATTTTCCTTTTTTTGTTCTCTTTTTTGCTTTGGACCTTCTTTTTCTTATTCTTTTCAATTCAAATCAACATTATTTTTTATTTATTTAATTTATTAATAAATTACATATAAGGTAAGATTTGAATTGATTTAGAATTTTTTTTCCTAACTCATATAAGGATTTTAATTAATTTTAAATTTCTAATATTAATAATAACTAAATAATAATTTGAGAAAAATAGTAAAAAGACGATTCTGTCTAAAGAGTAGACTTTTAATGAAGGATAAAAATTTCAAATCACTTTTTCAAGGGTTTTCATATTTTTAATATATTATAGGTATAAATATAAATTATAGATTATTGATAATTAGCTCTGAAATAATATATTTAACATGTCAGTTAAATGTCAATAAATTCAAATAGAAGAGTGATTTTGAGATTTCAATTGTTTTGCAAAGAATGACATGCTTAGAAGGACTTGTCCTCACTGCTTTGTTATTTGAATTTTACAACTCTCGGAAAAATCTGTCCGCTGAAATGTGGACTTATGTTTCTCCAGACGTGGGACCTACTTGCCCAAACTTTTTGTACTCATCTTTTGAATTTCATAATTTAGGTGTGTTGCTCTATTTTGCAATGCCCCTCTATATATTTGTTTTTGTTTTTTTTATTGAAAATATGCCATTTTAAAAAATACTAGTTTTTTAGGGGGTCATTAGATGTGTAGGATAAAAATAATAATTTAGGAATAAAATATACAATTTATTTTTATTACAGATTTGGTCTGAGATATTAGCTAATCTCTTGGGGTCGTTTAGTTTGAAAACAAGTTATATTGAGATTAATTATGCTGCGATTAGTTGTCTTGTAATTAGTTATTTAGGTATTAATTTCTTAGTGATTTTTTGATTTGTGGTACTAAAAATGATATGCATTGCATTCTTTTTAAGAATATATAGTTTGTTTACAATAATACCTTTCAACTTATTTAGCTTAATATTTCGTGTTAAATTACTTATTTTTGTCCTAAATTCTATAAAATATTGATAATCCTATTTTTTTTTTTTAAATTTATCATCAAATAATGTAAAAGAGAATTACTCTTATTTTACGTTATTTGGTATCATTAATATTTGGAAAATTGAATTGTATTTTTTTAAAAAAATAAATTTTCAAACATGTTTAATTATATATAAGAAAATAATATTTTATTTAATAATTAAACATGTACTAAGTTAGAAAGGGAATATCAATACTTTAATTACTTGTTCATGATAAATTTATTGGGAAAGATAAAAATTTGAAGTAAGATTAATAACTACAAAATAGAAAAAACACTAAACCCTTGGATCAATTTTGAATTTGATAGTATAAATAGTTTTTATGGTGTTACTATCAGTTTTTCATGACTCGTCACTTTTGTAGCATTTAATAAACCCATTGTTCAAAATTACCAGATGGATGAAATTTATAAAGTAATTAAAATATATATGTATGTATATATGAAAAGTGATAATTAAAGAATTTGGAGGATGATTTTGTCATTTTATGACTTTATCCCAAGGCAAATTGTGGTGAAATTATTTATATCACCCCTTGGGTGCGATAACTTATCCCGGTACTATTTGTTAATTCCGAATAAGTTATTTCGAATTTGACAACCAAACATAGCACTAAATTTTTTTTTATCCCGGAACGATTGATTTAGTACCTAGCACCAAACGATTTTATTTTATCTCACCTTTATACTAAAATGGTAGAGTTACTATTATATGTAGAAGATGAGATAAAATAATTTTATAGGATATTCATATTTGTGCGGTCCACATGGCATACGACCCCCAAAGGTTGAAATTATTTACGTTTGAAAGCATGATTTTCTTAATATATATCTTTTCTTAAACAGGAGTGTATCTATGTGGCTCTCCTATTTAAAAAAAAAATAGAAAAAGAAAAGGGGATTTTAGCATATGAACGCACTGTAAAAGTTGGGCTGGCTTTGGTTTTTAGTAAGAATATGAGTTATCTATAGGGTAAAGTCATCAAATACATCCTGAACTTGTCCCAAAAAGTTGATCACACACTCAAACTATGATAACGATCTATTACACACCTATACTATTTTGAACTAAATTTATTTCCACCTTAGCACATGTATAATCAGTCACATATGGGAGAGTGCATGCCACTCACGCCATATCATCGCAACATCACTGCCACATAAGATGCTATGTCATATTTCGTGTTTTTTTCTCTCAATATCACTTAAGTGCTTCTTCTTCATTCTACACCACAAAGCCATCATAAAACCACCATTATTGTCTTCATACCATCTCTAAATTCATATATTTCACCACAAAAAGTAAAAGTAATCACCACAAATTTCTTCCCCCCACAAGAAAATCACTATTGAAATTACACCAAAACTATTGTCACCACAAAAAATGCAAAGTAACGTCACAAAATTCAACACCCATAATCAAATCTATCATTGAAATCGTCATCATCGCCATCAAAACTCACTTTAAATTCTTCTTCTTCTTCTCCACCCAACAGTTACAACAACACCATCACAAAATTATCATCAGTATTTACTTGTTCTTAGTACCTCATTTTTTCTTTTCTTTAAGATCTAAGTCTTTTTATCAAAATTTCACACATTCAGAGAAATTATATCAACAGTACAGATACAATCGATCATGAAATTGATGAAAATTACTCTGGTCAAATTAGGTATGCCCAAAAAAGAGAGTTGGGTATGCCAAGAAAAAAATTCACTAAATTGCGTCTACAAGAAAAATAAAATTCTCACTTAAAAAATCACTGAAAAATTTATACTTTTTCATTGAAACAACAATTCTCTATCACCAAAAGCTATATTTTTTTAATCACAAGTCATTAATTATTTTAGTTTGTTTCATTTTTTTTAGTGAAATGGATGTATGAAATTTCTTTTAAAAAAACATTAAGAATGAAGATGGTATATCTAATGATAAAGTACATATGAAATTTTGAAATGATACTAAAATAAAAGGAGTGAAGAAATGAAGTTTTTTGAAGCACTAAATGTTGAAAATGGTGGTTCATGAGTGTTGAAGACGAGAGAGAAATGATGATGAAGATACGTGAAGAAAGAGAAAATATAAAATGGTTTGGAAGTTAAGAAAAAAAAAGAAAACAAAAATAATTTCTAATAAACACGCCTATTTTTTTTATTTATTTTTATATTTGTGCCACATTAGCTTTCAAGGTAAAATAAATTCACTTTCAAGTGGAATAGGTGTGTAATAGATCGTCATAATAGTTCAGTGTATCATCGACCTTTTGGAACAAGTTTAAGATGCATTTGATGACTTTTTCCTTATCTATATAATAAAACTAGCATAACTAATAAATGTTTGATAAATTTAGTTAATTTTCATATATAAATTTAGCACATAAAGTACATTACAATGTTTGATTACTATTTTACAATCTCACATAAGTAAAATGTATATAAGTTCTGAGTCAATTTAGACATTATTTTTATGCAAAAAAATATAATATAACTAATGCATGAATAATTGAACAATGCATGATTAATTTTGTAGCACCCAACATTTTTGGGCTAGAATTTGAACCGTTATTCTTACGTGTATAGATCCAAAAGCAGTGATTCCTAAGTAAATATAAGTTTGATGGTCAATTGGAACATCTTTGGATATGAATTGAGGCTATAAAAATCTTCTGACTCAAAGATGAGTTAAGAACTTTTCTATTGATTTTTAGCGGATGTTCCTACTTAGAACAACTTTTGATGATCATTACTCCTAGAAGATAATGAGATAGATGGGCTACTATACACAAAATGAAATATCTTCTAGTCTTCTTTCCAACGCATCCAATTTTACCTTAATTCAATATCTGAGTAGAAAGTTATGCTCATTGTAACTGAGGTTGTATGTCTACCAAAGGTTGACGACCGAGTTGACGAGCCTTCAACTAGTTGACGGTCTGTTAACCTCGCTATCAACCTTAACCAATATAGACTAAAAGGGGCTAGAGGTTGATGATCAAGTTGATGAGCCATCAACAGGTTGATGGCTGTCAACTCCGTGTCAACTAAGAAATTCCTGCAATCTTTTTAGTTTCTTTAAGGATATTTTGATTTTTTTCTCATCTCAAACCTTGCCCCATAATTTAAATCACTCTTTAAATTCTATTTACTAATTAGTTATCAGTTTTTCGTCACTCTTTCTCCCCTCCACTCTCAAAAGAAATAAAACTAGTGTTTCTTCTCAAAGTTCAACTTCCAAGACTTCAAATTCAAGTTCTTCTCAAATTTCTTCAATCAAAAAGGCATGTTGAACACTCCTTACTTTAAGTATTATTAAATTATATTATTTTACTTGGTATTTATATGTTTTCAATGATTGTTTGAAACTAGAGTTGAGGGGTTTGATTATGAAAGCTTTATATTAGCTTTTCTCTTGATTTGATGATTTTTCTATGCATGAATAATGGGTTTTTGAAACGTAAATTTGTTATATAAAAATAGTGGACTTGGTAGTATGAATTCACAACCACTTTTACGGATTTTGCATGATGAAAACATAGCCCTCAACCCCTTTTTAAAACTTGATATTTCATGGAAAATAAATTTTACTTTGTCTTTTGAATAATGCATGGTAAATATGAAAAAAGGTTTAAATAACTCTTTCAAAGCCGAGCAAATTAATTAAGGGTGATAAACAAGTTTCAAAACTAAAAAGGAGTGACACAAGTCTTAAATATTGAGTAGAGAAGACAATTTTAAGATTAGTATTAATGACACTAAATTTAAAACCCTCAAGTTTTATTATTTTTAGAAAGATCCCTACACCATACCACCACTCCTCCTCCATACCCTTTTTAAAGCCGCCGCCGCCGCCGCTGCCACCTTCTCTTCCTTTACTATCACTATCACTACCATTACCACCTCTTCCAGATTCACCATTATTTCTTTCCTCTACATAACTATCGCCTATTTTTCTTTTTTCTCCTCCACCACCGTCGCTATCAACACTGCCACAAATGCCATCTTCTTATTCGGCGTCACCACCAGAACCACCACCTCCCTTTTTACTATAAATATTACTTTTTCATGGGCTCCTCCTCCAACCACATATTTTTTCAGAAATTCAGTAACTTCGATTGTTGCAACAACAACTTCGACAGTTACTGCAACAACTTTGATACTTGCTGTAACACAACAATTAATAGTAGTTGTTGCAGCAATTACCGTAACTGTTGTAGCAAGAATGGTAGTTGCTGAAGCAACACTCATAGTTGCCGAATTTGCTAAATTATTTCTTCATTCATTTTAAAAAGAAATTAAAATTTTCTTTTCAAACTTCTTAATATTTTTCTAAAAAATAGTCCATGAAGATTAAAAAAGAAAGAAGAACAAAATAAAAAGAGAAAAAAAAAATAAGAAGAGAAGATGGAAGAAGAGGAAAATCTAGAAAGAGAGAAAAATAAGAAGAAGAAGATGGGGAGAAAGAAAAAATTTAGAGAGAGAAAGAAAAAAAAAGAAAGATTGAAAGATAAGAAAAGGGGGGAAATTCTAAAATTTGAAATTTGGAGTTGGAGGACTTTTGAAAAGTTTAAAGAGTTTATAAAATTACATTTTACACCCCAATTTACTTTAATCACTAATTAAAAAGAGTTTGACTTGAGTTGGTGAAAGTTGTCACCAATTTTAATTTTAAAACTTATTTGTCACCCCACACTTAATTTTCTCTTCAAAGCCCTTGGGTTTATGGTCATGAATTTTAAGACAAAATTCAAAGTAAAAAATGTTCTAATGGAAATGGCATGACATAATCTGAATGACTTGAAAGTCTTGGTATAATGGTACCAATATATGAATGCCTTAATGAAAGACTCCATAGTTAATGGTATGTGAAAAATTATTTTAATTTAGGCTTAAAGAAAATTGTGCATCCCACCGAGAAGAGGTAGTCCTGGAGGGACCAACACTGGAAACCATGTTTGCTGATGTTAGGGGTCTACGACCACTGTGTCTGTTTTACACAGTATATTTTAGAAAGCTATTGCCAGGGTGTCTTTAGCAAAGTTTCCTTGGTTCATATGGCTAATATGGATTAGGTACCTTTCGGTAGGAGGAGCCGGACTCATATAGCCTATGGGTGACTAAAGGTCGGTAAGAGCTATACAATTCAGAATTAAGTTTTCAAATAATTAGGTTTCATTCCCCTTGCCTCTATCCCCGCGTCCTATAGAATTTATTGGTTGTGCATGTGATTTATGACTGGTTATGGTAAATATGTGTGTGTGTGTATATATATATATATGTATGTATATTCTATTTCTTTCCTTGGGTAGTATTCCAGTACTTTCCATACTGGCCGTTATTAGATGCTACATCATTTCATGACGTAGGTTTTGGAGGCCTTTTCTTGTGATCCTATGCAACTTCAGGTGGTTCATTTTCTTACTAGACAACTGGTGAGCCCTCTATCATCCAGAGTACAATTGTTCATTTCTCTTATGTTTCCATTCTATCATTTTACGATCGTTATGGCATAGTCAGAGTCAAGTTCCGACTTAAGAGTATTCTTAAAGTTTGAGGCTTCGTACACAGTGTTGGGTTTTTCTTTTGAATCTTGTTCTTGAGATTATGTATATTACTTTATTTAAATGTTGAGTTCCTTTTATTATGGTCTTTCTTTCGCAACTTTAATTATGGCTATGCTTATGATGAATGACTAATGAGTCATCTCAGGCCTTTATTGGCTTGGGGTGCCTGTCACGGCTAGGGCCCGGGTTTGGGTCATGACAAATTCTTTCATAATTTATTTATACAAAATTAATATTTGCACATGATTAATATATGCATAATTTTTATCAACAACAAAATAATCCAATTGTTTTAGTGTCACGACCTAAGCTGAAGCTCTGACTGTGATGGACATTCCAGACCATATAGGCATAGGAAGTCCCCTTAGCATTCTATCATAGTCATAACTTTCTTAGGGGTGCAAAAATATAATTGAAACACCCAAGAATGTTGCCTTGCAAAAATGTTTGGTTGGTTGGTGATGATCATGATATTTGTTGTGTTGTATCCTTGTTGCGTGTTATTTCTAACTTGTGTAAAGGTTGACTTGATGCATGTTGATGTGTTAATTTATGTTTATGCTTGTCTTGCTCCTTATTTAAGGACACATGGTCCAAGTGGTAGAGAATTGAAGCCCCTAGACTTGAACCCTTGAAAGAACAACTTTTAAAGTCTTTGGGGTGGGTATGGTTGAAGGGTTTGAGTCATACCCCTGGACACAACTTGTACCCTTCGCTTTCTTCCCTCTTATATCCTAGATAAATTACTAAGCTAGTATACTATTTTCTATATGATTTGACCTTCCCTCAATCATAACGAATGCATACGAGTCATATGCAACTCAATCGTGAAGAGAGAGACCTCAAACCATGTGGACTGTTTTGGTTATAGGTGGTCTATATGAGTTAGGTCATGAGTCGTACCCTTTGAAAATGACTCAAGGGTTTCTAGTAGTACCTAACTAGTGTGGTTGACCTAGGATAAGCCTAGGGTACGAGTTACAGTACTACTCATTCCTTATGTCACGATTGCCAAGTGAATCGTATGGGAGAATCATACCCCTGCACTAGTTGACTTTCTAGACTTTAACCAAAGACCTTTTGGTCATTTCCCATGCTTAAAACCCTAATACCTATCACTGTATAAATCATATTATCCTCCTAAGTCTTTATTTACAAGACTTAAACATTCTAAACACTCTCTCAAGCTTATCTTTGGAAGAGTGGAAGCTAAGGTTTAAAGAGTGGTCTTCAAAAGGCAAATGAGAGTCAACATTTTTGGTGTGTAATACTTTTTAAGGAATTTATATCTTTACCTCTTTAAATAAATCTAAACCCATGTATTTCACACTTGTATTAGTAAGTGTACATGGTGGTTTTTAATTAAATAAAAAAAGGTTTTCAATACCTATAAACGAATAATGATAATCCTTACTTATACTTGTGCTGATACATGTTAGTGATGGTAGATTGTATATGTAGGTTCTTGTTGTATATTTTTTAACATAGGGGTCTTAATTAACCCTAATCTTGATGATTTCTACCATGAAAATAGTCTTGTTGAAGTTATACACAAAAAATTTTTGTGAAAATGCTAAAGTGAGTTGTCTAGTAAAATGTTGGTGGTCTCTTGATCTAGAGAAATGGCCTAAGGAGTAGAAATGGTTGATGAATGATATTGTAAAAGATATTTTGAGTCATGTATTATGTAATTGATGATATTGTTAGGATAACGGCTAATAAGGGGTTAAGTACCTAAACATGAAAATGAACTTATTTTGGGTGTTGAACCCAAATGTGGTGTAAGATGGCTAATGTAATATGAATGATTATATGGGTCTTGATGACTCTAAATGTAATTAATGATATGTTGTATAAAAGCATTTGGCCTATTAACATGATGAGTGGTTAAATGGTCCTGTGAAGGCCAAAAATGTATCTAGGTTAAAGGTTTAGTGAATATGAATAAGTCATGATAATGTCTAAATAAATGTGAACACTTGTAGATGGTTGGTTAAGGATTTGTTAACCATGTATTGAGTTATGGTAATCATGATTGCTTGGAAATGGTTGATAAGAACCTTGTTAAGCATGTAATACATTTGCTTGTAGCTTAAATGAGGCAATGGCCCTTTTGTATGAATGTTTGTTAATTGGTATTGTGTTGGTGTATGGTTTCAAAAATTGAATTGCATGATGAATGAATGGAGACATTGACCTGTTGAGATGGTTGTGCAATGAGGCTACCGTAAGGATCATGTGGTCGTGTATGGTGTCTAAATGGCTAAATGAGGTAATGTTCTTGAATGTATGGTATTGCTCTAATATGTGAAAAGAATGATATGGATGCCAATGCATGAGCTAGTGGGTTAAGAGTTCAAATATCGACTAATGATGGCAATGTGATGGATTGTGTCTAGAGTCCCTTGCCTTATGAATAGACTTATGGTCAAAGTCCCTTGTTTAATGACTTATGGTAAAATTCCCTTGTCTAATAAATTTTGGTTGGATTTCCTTGATTAAAGATACCCCTTGAGGTTAAAATACCTCACCTAATGTGTAAACATGCGATTAGAGTTTCATGCCCACTTAAATATGTAAGCATGCGATTAGAGTTACATGCCCACTTGAATGTGTAAGCATTCAATTAGAGTTCCATTCCCACTTGAATGTGTAAGTATGAGATTAGAGTTCCATGCCCCTTGAATATGTAAGCATGCGATTAGAGTTCCATACCTAAGTGAATACGTAAGCATGTGATTAGAGTCCCATGCTTAGTTGAATGTGTGATTATGTGATTAGAGTTCCATACCTAAGTGAATGTGTTAGCATATGATTAAAGTCCCATACCTAGTTGAATGTGTGATCATGTGATTATAGTTCCATACCTAAGTGAATGCATGAGCATGTTATTAGAGTCCAATGCTTAGTTTAATATGTGATCATGTGATTAGAGTTCCATACCTAATAGAGTACAAGAGCATGTTATTAGAGTCCCATGCCAGTTGAATATATGATAATATGATTAGAGTTCCATACCTAAGTGATTGTGGTATATGGGTAGAGCCCTCGTTTCAATAAATAACTATGTGGTTATTGCCCCTTTGCTTGATGAAGCATAACTATGGAAGAAGCACCTTGGCTAATAATGTGTGAATATTGCTAAAGTTTTATGCCTAATAAGGATAGTATGAAACTTGGCATGTAATGTTGGAGTCCTCTACTTTGTGTCATATGATTGAAGTATTTGAGAATGTTATTAAGTCTTGATAACTTGATTAGCATGTGAAATATCTATGTGTAAGGAGAAATGTGTGAATATGATATATATGGACTTGTGTTGAATGGTGATGTTATTTTATCCTTAGTCTTGAGTTACATGGTAGCGCTCCAACTGCTAACCATCTACGAATGCTACGTCCCCATGCACCGTAGTCATCAGAGTATCTTTTTTTTTCTTCTTCTACATAGTGAATACGTGTTCGAGCGGATTCGAGCATTAAATTTGAAGTGGTGAGCTTTCATACTCTGGAAGACCTATCTTTCATAGTCATGTTACTTTATGTCATTGACTTGTATAGGTTTGTACTTGGCTATTATCGGGGGCATGTCCCTACGTATTGTGAACTTTAGTTCGTTAGAGGTTTTGTGGATGACTGTGGACTTGGGCATAATGGCTAGACTGTTGTTATTAATGAAATGGTAGATGTTGCCTAGCATTGACTATTAGTCTTTTATTTCCGCTATCTTGTTATATGTTCGACCTTCATCCAAGCCTTATGGATTATTGTTGGTGATTAGGTTAGGTTAACGGGGCAGCCTCCGATACATGTGTGGTTTAGGTGCCCATATGATATGTCCTAAAGTTTACGGTATGTCAATTTAGTATCTAAGCCTATCATGGTCAGTTGGGAGTCCACAAAACCATGCCAAGTAGATTCTCTTTTATGGGTGTGAAGTTTGCCACACTTATAAGAAATGAGCTATGAGACATTTAGAAATGTTTCCCTTTTTTGTGTTTCAATCTCAAGCTATGTAGAGTCTAAGGTCTTGGATTCCTCTAATTTCTTCTTGATCATCTTTCAGATCATGTATCCAAGAGGATCTGATGTTCAAGCATTCTGTCCCAATTGGGGGCAAAATGGATGAAGCTCATTCTACTTCTGGGATTCAGACCCGATCAAGGGTTGTGACATCTGACTATTCTCGTGGGGTTCCACCTGTTCCCACTAACCCTACTGTGAGAGGTGACACTTCTTCTTAGTCACCTCAAAATGTTGGGTTCCATCGCTTTTTTTTTAAGTTGGCTTGGGTTGGTGGAAAGTGGTCTTGGAGAAAGTATTGGGCAAGTCCTAGTTTTCACTCTGCGACTAGTTCTCCCTACCCGAATCTATTGGAAGATGGGTGTCTTCAGACTGGTGATGCTTATAGGGCACAAGGTGCCCAATATTAGGCTGGTGGAGCCCAATCTACATTTATTTGCCTTCCTTATTGATTTTGCAGTCGAACATATCATGGTTTTTGTAAGAAAAGGAAGGATCGGTGTTTCAAATGTGGTTAATTCGTCCATATGCAATGGGAGCGTCCTATAGTGGCTGCCGCTTGGGCGAGACAAAGGATATCGGTTACCACTTCTCTAGTTTCTGCATCAAGAGGTACTTCTTCTAGCTCTGACAATGATCGAGACCATTTTAATGTTCTTACTATCCCTCGGGATCTCGAGGCATCTTCAAATACTAATGCGTATATGTTGAGACCCCCCCAGACGTCTATTGTTTGCTTGATCCAGGGGCTACTCTTTTTTATGTGACCCCGTATATAGCTGTGCATCTTGATTATGGTCCCAAGAGTCTGTCGGTTCCTTTTTTATTTTTACCCCTATGAAAGAGTTTGTGGTCATTATGAAAGTCTATAGGATGTGTGTAATGTCTGTTGGTGGTATAGATACTCTTTTGGACTTGGTGGGGTGGGACACGGTCAAATTAAATGTCATCCTAGAAATGGACCGCTTGCACTCTTGCTATGATTTCTTAGAGTGTCGGACCGGTAGGGTTATTCTTAATTTCCCTAATGAGCCGGTCATTATATGGGAAGATGTTTTTTTTTCTTTAGGACCTAAGGGAGGATTTATTTCTTATCTCAAATCCCGAAAGGTGATTTCAAAGGTGGTGTTTGTATTATTTTGGTCTGAGTTAAAGGTTCTAACTTAGAAAGGCCTTATCTAGAACCCATTCCCGGGGTTAATGAATTTCTTTCCATGTCCTTCGGGTTGACTAATACCTCAGCTGCATTCATGGGCTTGATGAATAAGGTTTTTCATCCATTATTGGACATGTTTGTCTTTGTCTTCATTGATGATATCTTAGTTTATTCTAAGAGGGAGGCAGGTCATGAAAATCACCTCCATGCCGTGTTGCAAACTTTGTGGAATCATCGTTGGTATGCCAAGTTCTCCGAGGGTAAGTTTTGGTTAGAAGTCGTGGCTTTTTTTTGTTCATGTTATCTATCTCTAGTAAAGGGATAATGGTAGATTCCCCATAAGGTATGCGGTGGTGTATCTTTTGGTGTCCATACCTATGGACTCCATTTTTGGTATGTTGTGTTGGTATGGGTCTCGTTTATGACCTAAGTGGTTACTAGGACACGCTCCGTACCTGGTGTCATGTCTACCATGGAGGGAGTGATGCGAATCATTAAGGGGAGAGCTTAGTCCCTGCTATATTAGTCCCTATGTAGTCTCAATAAGGAGTTGGCAATATTGCCTATGAGTTGGAGTTGTATTCTAGATTGAACTCCATTTCCCCTGACTGTTTATGCCTTTATGTGTGAGGATGTGTAAGTGATTCTTTGATGGTCGTTTCCTTAGAGGACGTTGGTGTTTTGGGTTTCTTGACTTGTGAAGAGATCCTAGTGAGGATCTTAGATCGGTAAGTTCGCCGGTTACGACTGATAGGAGTGTCTTTGATGAGGATTTTATGAAAGAACCAATAGACTGAGAAAGCTACTAGGGTGGCAGAAGAGAGAATGAAGCCCAAGTATCCACAATTATGTCCCATCCCGAAAACTCATGTTTAAGATATATATTTGTATTCCTAACTTGGTTTATGTCTTTAATAGACAATAGGTTGAAATCCCTGATGTTTGTGATTGGTTGATGTCTTTGATGAACAAGGGATTTGAGTTCCCAAACATTTGAGTTTCTTTATGTCTTTTATAGGAGAAGGGATCAAGCCCTTAAGCTTTAAATTGATCAGGTGTTTTTGATAAATGGTGGGATGTAATCCCAAGGATATTGAAATGAAGTGGTTGATTGATGATGACCATGATATGTGTTGAATTGTACCCTTGTTATGTGCCTTGTCCTCAATTGTGAGAAGATTGTTTTGATGAGTGCTAATGTGTTAACTTGAGAATGAGCTTTTCTTCACCATCATTCATGGATGAATCATCCTATGTGGGGGAGAATGAAATACCCAAGAATGAGGCCTTGCAAAAATTTTTTGTTGGTTGGTCATGATCATGATATGTGTTGTGTTGTATCCTTGTTGCATGTTGTTTCTAACTTGTGTAAAGGCTACTTTGATGCATGTTGATGTGTTAACTTGTGTTTATTCTTACCTCGTCCCTCATTCGAGGACACATAGTCCAAGTGGGGGAGAATTTAAGCACCTAGACTTGAACCTCGAAAGAACAACTTTTGGAGTCTCTAAGGTGTCTACGGTTGAAGGGTTTAAGTCGTAGCCTTGGTCACAACTCGTACCCTTCTCCTCCTCTCTTATATCCTACACAGAATACTAAGGTAGTATACTAGTTTCTATATGATTTGACCTTCCCTCAATCGTAACCAATGTATACGAGTCATATGCAACTCAATCGTGAAGACAAAGACCTCAAACCATGTGGACTATTTTGGTTACGGGTGGTCTATGCAAGTTAGGTCATGTGTCGTATCCTTTGGATATGACTCAAGGGTTTCTAGTTATACCCTAACCAGTGTGTTTGACCTAGGAGAAGCCTAGGGTTCGAGTTAGGGTTCCACTTGCACCCTATGTCACGATTGCCAGGTAAACCGTATGGGGGAGTCGTACGCCTGCACTAGTGGACTTTTTAGATTTTAACTAAGGACCTTTTGGTTATTTCCCATGCCTAAAACCCTAAGTCCTCTCACTATATAAGGATGAGTACTCTCCCAAGTCTTCATTTACAAGACTTAAACACTCTCTCAAGCTCATCTTTGGAAGATTAGATGTTAGGGTTTCAAGAGTGGTCTTCAAGAGGCAAAGGAGAGTTAAGATTGTTGGTGTGTCATCTTGTTTAAGGCATGTATCTCTTACCCTCTTTAAATAAGTCTAAACCCATGTATTTCAAACTTAGATTAGTAAGTGTACATGGTGGTTTTGAATCAAATGAAAAAAGGGGTTTTGATACCTATTAACGAATAATGATGATTTTTGCTTATATGTGTGTTGATACATGTTAGTGATGGTAGATTTTATATTTGGGTGCTTGTTGTATGTTTTTTAACATAGGTGTCTTAAGTAACCCTAATCTTGATGATTTCTACCATGAAAATGGCCTTGCTGAAGTTACACACACAAAGTGTTGAAAATACCTAAGTGAGTTGTCTAGTAAAATGTTGGTGATGTGTTGAGATAGAGAGACGGCCTAAGAAGTGTAAATGGTTGATGAATGATATTGGAAAAGGTATTGTGAGTCATGTGTTGTGTAATTGATGATGTTGTTGGGATAATGGCTAATGAGGGGTTATGGCCTTATATATAAAAATGAACTTGTTTTGTGTGTTGAACCTAAATATGGTGAGAATGTGATATAATCTTTCTAATGTAATGTGAATGATTATGTGGGTCATGATGACCCTAAATGTAATGAAAGATGTGTTGTATCAAATCATTTGGCCTATTAACACGATGAGTCGTTAAATGGTCTTGTGAAGGACACATGTGTATCTAGGTAAAAGGTCTAGTGAATATGAATAAGTCATAATAATGTCTAAATTAATGTGAAAACTTGTAGATTGTTGGTTAAGGCTTTATTGGCCATGTATTGAGATATGATAATCATGAATACTTGGAAATGGTTGATCAGAATATTTATGAGCACGTAATGCGTTAACTTATGGCTTAAATGGGGCAATGGCTCTTTTGTATGAACGTTTGTTAATTGGTATTGTGTTGGTGTGGTTATCCATGAAATTTGTCAATCTTTAACTATGTTGGTTTGATGGTTAAGAAGAGGGGTTCATTTCCTTAAACTTAAACTCGAATTGTAAATGGTTTGTACGGGTCTTGAGGACCACAAATTGAATTGCATGATGAATTGAATTGAGGCATTGGCCTATTTAGATGGTTAAGAAATAAAGGATACCATAAGGACCACGTGGTCGTGTATGGTTTCAAAATAGCTAAATGAGCTAAAGCTCTTAAATGTGTGATGTTGCTCTAATTTGTGAAAAGAATGATATGGATGCCAATGCATGATCTAGTGGGTTAAGAGTTTATATGTCGACTAATGATAGCAATGTGATGGCTTGTGGCTAGAGTCCCTTGCCTTATGAAATGATTTGTAGTCAAAGTCCCTCATCTAATGACTTGTGGTTGGATTTCTTTGCTTAAAGATATCCCACGAAATTAAAATACATCACCTAATGTGTAAGCATGAGATTGGAGTTCTATAACCACTTGAATGTGTAAGCATGTGATTAGAGTTCCATGCCCACTTGAATGTGTTAGAGTTCCATGCCCACTTGAATGTGTAGGCATGTGATTAGAGTTCCATGCCCACTTGAATTTTTAAGCATGTGATTAGAGTTCCATGCGCACTTGAATGTATGATTATGTGATTAGAGTTCCATAACTAAGTGAATGCGTGAGCATGTAATTAGAGTCCCATGCCTAGTTGAATATGTGATTATGTGATTAGAGTTCCATACCTAAGTGAATGCATGGGTATGTGATTAGAGTCCCATGCCTAGTTGAATGTGTGATCATGTGATTAGAGTTCCATACCTAATTGAATGGAAGAGCATGCGATTAGAGTCCCATGCCTAGTTTAATATGTGATCATGTAATTAGAGTTCTATGCCTATGTGATTGTGGTATATGGGTAAATCCCTTATTTCAATAAATAACTATGTGGTTGTTGCCCTTTTGCTTGATGAAGTGTAACCATGGATGAAGTACTTTGGCTAATAATATGTGAATGTTGTTACAATCTTATGCCTAGTAAGGATAGTATGAACCTAAGCGCGGAATGTCGGAGTCCTCTACTTTGTGTCATATGATTGAAGTATCTGAGAATGTTATTAAGTCTTGATAACTTGATTAGCTTGTGAAATATCTATGTGTAAGGATAAATATGTGAATATGATTAACTATGATATATATTGACTTGTGTTGAATGGTGATGTTATTTCATCCTTATCCTTGAGTTGCATGATAGCGCTTCAGCTGCTAACCGTCTTCGGATGCTACATCCCCACTCAACGTAGACTCCAGAGCATCTTCTTCTTCTTATTCTACGCAGTGAATAGGTGTTCGAGCAGATTCATACATTGACTTTGAAGTTGTGAGCTTCCATACTCCAGAAGACCTATCTCTCATAGCCACGTTACTTTATGTCATAGACTTGTATAGGTTTGGTACTTGGCTATTATCGAGGGCATGTCCCGACGTATTGTTAACTTCGGTTTGTTAGAGGTTTTGTAGATGACTGTGGACTTAGACATAATGGCTAGAATGTTGTTATTAATGAAATGGTAGATGTTTCCTAGCATTGATTATTAGTCTTTTGTTTTAGCTATCTTGTTATATGGTCAAACTTCATTTGACCCTTATGGATTATTATTGGTGATAAGGTTGGGTTATCAGGGCAACCTTTAGTACATGTGTGCTTGAGGTGCCCATACGACATGTCCCAAAGTTTGGGGTATGTCTAAATTGGGATAAGGCACTGACAATATCCTAAAATGAAAAGAAATACTAAAATATCTAAGCTAGATCGCCTTTTGAAAGATGGAAGGCTCACCAAGTCCGAATGATGTCTGACCAAATCCTAGTGCTGCACTAGACCATGAAAATGTACCTCAGAACCTACATTATTAGACAATGCAACTGCCCAAGGATGGTCAATACTTGGAATGTTTTAGCATGTAGAGCAACCCAAAACAACAAATATTTTATACAAAATATTAGGAACATCAGAAAAACACTTTACAAAATAGAAAATCAAATTACATAGGCAAGTTAAAGGCTTCAAACAATTGCTTAAAAACGTAGACTCAATTTTTTTTAATTCTAAGCAAGAAGGCATTCCGACATTCTATTTACCCAAAGACCTATATGGGTTCGACATTAACTCGTCGGTCAAGCCCCCAATCCAAGTTTGCCACAAGGATTGGGGTCTTTAGATACTAGTATACCAAAAGCACAAAGTAAAGTACAAAACAAGTATACCATGATCATCATCTTTTAGGACAAGATCAATCTCGCATTGGTAAAACACAATTTCAGTCAATAATTTTTTCAACTCATGCCTTCTTGGTTAACTAACTAACTCTCTTTAAGATCATTTTTAGTATTTAAGAGTATTCACCATGTTTGAAAATTCGTTTCTTTCACATTAAGGGAATTCTTTTAATTGGTATCGTTATACCAAGACATGAAAATCATGTAAATTATATCATCACTTCTCATTAGACCTTGCTTCAAAAAGACATATCACTGACCATCATAATAATTCAATTATCAAATAAGAGTTCTTATTTTGAAATGGATAGAGAAATTCAAGAAAAACATTTTTCTTTCAAGATTTAACTTTTAAGGGGGTTATCTCTTTCATAATTTCATATAATCCTCATAGGAAATCAAGAGAATTTGAAATATAAGAAACACCCTTTAAATTCATATAAGTAAACATTATATAATTTGATTATAGAAATATTTGAAACTCAACCCTACTTTTTAATAATTCAATAAATAATCTACAACACTAGTTTAACACATAACTCTCATCACCAAAAGGGGCTCATAATTCATGCTCTTCAATCAATTTTGAAAACCCATAATATATATATATATATATATATATATATATATATATATATATATATATCCAATTTAGAGTTTATTAAAAGTATCATAGTTGAGACCATGACTTTTAGGATCGTTCTACATACCTCTTAGTCAATGGAATTGATGTAATTTGATCCTTAGGGCTAAGAAACCTTGAATTCTAGGTAATTCTCTTCTACATTGATTTAGGGATGTTTGCAAAGTGATTTTGAGTAAAGGGAGTCGTTCTTAGGAACTTAATAATGTATTCCATGAATTAGAAATGTCTTAAGGGTGTAAAATAACCTAAACACCCCCAAAAAACTTTAAAATAATGTTCTATCGATAAATGGAGGGGGTACAGCATTACCCCCAGAGTGGGGAAGCAGTCCTGCAGCGCGACCCCGAGCGCGAGTTCCCTCCTCGTAGTGTGGGGCCCTCTACATGGATGAGTCAGTGGCCTTCCGCAGCGGCCCACACAATTGAAAAATTAGCAGTTAGCATTTGAGGGACCAGGTTCTTCTGAAGCACTAATGTCAGAAAATGTAGAACTCTAAATAAAAGTGGAAAAACTGATTGGTAAAGTGAATGGATTAGATGCATAAGTAAAAAAACTCACTAAATAGCTGTTGGATGCCCATGCTACTGAAAATGCTAGAATAAAAATGTTGATTAAGTCCCTTTGCCCTAAGTCTCTTTCTTCTTGAGTCTTGCTATTCCTATCTTTTTACTCAACCCTGTGTCAATTCCACTTCTTTCTATCATGCGGCTCTTAAGGAAAATTATTTTTGTTGATTGTTTCAGTATACTGAATTAGTAGTTCACTACTTAACAATGAATGAATTTCAGTTTGTGTGCTTGTACTGCTTTCTCTTTTAAAATCGTTTTACATGTTTGTGTTGCCCGTATAGACATGATTTAATTAGCATGTAGTTATCTATACTCATTGTTTACTGTTAATCCTTTTTAAGGATACCAAAAAGAGAAATACTAACTTTATGTGTAAGGACCATGTGTGTGTGTGATGTTGATAGGGGGAAGTATGGTAAAGCACAGTGACAGAGGGAAGAAAAGAAGAGTTTTTGCTGCAAATGACAACAAGGGACTAGGTCTCTATGTTGTATAATGGTGGAAGCATGATGATAGGGGGAACATTTATATTCAGAGTCGTAATCATACTGATTAAAAATAATGAATATGTATTGATACTCAAAGATGCATGGTTATTTTGTCATCATCAAAAAGGGGGGAAATCTCTATATGTAGTTTGTATGATGAGCAGCTAACTATAAGGGACTAGGTCCCTGGATGTTCATGGTATAGTACAACTAGCATGCGTGACTGCATAGTTTTGTCCTCTTGTGTAACAAACTTGTAAGTGTTGCTTGTACTGATTAGGATAGCTGATCTAATGATATTTTAGACCTAATCATCACCCATCTATAAAATTAAAAAATGCTTCTTCATCAAATTTTTTTCACAATTGCAAAAAGTGAAGAGAGGCAGCAAAAACACTGCTCAAGTGCTTAATTGGTTATGTAAGCTTAAACAAAAATTATTCTTGAGGAAGTATTGATTTGTAATTAAACTTCACATACTGTAAGAGTAGTGTTTTATTTTGTGTAGAGAGTTCTTAGGTAGAGTTGCCTAAGTTTGATACTGATTTAGAGTTAATCAGCGAAGAGAGTCCTTGGCAGAGTTTCCAAGATAAGCTTGTAGTAGAGTTATTACAAGCGAAAAGAACCTAGAGTTAGGTTCACTGAAAGTTGTAATCAAGATTTTGATTATAGTGGATTTGAAGGTACTTGTGAGGGTAAGCCATGGTTTTTTCCTTCCTTGAGCAAGGGAATTTACATATTAAAAATCTTGTGTTCCTTACTCTTCTTGCACTGTGTTTTGATTCCTGGTTATTTTTTTGTATTTTGCTTGTGATTGACCTTGAGGGACCTAGTCCCTCACTGTGTGGTGCAACCCTCAGGGTTTAAAAAAGGTCCTTGCCATATTACAAGAGGGATTAGTAGTGTTTTGTATGAATTAGATTTGCCCGCAAACTTGTCTTCATTCCATCCCGTATTTCATTTATTTATTATTAAAAAGTGTTTTGGGGATCATTCTTTTGTCATTACTATAGAGGATATCATAGTGAAAGACTCCTTATAGTATGAAAAGTTTCCTATATTGATTTTGGATAGATAAGTTTGGAAGCTGAGAATAAAGGAGATAGATCAGGTCAAAGTATTGTAGAGAAACCAGAAAGTAGAAGAAGTTACTTGGAATCAAAAGGTGATATCCATGCTAGATATCCCTCTTTTGCAGCAAAAACTCTTGTTTTCTTCCCCCTGTCACTGTGCTTCCCCTATCAACATCACACACACATACCTGGTCCTTGTATACGAAGTTAGTATTCCCCTTTTTGTTATCCTTGAAAAGGATTAACAGTAAACCATGAGTAAAGATAAGTACATGCTAATTAAATCATGTCTACTAGGGCAACACCAACATGTAAAACAGTTTTGAAAGAGAGAGCAGTACAAGCACACAAAATGAAATTCATTCAATGTTAAGCAGTGAACTACCAATTCAGTATACTAAAAGAATCAGAAAAAGTAATTGTCCTTAAGAGCCACATTATAGAAAGGAGTGGAATTGACATAGGGTTGAGTAAAAAAATTGGAATAACAAGACTCAAGAGGAAGGAGGCTTGGGGAAAAGAGACTTAATCAACATTTCTATTCTAGTATTTTTAGCAGCATGGGCATCCAACATCTACTTAGTGAGTTTCTTTACTTATGCATCTAATTAATTCACTTTACTAGTCAGTTTTGCCACTTTTATATGGAGTTCTACATTTTCTGACATCAGTGCGTCAGAAGCACCAAGTCTCTTGTAACACCCCGTGTTTCCCTAGCATAAGCTAAGTCCCAGTACATGAGTATTTGTATACAGAATTTTTGAAACACTCATTATTTTTTATTTTAGATCTTACCATTACATAGGAAATTCAATTAGCTTTCCAACGATATAAAATTCGCGGAAATCCGATAACCGGGTAAGAAGTTATGGCGATTTTAAATTTCAGTTTTTAGACCCTATCATTTTAGTCATCAACGCATCATGGAACCAATGTAAATAGAAATTTTCAGATTCCAGTGACACTCCACGATCATGACGTATCGCAAAATAGGCCGATTTTCCATTTGGCAATTTCCAGTGGGCCTCCGCGATGTTGGCGCATCTCGAAGATGGTCAAATTGGCATTTCAAAGGCTTACCGCAATAAGCCCGCTTTGTGATGTTTGTACAGGTCCTAATTGTCCCTTTTCTAGTGGCTTGACGCAATAGTGTCGCGTCGCGCCATGGCAAAAAATTGGGATGGTCAATTTTTAGCTTCCATTTTAAAATTTGTTCAAGGGTATTTGGGTCTTTTTCCATGGCCCTAATTAAACGAAAACACGGAATTTAACCTCTAAACACCCCAATAGTCATTATTATTTCAATTTCTCTCACAATCAAATATCCTCTTTTCAAGAACAAGAACCCTAGCTCTCAAATTCAAGGCCAATCCACAAGAACTCACCTAGAACTTCTAGAAATTCATTATCCCAGGTATGTTAGATGATTATCCATGGATTTCTTTCATCCATGGAGTCCAAATATCCTATTTAAATTATAAAGTTGTGATCTTTTCAAGTTAATTGATTTTAAATTATGATTTCATCCATGAATTTCCATGTACTATTGATTTTATACCATGTTACTATGAAATTATTGTTATTATTCAATCCTCTATGTTTTAATATTATTATTCATTGAATTAAACCATGATTTAGTGCTATTATATCGAATTCATACTATCTTTATAAGTTCCATCACATTCCTATGATTGTTTTAAACCATGAACTACAAGTGTTTGATAAAATGATCACAAGAGTGAGTGATTTAATAAAAGCCTTCATGCTTTGTTCCCCAAGCTTTAGTGTCATTTTACCATTGTTGTTTTTGAGTCCTGGGGGTATTGAATACCCGAAAACCATAGCTTTTTATTTAGTCTAGTCTCAGTACATTACAGAATAGTCTTCAGAATATACTATGAGCATTATCAGAATAGTTAGATAACAGTAGGTAAACTCAGAACAGTCTAGTATTTTAGTTGGGAGTAGGATTTAACACCGAGCGAGTGTAGGCATGTCGGATCCCCGTCAGATATGCAGAGTTGCTAGTAACAGTTCCTACACTCCAAAACTACGTAGCCAACATATGATATGAGAAGTCATCCATTAGATTAGGCTTGAGTATCTCGCAGAGGTCACCCGTTAGTTCAGGATTGACACCCTTAGTCCTTTGGATATTATATTAGTTTAGTGGATCCACACAGCCAGTGTTAGTACTCGTGGCACGGTATTAACACCCTTCCAACTGGGGTTATAGGTTGGAACATGATTAGCTCAAATTAGGGAATGTTGATTAGATACCTCCCACAATCTTAGGTATAGTCTCAGTTACAGTCCCAGTTCAGTTATTCAGTCTTATTATTGTTTGACCAAACTAGACAGATTTTAGTTATTTCAGTATTTTAGTTTACAGATTTTACTCACTTCATGTTATATGCTTGGTAATGCATCTTCAGTATCCATAGATTTTCATGTATCTTCAGTATTTATAGATTCTTATGCATACTCAGTATTTACATATTTCCACATATTCTCAGTACCTACAGATTTCATGCTTTCTATTCAGTAATCCATGCTTTACATGCATATTCAGTTAATTATTAGTTTTGTTCATGAAACCATATATATCATCCTACCTCATTTAGCATACCAGTACATTCAAAGTACTGATCGCATACCTTATCTTTTACGCTTTGATGTATTATATCATACTTTATTTCATGTCTTAGTTTAGTAGTTAGTTGGGGCTTGTCCCATTAACTCACCGTCTTTCAGACTTAGAGGCTTTTCAGACATTAGAGTCAGTTATTCAGTGTTCAGATATTGCAGTTAGTTATCCAGTTTATCAGTATTTTATCATATTCAGTCAGTTATTTCTATAGACTCATATTTTAGTTTTGAATTCAGTTATTAAAACCTTATGGCATATCGGTTATTTTTCCACAATTATGATATTATTATTTAGTGCTCATAGCAGGTACCAGCTTATGAGTTAGCTTATGGTCCCTTGGTACTGTAAGCATCGTGTGATGCCCAGGGTGTACTCTTAGGGCGTTAATCTCTCAGAAGCTAACTGCTAATTTTTTCAAACTTATGTGCATTATATCAGGATCTTTTGCATCTAACTTGATCCTCATTTTCTCTATTTCCTTGCTTAAGCTTTCCTGAGCAGCCAAGAGTTTAGAAACATAGGACATAGTTCTTATATTTCTTTTAATGCACTCATATTCTACCAAAGTAATTAGAGGGAACCTTTTTTTGGCAACTCCATGAATTCCTCTAGTCCCAACTACTCCAAAATAATCAAAGACCCTGTTTGGGACGCACCTATAGGTTATTCTATGTCTTTCTTCTTTCTTAAGAATTACTTTCTTCATGTGTTCGATCATAAGAGCAGGCAGGTTGATTAATCAAAATTACTTAGGCATGCCATCAAGAACAGATTAGCCCCAGATGTAATGATAGTCTTCCAAGATCTTGTCAGCAGGACTTTGTTGGCGAATTAAAATACCAGCTGAAACGCACATGTTAGGAATTTATTTTTCACAACTACTATTGATGTTCCACCCACCTTAGAGACATTGCTCATAAACTTAGTTGTGGGTTGTTGCTTTGCAGTAGTTCTAACTCCAACAATTGGTTTATCTAAGAATTTTCCCTGTGCTTCTTCATCCAAATCGATTGACTTTCCTTGCACCTGGGATGAGAAGCTTAACCCATCTTCTTAGAATTTTATGGTGTTGTAAAATTCTCTAACCATATTCTCAAGGACCATGGGGGCTGATTCCTCAAACAAGTGTAACTACCCTTGATGCTTGACATATTTAACTAATTCACTCATCCTAGGTTTCTCATAATTTTTTGAATAAACCACTCTTCCTGATAGGACTCTATGTGTTTTTAGTATTTTGTTTATTTATTTTCTAGCCACATCCTTTTCTTTTTTATCCTATTTGCTTTTCTTAAGGACTAATACTCACTTCTTCAATAATTGTTCCTTTTCTCTTGGGACCAGGCCCCTCAGAAAATTCCTTCTATTTTACTGTTCTATGCTTCTGCCTCATCTCAGCAGGATTGCCAAATTTTGAACTGAAGGACTTGGTCCTTTCAGCAATATGAACTTTCTTCTTTTTTTTTCTCAATTTCTTCAATAATATCTTTCTTCTCTCTAATATCAACCATATTTACTTGCCTCTAATATCAAGAGCAGTTTATTCTCAACCTCCTCATCCTCCTTATTTGGAGATGATAATATTCTATTTCCTTTATCTACTTCATTTATTTCTCCTGTTACTTCTTTTTCTTCACTGGCTGAGGTGCCCTGTGAAAGCAGAAGTAATTCTTATCCATCCAGTTCTCATTATAAGAAAGATCAACCCTTTTAACTGATATTTCTTCACCAAAAAATTAAGCAAAAATAGGGTTTAAATATGAGGAGGTAGGACAACTAGAAAATTTTAGGATTTTAGAAAATTCATCTTTGTTGGGTTTATCAGTCAAAATAGTGTTTTGAGATTCTACAGGTGGTTTTGGAGCTTCTAAGAAAGAATGAATTTTGGGTTGAGAATATTTTTGGTCAATGACAGATCTAAGACTTTGACTTGAACTTTCTACCATGAATGTCTAACCACAAATTTCTAAAGTAGATGAGAATTCTATGGGGACTGACATATTTACAAGTTTTTGATTTTCTGAGGAAGAACGAGTTCGCTTAGGTTATTGTTGGTAGCTCAAGGAGGTATTAGCTTTGGTTAATTATGGATCAGAGTGTTCAATTAATGAATGTTTAGATTGTTCATCGGGACTTTTAATTACTTAGAAGTGTTCAACAGAGATTGTGGAAGTTGGAATATCAACCATTTTAAAAAAATGAAGGTAAGGGACTAGTTTGGTTCACAGTAGATGATCAGCATAGAAAGATAACTGAATCAGTTGAAAAATAATGTGGAAGAACTTGATTTATAAGTTTAGATAAGATAGCATTGTCATTGAAAGATGTTCCTTCTAAAACAAAATGTCTGATTTAATAATTATGACTCTTTATATTTAATAGGAGTTGACGACTTATGCATAGAGATGAGAAAACTCATGGACTTTCTGATAGTATTTTCAGATTGTTGAAGTATCCTGAAATGGTACTAATGTGAGATATTACCAGGTCCCTTTTTTTTGAGTGAATTCTCAACTTATGTATGCTTCGACTGATTTCTCCGAAAGTTTTCCCCATAGGTGTATACCTGCAAGGGTATGATATTGAGTTAGATGAACCTGCAATTACCTTATCAAGGATACTTGTCTCCTAAATATAACCAATTTTGTGTGAAAGTATTGAATCAAAAAATTGGTTAGATATATTAGATCTATCCCACTTTAACTTTTTGCCTATCCACAGCCTTCTTATTGATTCTCTACTTAAGCTTACATTAATGATTGTAGCTTTGACTTATCATCATTCTCATCTAAATTCTTCGGCCTATTTCCTTTCATCTTTAGTAACATCACCCTTTTTTTTCAACCCACCGGATTCCATAGCTTTCTCATTAAGATAATCCAAGGACCAGGTCCCTAGGGTAATTTTTCATAATAAGACACCTTCACTTGAAGTTCCATGAGAGAGAACACAGTCAGACTTTACAAAATTGAGCCTTGCTTATAAATTATCATAGAACAAACCCTGACTGCAACCCCCTTTCTAAAAACCTGGTCCACAATCATAAGTTGGATTTGGGAACCCACTTGAGTTTGAGTTCCCAATAATTCGATGGTGGCGTGATCAATGCTGTCTTGGCCTATTTAGATAGAGCATTCTTCCTCAATTTTTTTAGAGATTTGAACCCGTTATGCAATAAACTTTCCTGTTGAACATATTTGAAATCATTTATTCTAGCTCTTATCTAGTACTAAAAACTTTTCTTAGTATGACCATCATTTTCACCAGTATACATAGGATTAAAAGCCTTGTTTCTACTATCATTGGAAGTCTTTCCTTGACACCCAGAAGGTTGGAATTTCCCTTGGTATCCCAGTTTTTGCCATCAATAACACCTAGCCTAATTAGATTAGAAAGGATCTATGAAGAAGTAGTCCATTTAAGAGATTTGTTAAATTCTTTTCTTAGATGGACCAGGTCCCATTCTAACTTTTCTTTTTTGTGAAGTATAGATATAAGATGTTTTTAAGAATCTTTCAATTTCTTTTCAAGACCAATTTGAATCTTTGAAGCTTCTCTTTTTCCCTTGCCGTCTATGTTACCCACCTTCTCTAGTTGGCCCATATAACTTTGATTTCCAGATTTTAATTTAGTGATCATTTCTTCAATTTCTGATATACAGAGAGTTAAGGCAATCAATTTGAATTCTTGACTCTCTACTTTCTTCTCTAGAGCAATTTTCTCAACATTTAATTCATATACATAATCAATCAGCACACTAGAGAGATTCTTTATCTTTCTAGCTGAATAGTTATCTAGATCTTCTTTAATATTAGAGAGTGTTATCTCATCTTTTTTTTCATCATCTGTATTTTCCATGAAAGAAAATAGGGAATCATAGATAACTGGATTATCTTTTACTGCAAGCATAGAAATATCTCTAGAATTTTAATCCTTTCTGATTCACTGGAGGATCTCCCCATGCTGCCAGAGTTTGATTTGCTGCATAATTAGCTACAACCTTTCTTCTTGAATTGTTAAGGACCTGGTCCTTGATTTTTCTTTTGTCACTTGCAACCTTGAGGTAGTCCTGATGATTCATTTTGTGTATGGGATAGTCCTTGACGAGATGCTTAGGACTTCTATATTTGTGACATACTTTAATATTTCTTCCTCTCTTTTGGAACTGACCACTCTTTTTCATGGCTCTAACAATCCTATTTTCAAAATAGGAACCATCAGTGTCTTCATCATCAACTGGATCATATTTAGAAACCTTCAATAACAGGAAACTTTCTCTTTTTGCTTGCTTCTTATCCAGCCCTTGCAGCTTCTTGAGCTCATGAGTCTTTAGATTTCCAATGAGTTTATCCATAGTGAGGGTCTTCGAGTTCCTTGCTTTAGTTATGGCACCCACTTTGCTTTCCCAGGACTTAGAAAGAACACCAATAATCTTTCTCACTTCTTTATACAATTGAATCACTTCTCGTAAATAGTGAAGCTCATTTCTAATAAAAGTGAATCTATTATATATTTCTTGGATTGTTTCTCCTTCTTTTATAGGAAAGGTTTCATACTGAGTGGTTAGCATGTCTACTTTAGGATCCTTCACTCAGTAGTGCCTTCATAAGCAGTACTCAAGCAATCCTAAATCTCTTTTTCATTTTCACAAGCTGAGATCCTATTATATTCATCAGGCCTTATACCATAAACTAGCAATTTTTTGGCCTGGTAATTCTTTCAATTTTATTTCTATCTTTATCATACTCTCTCCTACTTTTTACCACTATTTTTGTCATTTCTTCTTCTGTAACATCTTTAATAGGAACATAAGGACCATAAATCATTATGTCCATCAGTTCACTATCTTCAGCTAAAATAAAGTCAAACAGCCTAGTTTTTCACCATCCATAATACTGCCCATTGAATCTTGGCGGTCTAGTAGTAGATTGCCCTTTTTCTAGATTAGGTGGAGCAACCATGTTAACCATGACACTCTAGGTGTGAACCTTTTAGAGTAACCTGTCTCTGATACCAATTGTTGAAACCTTGGGGGTTGCATCATATAGTGAGGGACTAGGTCCCTCAAGGTCAATCACAGGCAAAATACAAAAAATTTACTAGGAATCAAAACACAGTGCAGGAAAAGTAACAAACACAAGATTTTTAACGTGGAAACCGCCCCTGCTCAAGGAAGGGAAAAAATGGCTTGCCATCACAAATTAACTTTAATCATTATCAAACTTAGGAAACTCTACCTAAGAACTCTCTCCACAAAAGAAAACACTACTCTTATAGCATGAGTAGTTCAATTACGAATCATTACTCACTCAAGAATAGCTTTTGTGTAAGCTCACATAAATAGCTAAGCACCTGAGCAGTGTTAAAATGAGGTTTTTGCCACCTCTCTTCACTTTTTGCAATTAAAAAAACATTTAATGATGAAACATTTTTTCCTTTTATAGATGAGTGATGATTAGGGGTGAAATATCATTGGACCAGTTGTCCTAATCAGTACAAGAAACACCTGTAAGTTTGTTACACAAGAGGACAAAATATACAGTCACGTGTGCCACTGTACTATTCTATGAACATCCAGAGACCTAGTCCCTTGCAGGTAGCTGCTCATCATCAAAATTACATATAGTAAACCTATGTAACGAGGGATGAACTTTACCTTCATCCCAAACCTCATTACTCCTTTCATAGGGGATACTTTCAAAAATACCCAATCGCCAACCTCGAACTACAATTCCTACCACCTCACATCGATATTGTACTTTTAGAGACTTTGGGCGGTCATAATCTATTCTCTAATAACCTTTACTTTTTCCATTTCTTGATGCATAAGATTAGGTCTTAATAGTTTGGTTTCATCTACCTCTTATCAACCAATTAGTGACCTATACATTCTACCATAAAGAGACTAAAAATGTCACTTGGATGCTAGAATGATAAATGTATTATATTCAAACTCTATAAGTAGCAAGTGATCTACCCAACTACCTTTAAAGTTAATTACGCAAGGCCCTTAGCATATCTTCTAAAGTCTGAATAATATACTCTATTTAACCATCTATTTGAGGGTGGAAATAGTTCTAAGGTTCACCTAAGTGCCCAACCCTCCCTGAAAAGATTTCCAAAGTTGAGATGAAAACTATGTAACTCAGTCCGATATAATAGACACCAAGGCTCCACATAACTGAACTATCTCCTGAATTTTTAATTTCGCGTAATCCTCCCCCGAGTAATTTTTTATTACCGATAAAAAGTGGTCGTACTTGGTCATTCTATCAATAAGACCCAAATAGAATCATACCGGTTTTGGGACTGCAAAAGATTTGTAACAAAATCCAAGTTAATCATTTCCCACTTCCATATAAGGAGAGCTATATTTTGGGAGGTACCACTCGAGCTCAATGTTCAACTTTAACTTGCTGGCAGTTTAATCACTTAGCAATAAAATTAGCAACATCCCTTTTCATGTTATTCCACTAATACACCACCTTTAAGTCACGATACATCTCAATTGACTCGGGATGAACAATATACCTTGAAACATATGCTTCTGTTAATGTTCTCTCTTATAGACTACCAGTATCAAAACACACAGCCTCCCTTGGTATAACAATATACCATTTTCTCTTATCTCAAAAGCAAAAAACTTTTGCTGGCCAACATCTTTCTTAATTTTCATTAATGTGGGATCACAAGATTGCTTCTCCTAGACTTTGGTACACAAGGATGACTTATCCACCTCATGAATGAATACTCCTCCAACCTCGGAGTCTAAGAGTCAGACCCTAAAATTAGCCAACTGATGAATATCCCTTACCTGTCCCTTTTTTTCCTAAATATGAGAAAGACTGCCCACTGATAACTTTCTAAGAGATTGAAAAACAATATTATCTTTACCTTAATGATAGTACAGGCTCGTGTCAAAATTCTGTAAAAGATTAAGACACCAACTTTTTTTGAGATTTAGCTTTTTTTGTATGAACATATACTGCAGGATCCTATAACTGGTGTAAATATTGACATGTACTCCATATAAGTAGTGATTCTAAATATTAAGCACAAACACTATGACTGTCTTTTATATTACTAGAAGGTACATGGGAATCCTCTAAGTTCATTGAACATATGTATCATGGAGAGTGAGGGTACTTAGAAATCCCTTACTCTTATGGTATCTTTGGTTTGTACATATACATGCATCGGGGCCAGTTCAGGGGTTTACATTGGACTCATATAGCCCGTGGATGGATAAGGATGGTTAAGCTACACATATCTAGGTTATGGTTTCCAATGCAGGATAAACCTGGTTTTCTTTCATGGCGTGGTTATATATATGTATATGTATGGTTTCTATGAATGTGGATGCTTTACTAGGTTTTATTAAATGACATTATTTTATCCTTATCCTTAGTTCATGCTAGCGTTCATCTGCTAACCTATCTTTTGGCGGATGTATCGCCACATAATGTAGGAACCGACTATTTTACTCTTTATGTTTAATGATTGGACTTCGCGATTAGCAATTGGATTGAAGTGGTGAGCTTCTATTATTCCAAAAGGCTCTATTTCATAGATATTATTTTATACTTTATTTTATTTATGGATATTAGTTTTGTCTATGGTTGGAGGCATGTCCCAATCGGATTTTAGTATTCTTTTGGTTAGAGACATTTATAGAACTAGTATGGGTTGGTATGTGTTTTGGCCCTGGTATTGGCATTGGTATTGGAGTTAATACAGTAGTAATAAATTTCTCACTATTCCATCCTCTTTTATTCTAGGATTACACACACACACACACACATATATAATATTATTATGAAACTCATATGTTTATGGTTTGGATATAGTTGTAGATTAGTTTTGGGGATGGTTGGACTCGTTTATGTCGATCCCCGGTTATATACCTACCCCAGAGTCTAGATTTGGCTAGTTATATGCTATCTTGTTATATGTTTGAAATTCATCTGCATTAGGGTATGCACTGGATGATTGGGTTGGGTATTTAGGGGTGGTCCTTGATGGACTTGGGAAGCCCATTACGACAAGGCCCTCAATCGGGTCGTGTCAGTTGGTATAAGAGTTTTAGGTTTATGGTCAATTGGGAGTCTATAAATCCGTTTCTAGTAGAGTCTTTTTTAGGGGTGTGTAGCACACTGCACTCATAAGAAAGAAGCTATAGGGCATTTAGGAATATTTTACTTTCTTGGTATTCTATTTTCAAGACAAGTGTCTAAGTCTTGGAATTTCCTCTAATCCTTGTTTGTTAGCTTTTCAGATCATGCCTTGATGATCTGCAATGTAATAAATTTTTTTTGCCCTAGATGGGGATGATGTTAATGGGGTACGCCATACACCTAGAGTTTGCACTAGATCTCAAGTTTCTATCCCTGATTGTTCTGGAGTTCCCCCGGTTGCTAATAGTTCTTCTCAAGGTAAGGTGACTAATGAATAATTTAGATAATATATTCATTTTATTGCTCAGTTAGCTGCTTCTGAGGCTGAGCGGGATGTATCTGGTGTTGTATCTGCTGAGCCCACTAGGGTTGACCAGTTTATGAAGATGAATCCTCCTACTTTTACTAGTGTGAAGGTGGAGGAGGATCCTCAGGCTTTCTTGTATGAAATAGAGAAAATATTCAGGGTAATATAGGCCACAAATATGGAAGGCTTAAGCTTTGTAGCTTATCAACTCAAGGATATAGCGTACCTATAGTACAAGAAGTGAGATAGGGATAGAGGTGATGTCGAGGAGTTATCCTTATGGGAGGCTTTTTCTAATACCTTTCTGGATCATTTTTTTTCTCAGAAGCTGAGGGAAGCGACGATGGAGGAGTTTGTGAATCTTAAGCAGGGAAAAATATCTATCAAGGAATATGACTTGAAGTTTCATTAGTTTTCAAGGTATACTCCAGATTTAGTGGCTGATATGAGAGCAAGGATGAGAAAGTTCACATCTAGGCTATCTTAGGATTTGATCCTTGAAAGCAAGGCTACTTTGCTAATTAAGGATATGGATATTTTGAGGTTGGTTGTTCACATGTAATAGGTGGAGAGTGAAAAGAATAAATAGGTAGAGTTTTGGAAAAGGTAAGGTAAGAGGAGTAGGTTCTCTGAGCAGGGTGGTGCTCAGTAGTAGGGTAGTCGGGATGGCAAAAAATAGCCACTGAAGAAGTGGGGGAGTTATAGTTCCTTCTCTATTACTAGCGCTCCTTACCAGAAGCAATCGAGTGATAGGCGTCAGCAAGGTGGTGATAATTTCCGAACACATGGTGCCCTCATAGTTGGCTTCTTCATGCCCTCCTTTTCGGTTCTGTGGTTGTCTTCATTTAGGGACATTGCGATGAATGGAGGGAGATGTGTTTTATATGTGGCCAACCAAGCCATATGCTCAGAAATTATTTGATTGGTAAAGGTACTTTGGCAGCGGTCAAAGCTCCAATTGCTTCATCTTCTGCTTCTGCACCTAGTGGTGTGGTTTTTGAATCTGCTCCTACTTCTGGTACTGCTGCTGATCAAAATAGTTTGTATGCTCTTACATATCGGTAGGAATATTTTGCATCACCTGATATCATTACTGGTATGTTTCAACTCTTTTCTGGTCACGTGTATTATCTGCTAGATCTAGGGTCCATTATTTCTTATGTGACCCCATATGTGGCCGTATGGTTTTGTTTTGATCTTGAGGTTGTTTTGGATCTATTTTTTGTTTATACCCCTGTAGGTGATTCAGTTATTTCTAAGAGTGTCTATAGGAGGTGTGTGGTATCTGTTGGTAGTAGGCAGACTTTGGTGGATTTATTTAGACTTGATATAGTGAATATCTATGTTATTCTGGGCGTGGATTGGTTACATTCTTGTTATGCATCCTTAGATTGTCGAACTCGTAAGGTTGTCTTTAGGTTCCCTGGTGAATCGGTTATGGAATGGAAGTGTGGTTCCCTAGCTTCTAAGGGGAGGTTTATTTCTTATCTTAGAGGTTGGAGATTAATCTCTAAAGAGTGTCTTTATCACTTGGTTTGGGTTAAAGATTCTAACTCAGAGGGTCCTTCTTTACATTGGGTTTTGGTGGTAAATGAATTTTCTAAGGTCTTTTCGGATAATCGTCCTGGTGTTCCTCTGGAAAGGGAAATTGAGTTTGGTATTGATTTGGTTTCGAACACCCGTCCAATCTCTATTCCTCCTTATAGAATAACTCTAATTGAGTTAAGGGAACTCAAGGAGCAACTTAAAGATCTTCTGTATAAGGAGTTTATTCATTCTAGTGTATCCCCGTGGGGTGCACTAGTGTTGTTCGTGCGTAAAAAAGATTGTCCCCTTCGGATGTGCATTGACTATCAACAGTTGAATACGGTAACGATCAAGAACAAGTATCCTCTTCCAAGGATAAATGACTTGTTTGATAAGTTGCAAGGTGCCAAGTTTTTTTCTAAGATAGATCTTCTGTCTAGGTACCATTAGCTTAAGATTAGGGAGGAGGATATCCCTAAGAAGGTTTTTCATAGTCGGTATGGGCACTTTGAATTTTTGGTGATATCATTTGGTTTAACTAATGCCTCGACGACGTTTATGGATTTGATGAACTGAGTTTTCAAGTAGTTCTTGGATCATTTTATCGTTGTGTTTATTGATGACAGCTTGGTGTATTCTAAAAGTGAGGTAGATCATGCCAATCACCTCCGTGTAGTATTGCAGACCTTGAAAGAGCAACAGTTGTACAACAAGTTCTCAAAGTGTGAGTTTTGGTTAAACGCTGTAACTTTCTTAGGTCATATTATTTCTAGCGAGGGGATCATGGTGGCTATGGTTAAAAGGTTGCCTAGGCCCATGACTCCAACCGACATTCGGAGCTTCTTGGATTTTTTTAGGTATTATAGGCGATTTGTGAAAAGTTTCTTAACGATAACTGCCCCAATGACTAAGTTGACTCAGAAAAAAGTAAAGTTTCTTGGTCGGAGGCATGTGAAGGGAGTTTTGAGAAGCTTAACGATAAGCTAACTTTGGCTCCAATTTTGACATTAGCTAAAGGTAACGAGAGATTTGAGGTTTATTGTGATGTATCTCAGGTAGAACTTAGCTGTGTTTAATGCAGAATGGGAAGGAGATTGTCTATGCTTCCTGTCAGTTAAAGATGCATGAAAAGAATTATCCTGCTAATAATTTGGAGCTGTTGGCGGTGGTTTATGCTTTGAAAATCTGGCAGTATTATTTGTATAGAGTGCACATAGATATCTTTTCTAATCATAAGAGTCTACAGTATGTGTTCACTTATAAGGCGCTAAATCTCAGGCAAATGAGATGGTTGGAGCTTCTTAAGGACTACGATATGAGTCTTCACTATCACCCAGGTAAAATTAACATGGTTAATGATGCTCTTAGCAGGTTGTCTATGGGGAGTTTGGCTCATGTAGAGAAAGAAAAGTGGGAATTGGTGAAAGATATTCACCGCTTGTCCAATCTTAGAGTTCATCTCTTGGACTCCAAGAATTATGGTGTGACGGTTTAGGCAGTAATTAGGTCGTGTCTTGGTGCAGAGATTAAGGAGAAGAAAATTCTAGATCATGTCTTGATGAAAATGAAGAGTGATATTGGTGGGAAAAAGGTAATGGTCTTTTAGATCAGTGGAGATGGTACTTTATGGTACCAAGGGAGGTTGTGTGTTCTTGATGTCCATGGTTTATGGCAAAGAATTTTGGCTGAGGCCCATGGATCGCGCTATGTTGTTCATCTCGATTCGACAAAAATGATTCATGATCTCTGATAAGTGGTGATTTTACCACTTCTTTGCACTCAGCATTCATGAATATTACCATGTTTTGGATGAATAAATGAGACATAATTGTGATTGAATGCGCTAATATCCGCATTTTGCAGGGACATTATTGATCAGATGGAAAGATGTGGATTGAAGCTAAAAAGGATCAAAAGGAAGCAAGAAAGTGCACCTGAAGAAATGGAGTAGACATGTTCTCAGTTACTGTGATCATAGTCAATAATTAAGGTCAACCTACTGTGGTCACATGAGCTAATCAAGGTCGCAGCCAAGTTTACACGATCGCAGCCTAGCGAAAAATGCAGCCCAAGGGCTAAAATATAAATGCATGTGGTTGATCCCAAATTTGCCAAAAGGAAGACTCAAACCCTACTCATTCATTCATCATATTCCATCTTCCCAAATTATTGAACATTGTTCTAGGGTTGGATCCTTCATTCTTGTAGAAGAAAATATTGTATAAATTTTGGGTGAAGAATATTTTGGAGTCACTTCCAAGTGAACAATTAGTGAACTCCCATTGAAGATTTGTTGGATCTCATAGTTTGAAGTAACATTCACTTAGATTTTCTCAAATCAAATCAATGGAGATTTTGGGTAAAATATTTACTTATTTATCTTATGAATAGCTAGTTTTTCCTCTTGGGATTATGCTAGAATAGGGTGTAAATATATGCGGATGTGATTTGTTTGTTCCTTTTCTAGTTTGTGATGTTTGATTCAACTATTGCTTGAGTAAATTAGTTGGGATTTGTGGGTGAAAACCCCAAATACTCAAATAGATTTGTGGGTGAAAATCCCAAACTCTTGAATCCTTAATCTATCTTTGAAAGAAGGGTTTGAGTGAATATTAGGAACCAACATCATCCTTAAAAGAGGGATATGGGAACAAAGGCAATAGTAGACAATTGTTGGCATAGTTGGCTAAGTTTTCACTGTTGACACCCAATTTTGGCTCTCCATACTTAAAATTAACGCATTTAGGCTCCCTGATCATTAAATGACACAATATACGATTTTCACATTTTTTTTGGAATTGTTAATAAACTATTGATAAGCATCATTATTTTAGGATTTTTACTCATTTATTGTCTTATTTTGATAATTTATTGATAATTATCTATAATTTTGGAAATTTTAAATTTTTTATCTGTTTATTATTATTTTAATATTTTTGCACATTCATTTGCATACATACACAACAAAACACAGTAGATTTTTATTGCATAGTATAATTTTAATTATTTATAGCATAATATAGTTTTTTCAAGACAATTATATTTTTTATTTGTTGTTTATATTTTTTCTGTAATTATATATCGCTATTTATATTTTTATATTTTATTTAATACGACTTACAAATGTGAGTCAATTTAATTATTTTAATATATAGAACAATAAATTAGTCAAGTCAAGGTCTCGTCATGTTTATGACATTTGACTTTTCTTTTATCTACCACACAAATATAAGGGATATGTTGGTAAAAAGTAAATTTGATATCTTATTTTATTACTATTTTTCTTTTTTAAATACCCAATATACATACACATCATAAATACACAATATACACAGTACGCGACATGGCATCATATTTTTATAGCGTTTTTAATTAATTATATTTTTTTAATATTTTCAACATTCTTTATATAGGGGTGGGTATATTTTGATTTAAACCGAAAAAAACTGAAAAACCAAACCGAAATTTAATTTGGTTTCGGTTTTTCTGTTTTTCATATCGGATTTGGTTTGTAATTTTAAAATTTTGATTTTTTAGTTTGGTTCTCAGTTTTAAAAAAAAATTTGGTTAAACCAAAAAATCAAAATTATATAAATAAATAAATAATATATATATTTTATTTTAAAAATATATATATATATATATATATATATATATATATAATATTTAGAATTCACATTCACAATTAACATTTAATAGCAAATTCACATATGTCCCAGGCTGTTTATCGATTGTTTTAGTGACTCAAATATTTTATAGACTATTTTGGTGACTTTGGATAGTTTTATGGACTATTTATGCAAGGTTATATTATATGTAATGATTAATGACGTTATGTATTATGTTAAACTTATGAATATTTCATTTTGTTTCATCCATGTTGAGTTATTTATAGTTAGGAATTAAAAACAGGTTTGAAAAAAATATTTTTTCTAAAAAAACCCATCAATTTTAAATGCTCAGTTATGAAAAAGAGAGGCTAAATACTTTAATATTTCAAACCGAAATAAAAATCTAAAATAACCGAACCGAATTTGTAAAAACCGAACCAAACTGAATTTATTTTGATTTGGTTACGAATACCATTTTTGTCAATCCAAAAATCTATAAGTCAAACTGATATTAAACAATTAGACCGAACCGATTGAACGCCCACCTCTACTAAAACACACAAAAACAAATCAGCCGCTCCTCCATTCTTTCTCTCTCTAAACTTTCTTTCTCTTTCTCCCAAACTCACCAGCCACACAAACCATCGCCCAAACCCACCAGCGCCGCCACCCTTTTCCATTTTCCATGGCCTTTACCTTCTTTGTTTCCCTTGCTCCTCACTGTCGCTGGCTCGACGGAGTTGTGACCGATGAGATTTAGCCCAAAACAGCCGCTGTCACTATCTTTTCCCCCTCTTCATGCCGCTGCTTTGCCGGGATAATGATCGACAAAGCCCCACGCCTCCAACGACCACCACCGCCATCTAACCACTTTGGATGCTCTCCGACAACTCTCTTTGTTCACTTATAATACATGTCTTGGTAAGTTTTCTTTAATGTTGGACGAAAATATTCATTCCAGTAACTTTAATTTTGACTCTTGTTTGTTTATTGTTGGGTTGAAAAGTCTATAATTGTCTCTGCTGGCTGCTACTCTTGACAAATTAGAATTTTATTGGCATTTGCTCCATTTCAGCTTTTATTCACACAATATTTACTCTACTTTCATTAATTATGTGGCTGATTTTTCTCAAGAAATTGACTTCAGTATTGCTGTTACTGTTGCTATGAGTTTTATACAATTTTAGAGAGGATTTCTATCCTTTTGTGTTTGTCAGATGTTTCATACTCTAAGATGTAAGATAATAAGTTGTTGGCCAATGAAATTATCTCTCCATCCCAATATTTGAGGCCATCCCATTATAGAAGACAAACTTTATTTTATCAAAGTTATTATTTTATATTAAGGGAAGAGAGACTTTACTTTATCAAAGTTATTATTTTATATTAAGGGCCGATGCTTAACCAATGAAATTATCTCTTTGTCTAGATATTTGAGGCCACCCGTTACAAAAGATAGATTTTATTTTATCAAAGTTATCATTTATATTAAGGGCAGACACCTGACCGATGAAGAAACTTTTTCTCAATTTTTGAGGCTTTTACAAATAAAAAGACGGATATTACATATCAATACATAATAAAATAAATAATTTTTGGGCGATGACGAAATTTTTATAACAACGCAAAAAGTTTTATGATACGTATCTTAGCAAGAAGATTTTGGATGAATAATAAATCAGCAAACACTTCGTAGTCATGACGCATTTAAAATCTAATTTGAGCCTACCTTTTAACGAAAAAATATATTTTATACGTATATGCACACATACGTGCTCAATTTATTTTGATATTTGTTATTTGTTACTAACATTTTACTACAAGTGTTTATACAGGTTATTAGAAATATTTATCGAGAATGGCATGCAAAAAAGATTTTAATTTTTATATTTGTATTTATATTTTTACACTTGTACAAAATGCCAATTATAGTGAAAATTTTATTATTGGGGCATTGGGAGGGAATGATTTTATACAATTATTCACCACATGTTTAGGCAAATTTAGGCCGTTAATATTTTTATTAAAAAATTAAATTATTTCAGATACTTTATTAATTCATACTTATACATTGAAAGATACTGCATAGTTTTTTTCCTTTAATATAATCTTCTGATATTTTTTAGTTTTTACGCGATTTTCATCATGCGTTAGGAAAATTTAGGCCTTTAATATTTATATTAAAATTGATTTAAATATTTAATCAAATAATTCACACCTTTTACATTAATAAATATTGCGTAGTTTTTTTGAAACAAGTTTTCTTTACTCAATTTTGTCTTTACATACATATTTATATATTTTGTTTATATATATTTAAAGACAACATACGCATTATATTATTTCAATACATATTGTATATTTGTATTTACAAACATCAATTTTCTCTTCCCTTTTTAAATAAACCTAAGACTGGTCGGGAACCACATTTGTGAATTCTGAAGGGTACCTAATTCTTTTCTTTTGGAATAATTTGAATCCTTACCTAGAATCTAAATTGGTTTCGTAGATTAGAATAAAGTCATACTTGTTAATAAATAAATAGGTTTCTTATTTTTTCTTAAAAATTAGGTGGCGACTCTATACAAAATTTATTTTGTTAGAGTCCATAATGTCGTACTCGTTTTGACTTTAGGTAAAAATCAGGTATGACATTCTCTATCTTAAACATAAGAGTGATTGTGAAGTTGACTATTCCTTGGGTATTATCCTAGAAATAGGGATGCCTAATTGAGGTATTGAGTGGCTTTATTTGACATACTCGTTAGGTACTCAAAAGAGTCAACAAGTGAAATCTTTAAGGCTATGCTGACAAACTAGCCCGAAGGACTTCTATCCTAGCCTACCACATCACCAACATTTATAATTTACATCAAATTATAACACGCTCATGCATGTCTCCCCTAGGAAAACATAGTCCCAAGATCCGTGCCTAATTGACTAGACTCTAATTATTCGTATCCCCTAATTTGTACTAAAAACCCCAAAAAGAAATATTAAGTGTGATAAATTTCAAAACCCTCCATTTTTATCTTTTTGTACTATTGGTTTGAATTTAACAAGTACTCATTATTTTGAATTAAATTGATTGCCATTCACATTATTCCTCGTGAATTCAATCCTGACTCCAAAGTTGGATAAATATATTGACAACGACCACCTTGCAGTAAAATTGACATGTAATTTGAGCATTAGCAATCTCAAGGTGATATATTAGTGGAATGGTATAAAAAGGAGCGTGGCTGATTTCATATGAATTTGTAGAGAATCGCTAATATTTCTTATGAATTGGAGTTGCTTTCTGGTTTGAGCTCCATTCATCAGTCCCAAAATCTATTTTTTTATCGAGAGAAATCCTGGGTAGATCATCGGGAAACACTTTAGGATATTCATTAACCACAGGGATAGATTGTAAAGAAGGACTTTTAGGTTTAGAATCCTTAACCTAATTTAGATGATACCGACACCCTTGGGAAATTATTTTGTGACCTCTAAGATAGGAAATTAACCTCCCTTTGGGTACTAAAGAACCCCTTTCCCATTCTAATACAGGTTCATTAGGAAAGTGAAAAATGACCTTTCGAGTTCTACAATCCAGAGAAGCATAACACAAATGAGTCCAAGACATCCCCAAGATTACATCAAAATCCACCATATCAAGCTCTATCAAATCCACCAAATGTCTCCTTATGAAAGATGGACACCACACAACCCCTATAGATTTTTTTTAGCAACTATAGAATTTCCCACTGGAGTAGACATAGAAAAGGGGTCAAAATATTTTCAAGACCAAAACAAAAGTGCCCAGCCATATAAGGGGTCACATAAGAAAGGGTAGAACCTAGATCAAGCAAACAATAAATATTATAGGAGAAAAGTTGTAACATACCAATGATGATGATGGGGATGCCTCAAATTCCTGGCGAGTAGCAAGTGCATAAAAATGATTTCGTCCAGTGTCGGTACCTAAAGTGGCGCCCTTAGGTGATGGATCCAAAGAAGTAATGACTGGGTTTTTATTGGCTCCGGTGGCAACTTTGGCTAAGGGAAAATCTAGCTGTATATGACCAAGTTGACCATAATTAAAGCATTGATTTCTCCTCTCCTCTCAATACCCATGGTAAATCTGCATACAGAAATGGGAAAAGGATAAGGTGGGGATAACTAAGCTTCATTGGCCTGAGACTGGGAACCCCCTGCCTTAGGCCACCACTAACCTGATAACAATGATCACCAGACGACTTAAGATATAAAGCACTAGCTGTCGAATATGAATTAGAACTTCCCCAATTTTTCTTCTTAGTCTATTTTCTACTATCTTTCTCACTGTTCTGCTGACTTGCACCCTGTTTTGAATACCTAAACTTCTTATTCTACCTCTCTCCCATCTCTACCTGCTTCTTTTTCTTATCCTCTACCTGCCGCATAACCACCAACCTGGAGATGTCTATATCATTGTCCAACATGACAGCCTTACACTCCAATACCAAATCACAAGACAACTCAGAAGCAAACTTTCATACTTTGGACCTCACCTTAGCCACTAACTCTGGTGCATAACGGGACAACTGCTGAAATTTCAGAGCATACTTCTTCACACTTATCTTCCCCTACTTCAAGTTCGGAAACTCTTCTACTTTAGTTTTCCTCAACTTCTAAGGAAAGAAATGATCAAGAAAGGCACCCAAAAACTCATCCCATACTACCTGTTCAACATCATCACCCCTCATTGCTTCCCATTCCTCATACCACTAATAAGCTAAATTTTTTAATTGATATATATCAAACACTTCACCGTTAGAATCAGTAGCATCCATTACCCTAAAAATATTCTCTATCTTATGAATGAACCCTTGAGGATCATCCTCAAACTTAGAGCTTTTACAAATTGGGGGATTTAACCTTATAAGCTAGCCAACTAGAGTGACCTCAGAGAAAACGAGAATCAGAACCAATATGATCAGACTGACGAGACTGTGATATCACCAACTAAATAAACATAAGAATAGAATGACGGAATTCTACATTAGAAATATCTCCCTAGGGTGACTAAGTATAAGTATCACTAGCCTGAGAATCCCGAAGAGGACTAGTGGGGATCGGTAGAACTTCACATAAGGTGGCACGATCAGGAAAAGGAAACCTAGACTAGGTCTGCACTCTATAAATAGAGCGAGTTCCCTCTATATTTTACTCGGGTAGTATAGAGGGTCTAGCAAAGTTTCTATGAATGTCATATCTTCAGGAAGGCATGATCTGAAATGTAAGTAAGCCAGGATTTGGTGAAGTTTCAAGATAACTAGACTCTATAGCCTAAAATAGAACACAAGAAAGGAAAAATTCCTAAATTTCTTATATCCTCCTCCTAGAAGTGTGGTGCGCTACATATTCATCAAAGGTAATCTACTTGACATGGCTTTGTGGGCACCCAAAGACCCTGAATCGTGCTCTGAAACCAAGCTTGTCACGACCCAAACTAGGGCCTAGCTGTGATGGGTATCTTAATCCTACCATGGATCAAAGACCACCCCCTTAGACTAATTCCAAGAGCATAATAATAATAATAATAATAATAATAATAATAATAATAAAAAAAAAAAAAAAAAAAAAAAAAAAAAAAAAAAGTGAAAGCCAATCAAGATAGCAATAAAAGGTAAATAAGTCAAATGAAAGTTCTAAGGGTCAAAACCAACAATCCAATGCACACTTGTCCACAATAGCCTTTAAAACCAAAATACCAAATAAGATAATACATTTCCTGGACTATGACTAAAAAGGAAATCCAAAATACTAGAACCATAATAAAACCAGTGAAATGACCAGGCCTTTTAAAAGATGGAAGCTCACCACTTCACAGCAAATCCACATGAGTACTCGGCCACCTAATGCTAAACATAAGCAATAGAAAATCCTTTGGACTCTACATTATAAAATAATGTAGCATCTAGGGATGTTCAATGGGATAAGCACTGGCATGTAACTCAAGAAAAGGTGTAAAATAATGTCAATGCCATAAACTAGTCAAAATTATATGTACAAATAATTATATATACATATATAGGATGCTGTGATAGGGACAAGGGTCATGAACATACGAGTTTAAACCATTTACCTGAACTATGTAGATCGCTCTATTCTAAAGGCACCCACGAGCTATATGGGTTCAACTCTCCCTATTGAAAGGGACTCAGTGTGTGTTATCCGCACGAATAAAAGAATCCGAAGAAAGGGCTAAAGACACAAAGGCTCTATCCATTCCAAAATATAATATGTGTACCAAGCAAACGGTCATATAGATCCCCCATTCCGGTAAATATGGTTTTCAGTGTTAGTTCTACCGAGAATACACTTTCATGGTGAGCTACACAATTCCTTATAAGCCCTACTTAAAACGATTTACACATAATTTCAATCACTAAACCAGGAGTCTTATATTAAGGCATTTACTTGTAACGCCCTAAGAACCTATCCCGAGACGTCACATGGTGCTTAAGGCCACACGTGGCCTCAAGTTCACCCTCTAAGCCTGTCATCACTTTCAGAACTCACTATAACAATAATTATTTTAAAATAGGCAAAAATAATCATGTCAAAGCATACTATGATATGAAGAAATATTGTCCTGTACAAACAAAATATTGAAAGTTTTGTACATACTGGTACTCTAGTCTAACAAAGCCTCTACTACAAAAGACTGAGGAGCCATTGGGACAGATCCCCAACTGACTCGCCTGAACTGCAAAGAAACAACCATCTACTATCAAGGCAAAAATCAGGGACATAAGTCCTCGAACCATAAGGACTCATCAACTATAAGAATGTAGATGAAGGTACTCAAAGATCACTGTCGTTGCTGAGACTGAGCATCTGAACCTACATCACGAGAAAATATAGAACATAGAAGAGTATGGGAATCAGTACTTGGGATTGTACTGAGTATGTGGGGGTGTATGCAATACTTTTAAACAATATCATAAATGTAAAATAAAGTCATTCATGCTAACAATAATGACTCTCTTCACTTGAATTTCCTGAAATATAATTTCCATAAATCATCGATAATAACACATGCTTAACAAATCTCATAAATCATTGGACTCAACTCAAACTCTTTAACTCATGACTTAGAGTGACCCGGTAACTCAAGAAACTTAGATTATTATGGGCTTGGGAGTTTCTTATAACCGACATAAACCATGTTAGCCGTATGGAGTCCAACATTTTTTCCTCCTAAGAAAGGAACCCCACATTGGCAGGAGCGTTATACTCTTTCCAGGGAGTATAACCTCAAACTCATCTCTGTGATTACAAACTCGGCTCTTTATCCCTTAAATCTCAATCCTACGGTGGCACATAGTTCTGGGGAAGTAGGATACGCTGAACCCACACTTCCCACTCAGTGCTAAATATTCCTCCCAGACTTCGCTCAGAACGTGTTAGGAAATCCACCTTAATCAACTCAAGGGTCTATCATGAAGACCAAATCATAAATATATCTCATCTGTAAATCATATACAACTTGTGGATTCCTAACTCGACTTAAACTCAAATAGTCTTTCTCAACATCAAGTACACTTGCTTATAAAATCATATCAAGTATCAAAGCTTCAAGAAAACATCATAGGACTCATTCTTGACCCTCATGCTCAATATCAATATATATTCAATACTTAATATTCTCATGGAAAATCATACCTCATGACACTTATCTTAAATCACTTAGAAATATCCAATACATAATAACAAAAAATAATCCATGGCATAAATTCTCAATTTAAGAAATATGATGGTAAAATAATCATAAATATCAAACTTAATCAACTTAAATCTCATAAATCATAAATAAAGAAATTTGGGTGTAAACCCACTTGCAAGGATCATGAAATTCCAATAGTAAAAATCAATTCTTTGGGCATAAGAATGAAAGGATATTCTTGTTCAAGCCCCACATACCTTGGATTATAATTCTAGGATGAAAAGACTTGATTGGAAACTCTTTTTCATACTTTTGAGAAAATTTTCTTGATAACTTTGACTTAGAGAACTTGATTCTCGAACAACTCGGTGAAATATACTGAAGATTCTTGAATTTTATTGGAGAAGATTTGGATTTGGAATTGAAAGAGACAAACCCTAGCTCTAGATATTTATTGGAAGAGATTGGAGAGAAAAATGAATTGCTCTTCTCTACTTGGATATATATAGAGGCCAAAAATAGGCAAAAATGACTAAAATACCCTTGAGCAAATCCTAGAACTGGAGCCCAATTTTTGGCCCTGGCGCGACACGCCAGGATTGTGGTCCTTCACTGGAATTGGACAATTGGAAAACTGCTCAGTGACACAACGCGATGAAGTCGCATTTGCCACCTTAGTCGTGACCTGGAAGGGCACCGCGACGCGATAGAATCGCGTTGGTGCACTGGAATTTGACAATCCTAATATTGAGCCGTGGTGCGATGCGTCAATATCATGGAGGCTCACTAAAAAATGACAATTTTCATTTTGTTTGGCTCTGCGACGCGCTAAAGTGCCAGGTGGCACAATGTCTCACTAAAACGACCCTTACTCTTCACCCGAGTGTCCAATTTGGGCGAATTTGGTATCGATGGAAAGCTTATTCAATGCTCTACACGAAAAAAGTAGAAATTAGAGAAATACAACATGGTATAAATATCAATCACTTTGGAAGTCATCCATATTCACTCAAAAGGTGGATTTAGACTTAAGAAACAATTAGGGTATTACATTACTACTTGGTATTGTCATACCAATTATGCTTGCAAGCTCATATAATCATTTCAAAACAATATATGTAATCATTCGAAACTTAAATTCCATTTTAAAATCCAAACCATGGCCACCAAAGACCTTTTAAATTTGTTATAACCAATTATATATTAATGCAATGCAATGGGTTCATAAATAAGTTGAATTGTGCAATTATCCATGTTCAAAAAACAAATTTACAAAGTGAGTTGGGGTTAATGCCATTACTAAGTCAAAAATTCATCGATTTTGGGAGACTTATGTTCCCCATTCCAATTCCCATAGCAATGCACCCAATCAATACAAAAACTATAAATTTAAAGCATAAATCATCAATTTAAATCATGGGAAAAGTAGTTCAAGTGATACCAATCTAAACCCCTCAACCTAATTCCAAACACATAATTTTAAAACGCATGGATAATTATTAGATAAGTGCCACAGTGTAAAATTAAACTTTAGTAATGAGATACAGGCCTAAAATACACAAGGAATTGAAGATAATTTGAAGTTTGGAGCCTGGATGATGAATTCACTATAAAACCCTTGAGTGTTCTTGGGCTTTGAGTTTGAGGGGGAAAGAGAATGATTGAATCTTTGAAAACTGAAGGGATGGGATTATTTAATGTTTAAGGGTCGTACAAGGAGTAAAAATACCAAAATTCCCTCACCCTAAGTGAATAAAATAAAAACTGGACAAAACTAAAACATCATCTTGGCATGGTTCTATAACGGAGGGTAGCCTCCGTGCCATGCTAATATCATGGAGGCTAACCTCCATGACACACTAATATCGTAGACCCTCACTATTTTTGGGATCCAAAATGACCCAAAATCCCTTCCAAAAATTTTAAAAGTTTCCCAAATTATCCTTTTAACATCTTCAAACATATTCAAGTCAAAAATTGACATTACACATTTGGGAGGGTCAAAAATAAAATCATCAAAGTTTTATGGGGCCTTAAATATTAACACTTATTTTCATAATTTTTTTTATTTGAGGTAATAATTCACCCTTTTCTTGGTGGATTTTATCGATTTCTAGGTCAAAACCCCAAAACCTTGAGAGCTTGATTTTAGCCCCAATTTATCTTTGATTTTGCTCAATTTTTAGGATAATTATTCCTTGAGTGTGTAAGAACGTTGGGTTAATTTTGGAAATGCGATTTTTGTAAGTGGGACCCACATGAAATTTCGTATAATTTTAGATCCGAAGCACAATAGTGCAATATAGGTATTTTTATTCTTGTATTGATGATTATAATATATTTATGATAGCTTGGCATCTTGAGGAGGCTTCTCAAAAGGAAGAAGTAGTGGTTTAACAAATTATTCAGCTTTCTTTGGCGTCGAGGTATGCTAGATTTATTCCTTTTTAGATTAGTTATTTAATAGTATTATTATGATATTGTATTAGATTTGGGATTGGTGTTAGGTGTTGGATTGATGAAATGCAATACTTTGGTTAGTTGGACCATTTAGGATATTTTGAAACAGTTGAGTTGGAAACACTTAGCTTATTTCCTTATGTCTTGGATGAATTGAACTTCATTATTCATGTTTAGCATTAGAATGCCTTAGATTATTCAAATTAGGTAAAAATTCTTTAGTCACTCATGGTTAGGTTAAGATTGACTTTAGTTTCTTATATTAAAGGAGGTTGCCTTAGTTACTATTTTGGCTTAACTATTATATTTTGGAATAACCATTACCTTATGGCTAATTGTGGCTTGTTTAACATCTAAAAGTTGATTTAGATACCTTAATCTTAGTTCGGGAAGAATTTTCCTAAAATGGACCTCGAGAATTAGAAATGGACTCTTAACCCTTTTTAGGCCATGACACATGATTATCTTTTCAAACCATTTACGCTTATTACACTCTTGGAAATGTGTATTCAGGTAATATTGAGAAATCTTGATACTTGATGGTTATGTTGGTTAGTGTGAGGCTTGATGCCTATTTATTATGCTATTATTTATGGATGAAGAAGATCTTGGGCCTCAAAAGTCCGAAAACTAGTTTAGGACAGGTTATGGTCCAAAAGCCCAAGGTTTAGATTAGGACTGGTGAAGATGGGCCAAAAGCCCAAATTAGATTAGGACAGGATTTATGGATTTGGGCCTAATGGCTTAAGTCATTTAGTATTTACCTTTCCCCTTTATATGATAATTATTGTTAGTTTTCTTAGACTAAGTTAAAAATCCCTGCTAAGTCATTAAATTTATTTTGCACAAATCTTGAAGAAAATTTTTTCCTTAATCATTTTCTTTTCAAGAACTAATTTTTCATCTTAAAGTTAGTCAATAAAATTATTTTTAAATAGTCCGGATAACTGCAAGTTAGTGGATACTCTTTGTGCCTTAACAATTTTTCAAGAGTATTAATAGGAACCACTTACTCAAAATTTCTAAACTTAAAAGATTTTTTCTAGTTTGAATCTTTTAAGTAATATTTTTAGTTTTTCTTGATATTTTCTCAAAAATTAAGTGACGACTCTGTAATTTCTTAAATTATTTTGAGATTTTTTTTAAAGTTTTGAAATAGTTTAAAAAGTCGAAACAAAATATTTTCCAACCCGTCGAATAGAAAAGGTGGAAAAACAGAAATGGTGACTCTGCTGGAGAACTTTTACTAGGTTCGAACCAAATATTTGAATTAGCTTCTTTGACTAATTATTAAACTTTTTATGTGTTTATACTTTTAAATTCTGCAAAATTTAACTGTTGTATTTCATAGAATAATCCTGTATAATGATTAATAAAATGTTTTGGAGTTTCGTGGATGTCCCGACCCCTATTGATCAACTCCAAATTAAGTGTTGGAAATATGACGGTTTATCGAAATGTTAGGCGGTCGGAGGCTGTTTGTATTTCCACACCCAAGTCGTCCGCTTGGTAACCTATGTCCAATCCCATTCTAGACCCCTAGGATCGAGTGAAACCAAAACCCTGTTTAGGCATGAACGTAGGATGACCCAATACCTTAGGGGGTATTGGGACCATTAGAAAACCTGCTTTATGTCTATTTGATCACAAGTCATGATAGACAGTCATTCTTTATGTGTTAAATTGAAGGATATAATGCCGAATTGTACGGACCATTGTCCCTTGGGTTTGAGGGTCTTATTTAGATAGTTTTGTTTAATCAAAAGGTCATCATCGAAAGGATATGCAGACGTTTCAAAGATCAAAGTGTTTCCAAGGAGGCTTAGTTTAGATTTGCTCCCCTGTGTGGGATTGATATCATGTATTTCCCTATTTCCTTATTTTGTATCTCCATTTAATTTATTAATGAAGTTCGTATAATATTTTAGGGGCAATGGAACGTCTTACAAATGGCATATTTATCCTTCAAACGTTAGGCTTACCTTTGGCTTAAAAGGTCCCAAGTATGATTAGAATGCGTTAAAAATTATTTATGTGCTGAAGTGCTTCATTATTATGCTTTGACTATGTTTGTTTGATTTTTCTCATTACTTTGATCAATTATTACAATTTATGAACTAACATTTTACTTTTGAGTGTTTTTTCTTTTCTTTTAGAGAGAGGTTGATTTGTGTTGGTAATCAAACTTGCTTGCTTCACAAAGACTAAAAGCAAACTAATCATTAACGTCAGAAGTCGCGAAGAAGAATGAAGTTCCCTCCAAGGCACACTTTTGGCGTTCTTCTATCTTAAGTTATTGTCTTATTTTCTAGTAATCATACTTTATCGTTTTGATTTCCTTATAATTATACTTTATGGTTTGATTTCCTTGTAATTTCACTTTGTGATTTCCTTGTAATCATACTTTCTAGTTGTAATGAACTACATTCGGCCTGATTTCCCTAGTGGAATACATAGGCGGCATGCACTGGCTTTGGCTACATTATCAAGAATATTAAATATTCCTTTTAGTTCTGCGAACTACGTTTGACCTGAATTCCCGAGAAACGAATACGTAGGCGGTATATGTCGGCTTCGGTCAATCCCTTAGGAGAATTTATCCTTTTTCTTTTTGTATGAACTATGTTTAACCTGAATTTGCAAGAATGGAATACGTAGGCGGACTATGTCGGCTTTGGTCAAACCCTTAAAAAATTTATTTTTCCATCTTATGGTGGAACTACATTCCGACCTCAATGAAATATGTGAGCACCAACCAGCTCAATCATATTCTCCATAAAATTTTGTTTAAGAGGATCTTTTTTCAAGTTACATTGAGATGACATTGAAGCGTGTAACTGGGTATAAATTTTTTAGAAGGTCTCAAAAATTTCACAAGAACTTGACATTTCCTGAAAAGTTAAACATCAGACGTTGCTGAAGCTGAATCGGTGCATAATTTTGAGAAGTTTTAAAATTTCAAGTTATGCTAGGCCAGAAAGGACTCAAGTATTTTGCACTCTAGACTAGGGCAGAATTTTTGAGAAGATCTCAAAAATTCCATACTAAATGATGTCAAAAGTTACAAAGAAGTTCGAGAGTTTCGAAACTGGGGCAGAATTTTTTAGGGAGATCCTCAAAAATTTACACAAAGACTATATTTCAACCCCGCAAATCAATGATCAACAAAGAAAATTAGGAGAGAAAGGAAAAACCAACACAGTCAGCCTCTGAAAACTAAGAATTTTTCTTTGGATGCAGGAACAATGAAGTTACAACATTGACAATGTTAAGCTTGATAAAGGGCATTACCAGATCCACTATGTCCTTGCTATGATAATCCAGACAACTTTTCTTCTCCTTTTTCATCTTGATTTATGTTTATATTACTTCATCATGATCTCTAACACTTTCTCTAATTTTGTAGGGGAATGACTGAGCAAAACGATTAAGCTATGGAGATATCACTCAAAAGACTATCTCTAAATCATCATGAGTCAAATGATTTTATCTCTAAAATCTATATTCTATTACACTTCTAACTTAGTTATAACAAATTATTGTGTTATTAATGAGTGTTTGAGTTATGCAGGTGACGTTATGCAACACCGCCTCAGATTATTACCCCATTCGAGGTGATGTATTTCATTATATCTGGGTCATCCATTATTTCAAGGGGACATAACGGATTATCACTCTAATTTATCATATTTTGGGTCATCTAGCATTTCAAGAGGACATTCCCAGTCATCACTTTATTCGAGGAAGCACATCTTATTATATTTGGCACATCCCTTTTTTTTAAAAGGACGCATCTTATTATATTTGGATCTTCCACCCTTTAAGAGGGTACATTAGATCATCTCTTTATTTGAGACAACATGTTATTATGTTATGAATTGTCACCTCCTTTAGTGTGACATGTTATTATGTTTGAATAGTCACCTCCTTTAGAACAACATGTTATTATGTTATGGATGGTTACCTTCTCCAGTGTGACATGTTATCAAGTTTGGATTGTCACCTCCCTCAGAGTGACATGTTATTATGTTATGGATCGCCACCTCCTTCAGTGTGACATGTTATTATGTTATGGATCATCACCTACTTCAGAGTGACATGTACTATGTTATATATTGTCACCTCTTCAGTGTGACATGTTATTATATTATGGATTGTCACCTCCTTTAACGTGATATATTATTATGTTATGGAGCGTCACCTCCTTCAGAGTGACATATTATTATGGACCATCACCTCTTTCAGAGTGATGTGTTATTATATGAGCTGTCACTTCCTTCAGTGTGACATATTATTATGTTATGAAATGTCACCTCTTGCAGAGTGACATATTATTTTGTTATGAACTGTCATCTCCTTCGGAGTGACATATTATTATGTTATGGATCATCACCTCCTTCAGAGTGACATGGTATTATGTTATTAGACTGTCACTTTCTTTAGAGTGACACATTATTATATGGATTGGCATCTCTTTCAACATAATATGTTACTACATTATGAATTTTCACCTCCTTCAGTGTGGCAGACTAAAGCAAGGTATGCACGATTGCCCTCATATTGCATTTGATACTAATAAGTTTAGTGCAGGTGATTAATAGACAAGTGGGACCATCACTTCATTCAAAGTAGCATGTTATATTTAAATTGGGTCATCCGTCCTTTAATGAGACACGTTGGACCATTACTCCATTCAAAGTGGCATGTTACATTTAAATTGGGTCGTCCACCCTTCAATGACACACATTAGACCGTCACTCCATTTAAAGTGGCATGAAACATTTAGATTGGGTCGTTTGCCCTTCAATGATACACGTTGGACCGTCACTCCATTCAAAGTAGCCTGTTGCATTTAAATTGGTTCGCCCTTCCTTCAATGAGACACGTTGGACCATTACTCTATTCAAAGTGGTATGTTACATTTAAATTGGGTCGTTCAGCTTTCAATAAGACACGTTAGACCATCACTCCATTCAAAGTGGCATGTTATATTTAAATTAGGTCGTCCGCCCTTCAATGAGACATGTTGGACCGTCACTCCATTCAAAGTGACACATTGGACCATAACTCCATTCAAAGTGGCATGTTACATTTAAATTAGGTTGTTCGTCTTTCAATGAGACACGTTGGACCGTCACTCTATTCAAAGGGGCATGTTTTATTTAAATTGGTTCATCCGACCTTCAATGATACACGTTGGACCATCACTCCATTCAAAGTGGCATGTAGCATTTAAATTGGGTCATTCGTCCTTTAGTGAGACACGTTGGACCGTCGCTCCATTCAAAGTGGCATGTTATATTTAAATTGGATTGTTCGCCTTCAATGATACACGTTGACCGTAACTCCATTCAAAGTGGTATGTTACATTTAAATTAGGTCATCCACCCTTTAATGAGACTCGTTGGACCATCACTCCAATTAAAGTGGCACGTTACATTTAAATTGGATCATCCGCCCCTCAAGGAGACACTTGGACCGTCACTTTATTCAAAGTGACACATTACATTTAAATTGGGTCGTCTGCCCTTTAATGAGACAGGTTGGACTGTCACTCTGTTCAAAGTGGCATGTTACATTTAAATTGGGTTGTCCTCCCTTCAATAAGATATGTTGGACAATCCCTCTGTTCAAAGTGGCACAATATTTTTAGAACAGGTTGTGCAACTTGGTTCATTAACTATCTCAGCATAGCATGTTTAAACAGGTTTACGCTAATTTATATTTGGGTAATGATATATTTACAACTAATCATTTGTTTGAGTTATTTTCAAGAGCATCCAAAAGGATAAAATACTCAAATCAAAGCCACAGAAGTGGATGACTCCAAAAAGACGCAACACAACGTGAAACTTTTTCTTAGCAGCAAAATGGGACATAGTCTAGAGAGGGACGTCAAACTCTTTGGACGCGAGCTAAGGGAATATTGTCACCACCTTCAAACCACACCCTTGTTAGAAGGCATGTGGGTACCTTTGGATGTTCTGGTTTCAGATTCACCTTTGGGATATTTCTACACTCATACCAAGGGTAACCTCCTCTTTCTTTATATTAAGTGATAAGACACCTAGAGTTGTGAAAATTATGTCCTGGTAAATTCTTATCGATGGATGTGAAGGATCCCTCATTTATGGTTAAGAGGTTACAAGCCTCTTTTTCATAACTCGAATGACTTGTCACTCATTTTGAGCCAAAGATTACCTAAAATAAAAGATTATCTTTGCTACCGATTGAGTCGAACTGCAAGCAGTCTGATTTCCTGAGTCTCAGGATATGTAGGCTAGGCTCTTTGTTGAAAACTCGACTGCATTCCAACCTCTCCCCCAATCTCTTATTCTCCAGCTTTTCGATTCACTAAAATTCAAAATCGGAATAGCTAATGAATTCTTTGAAAATTGTGCTCAAAATCAAGCTTTATGAACTACAAATGGACTGAATTCTCATTTAACCCGAGATATGAAGGAATTCCGATACCGGGGTCCGATCATAACTCTATGTAACTCGTGCAAAAATCAATCTCTTTTAGAAACAAATTTGTGGTCGGAGAAAGATTAGTGATGCCAAACTCCCTTTTGCACTAGGTTACTTGCATCCACCTTACCCAAAGGGAGGGGCAGTTATTAACACCTAATTTTTTTCCTCCATGACTAAGTTTAACTCTGAGTTTGTTCAATTTTAATGAAATAAAAATATTTATTTTATAGGGATAAATGCGAAATTATATAAAATTGTTTACTTAAACGAACATTTTTATCAAAATTCTACTTTTACTTATCAAGCTTGAAAATTAATCTAAATGGATAAAGTCTTGATTTAAATAAAATTTATTCTCAAAATTAATTTATTTGAAGAAATATTTATTTTATTCTATTAAATCAAGAAGCTCAGGATTAAAAGAAGTATTAATTCGTATTGAATTTTTAATTTAATTTAGTCAATCTATTATATTTGGCCATAATTGAAATCAAATTGGCCATATTTGCAATGCAATCGACCAATTGATTTTCAATTTGATAAAAATTAAATAAATTTGGATAAATTTTAAATTCTAAGTAGGGTTATATTTTAAATAACCCTAAATTCCCAAAAACTCTCATAATTTCTACCCAATTTCCACCAAAATCAAATTCAAATCCCAAAATTCAAATTTTGAAATTCACAAATTGAACTACATTGTACAATTTTCCCTCAACCGTGTCCTTGTTTTAATTTTGAAATTCAAAAATAGTATTACATTGTACAATCCCCCCTCAACCTCGTCCTTTTTGCAATTTTAAAATTCAAAAATAGTATTACATTGTACAATTTCTCCTCACTTTATCTTCCACCTCACCTTATCTTCAATTTTAAAAATTTCAAAAATATCCCTAAATTCTTTCTCCCACATTGATGGATTAATAGAATTGGATCTCCATCCTATTCTATAAATACTACTATTATTTTGGTAGAAAGCAAGACTCAAAGTTAAAAAAAGTCTCAAAGTCAAAAAAGGTCTCAAAGTCAAAAAGGTCTCAAGGTTGAAAAAAAACTTTGAGTAAAGAAGAGTTTTTTTTTAGTAAAAATTTTCCTTTTCCGGAAAGTTTGTAGGCTAATTGAAGTTCTCGAGTTGAACGTTTTTTGGTGGTGATCAAGACTCCGAAGAAAGCTTGTAGTTCCGTTTTGCTTTCCCAAAAAAGGTAAACACACCTTTTTTCCTTTTTTAGTTTTATTATCGTTTTCTTCTTCGTGGTTCGTAGTTGTAATATTTTTTGCTGGGATTGTTTGTTGTAGATGGCCTTGAAGGCTATAGGACGTTATGGTATTGATATTATGGCTATTTTCATATTCATGGCACAAAAAAATGAGCGAACAATAGTTGAACGTAATTTTTTTTGGCTTTATTCATAAAGTTTTGGTCTTTGCTTAAAATATGTATTCATGATTTGTTTAAATTCATTGTTGGCGTATATGTTTGTTTTTAGCATAAAAGTTATTTCCTTTATGTTTGAAAAGAATAGTAAATATTGATTATTTCGCCTTTTGGCTTTATTCTTTAATTATTATTGATAAAGTTTTACTCGTTACTTAAAATATGTACTCATGTTTTGTTTAAATTCATTGTTGACGGATATGTTTATTTTTAGCATGACAAGTTGCTTCTTTTATGTGAAGAAGAATAATTAATATTGATTGTTTCGCCTTTTGACTTTATTTTTTGATTATTATGGGTAAAGTTTTGATCTTTGCTTAAAATGCATGCTCATGCTTTATTTAAATTCAATATTGGTAGATATGTTTGCTTTTACTATGTAAAGTTGTTTGCTTTATGTCGAAAAGGAATGGTTATTATTGCTAAGGGTCTGTGAAATTATTTCTCAATTTGAAGTAGTGAATTACTCATTTTTGTGGTCAAAATTGTCTTTGATTTTCTCTTGTTTAGATTGAAAAGTTGTTAGGGTTATAGGTTTTGTTGAAATGGTGTAGAACTAAAATAGGAGTTGGCATAATTGGACATTTTTTTTAGAATCAATATTTTACTATTTCTCCTATCTTGCCTTCAAATATCATTTCTCAAATATGCTTAATATATGTTATTTGCTTCACTTCACTTATTGATTTACTTCTTAAAGCGGTTTTATTTATTTAGACGTCCCATTGTTATTCACATGCTATAGTGATTTTTTTCTTCTTCTAAGTTATAGGTATATTGGCTGATCCACTTTGTATTAAAAAGTGTTGTTGCATTAGTATGTCTTGTATATCATATTTGAGGTGCTATGAAAGATTTCCTCATCTCTTGTTCATTCTCCTTTCCTTGCTTAATGAAAACATGTCTTAGACTTTATCATATCATAGTATTTGGAGCAAATATGTGTTAATCTATTTGTCCAAATTTTAAGCAACTATGCTTATGGATTCGTGTCTTCTTTTCAAGGGCTAGTTAATTATATTGTGTTAGATTCAATTTTTTGTAAGATTGTTTAGGAGATGGGTTAATTTCCTTTTCGTTGGATAATTTGACTTGCTTTAATATCATAGCTTACTATTTTTTTATGCTTGAGAATGCTATTTTTTCCATTTCATCATTTATCTATTAAGTGTAGAATTCTCGAACACATATTAATTATTTTTTTCTTTTATCTTTTTCTTTGCATGAATCTGTTTTGGAGTCCAAATGAACTCCGTTCCTCTTGCATTTCGTAATGGAACAATGAGACCTATCTCTCCGAGTCAAGTCCAACGTTTTAAATTCAAAGTCAATTATATGGTGTGCGGGTGCAAAAAGATTAAAGAAGAGGAAAAATGGGTGAAGACCCATTGATGAGGTTAGAGACTTGAAAAGTATTGATTTTTAATATTATCTTATTTTTATTTATTCATTTATTTGGGTCTCGAAGCCAAAGTTGTAATTGAATACAGGTGAAGCGAATTTTGGGCCTCAAAGGTCCGAAAACTAGTTTAGGACTGTTATGGGACAAAAGCCCAAGGTTTAAATTAGGACAGGTGAAGATGAATCAAAATCCCAAATTAGCTTAGGACGGGATTTATGGATTTGGGCCTAATGGCTTAAGACATTTAGTCTCCCCCTTTCCCCTTTATATGCTAATTGTTATTAGTTTTCTTAGACTTAGTTAAAAATTTCCGCTAAGTCATTAAATTTGTTTTGCACAAATCTTGAATACAATTTTTTACGTAATCATTTTCTTTTCAAAAACTAATTTTTCTTTTTAAAGTAAGTCAAAAAAGTTATTTTTAAATAGTCCGGATAACTGCAAGTTAGTGGATACCCTTGGTGCCTTAACAACCTTTCAAGAGTATTAATAGGAACCACTTACTCAGAATTTCAAAACTTAAAAGATTTTTTCTATTTTGAATTTTTTAAGTAATATTTTTAGTTTTTCTTGATATTTTCTCAAAAATCAAGTGGTGATTCTGTAATTTCTTAAATCATTTCAAAATTTTCTTTAAAGTTTTGAAATAGTTTAAAAAGTCAAAACCAAATGTTTTCCAACCCTTCGAATAGAAAAAGGGGCAAAACAACAAATGTGAACTATAAAATTACAAATACAAATGTGAACTATAACATACAAATACAAGTTCGAACTACAAAATACAAATACAAATGCGAACTACAAAATACAAATACAAATGCGAACGACAAAATATAAATACAAATGCGAACTATAACATGCAAATGCAAGTGTGAACTATAAAATACAAATACAAGTGCAATCTATAAAATACAAATAGAAATGCGAACGATCATTTGTATTTTTTAATTATTTAAAAGGAACAATTGATTTTCGTTATACAAATACTGTTTGTATTTATTAATACTAGTTGTATTTATTGATACAAATAAATACAATTCAAATTCTTATACAAATACAATATATACAAATACATATTGTATTTGTAAAATTATTTGTTTCATTTGCTTGTAATTGTATTTGTATCAGGTGGTATTTGTTTATTTACAAAAACAAATGATAATTTTAACATACAAATACAAAACGACACATTTGTATCAAATGATACATTACATATTTATATATTTTAGAATCAAGAAAATACAATTAATGCATTTACTTGTTTGTATACAATACAAATGATAAATTTGTACATGGTCATGACTAAATACAATATGCAATCAACTTACAAATACAAATACATAATAATTTTTTAAAAATAAAAAGACATCGACGAAAATAGAATACAAATACAAATATAATCTAAATACGCAAACACAATAAAATCATAATATAAATATAATTTAATATAATATAAAGTCACTTATAAAATACAAATACAAAATAGTTCTTTAAAATACAAGTGCGAATTATATAAAATATAAATGATGGTGCGAACTAACAAATTGTAACGACATAAGAATTTGATGAAATATGTGAAATTTGTTATTTTGTGTAATTTAACTATTTTACCCCTTCTCGTAGCTGCATTATGATATTTTTGGGGTGTGGGAGTGATTGACATGATTTTTGATGTATTTCGATATCATTTATACAATATTGTGATTTTTTATGGCTTCGAGAGCCTTATTTTGGACTTAAATGGATATCTTTGAAGGATAGTCGAACGAACTATGTTAGTAGATCCAGAATATTGATTTTAGGCTAGGTATACCTTTGGTTTGGATTCAGGTGCACTCGAGCTCATTTCGACTTATTGATCGAAAAGTTAAAAAAATTAGAAATATAGGTGTGGGACCCACATTCATCAAAACGACCTTGGATGGAAAATCTGACTTTTCCAGTAGATCTATAATGTCGATTTTAGGGTGTTAGCATGTTATAATTTTACGGCTTTTAAATCTCATTTTGATCCTCAGTTTGGAAAATTATGATTTCAGGTTTCGAGGGTCAACTTTATGAAAATGATTTTTTTTTGAAAATATGACTTCGCCAACGCGTTTGGAACGTCGAATTTAGTTTGTTTTCATAGTTCGTTTGCATGTATCAGAGTCCATTTCGACTTAAGGGAAAAAATTTGCACTAAATGTTGCAGAAAAACAGCAACAAATACAACTTTTTCACTCTTTTTAGCCCATTTGGTTCATTTTTCATCTTACCTCTAGAGAGTTAAACCCTAAAATAGTGTGGGAGCTTAAAAGTAAATTTTGTGGGAGCTTGGGGAGCTAGATTAACACTTATTTCTTGGTTTTATTACAGATTTAATGTAAGAATTTATCCTTTTCTTAGTAATTTTTTAATTAATTTTTCAAAACCCCAAAAATCTTAGAGCTTGATTTTAAACCCTATTTTCACTCCTATTCACTTGAATAAAATTTTTATATTATAGTTACTAGTTTTTCATCAATTTAACCTTTAAAACAACTCTGATTCTTGATTTTAATCCGAATTTCAAAAAAATTACCCGATAAAGGTCAAAAATAGGTTTTCTTCAATTTAAACCTCATTTTTAACTCGATTTAACTTCAAATTTCAGATGTAATTTGATTTTGCTCTTTTTTTTTGGAAACTTATTTTAGGGGTCCGTTTTGATCCCGAATAAAAAGTAATCAATATGGGTGTCGTTGGTTTTATTTTGACGCGTAGATTTAATATTTGATGTTTTTAGTGAAGTTAGGGATTATTCGTGAAAATTAAGGTCACCGATTCAAGTGTAGCGGATCAGTTTCGGCTTTTGAGGTAGTTTATGGCTTAACTCTTTCAGACTGGATTGGGTAGTAAATTATGATAAAATGCATGTCAAGGTTTGAAACTAATCATGTAAAACTGATATTTATGTGTTGTGCCCGTGTGGGGGCCTATATGTGATGTAATTGTCGAAATTGAGTTATTATGTTATATGTGTGACCGTGTGGGATCCTATGTGATATTAATAGCCTTGAATACATATGAATAATTGTATTGTATTGTTAAGATGCTTAAGATGGTACCATTGGTGTATTATGATTATATTCATACTTTATTTAGCATATGAGACATGTGGAAATTCGTGGATGAAACTAAAATAATGAGTGGATATTGGCTCACATATTTGTGGAAATATATCATTGTGGTTGGTTGGGAAAATAATCATTGCAATTAATTGTGATCACTACATCCTCGTATCATACTTATTCATGAAAGATTGGTACCACCGTGGCAACATCTGAGAAACATTGGCAACACTTTTTTAAAACCCTCCCCGAGGGATGTGCTGGGGAGGAGATATTGTAACACCTTATAAAACCATTTTCGAGAGATATTTTGGAAAGGGGATATGAGATATGTGGATTGTATATGGGTTAATAGACCCCCAATTGGTCATACGTTGGGAAGTTTTGGCTCCGTAGGTGTATATGGGAATTGTGCAACGATCCCGGAGGTTGTGCGACGACCTTGTGCATCATCATCATGATATACATTGCACTTACTTTATTGTATGATGTTGTGTTGTATTGCCATATTGACTTGTCATCTATGTATTTATCGTATCTTCTATCACTTGTATTTGATGATCTTGTATATGCATGTTTCCTCTTGCTCTTCTTATATGTGATATAATACTTACTTTTATTCTATCTTAATGTGATGTTGCAATATATATGAGATGTATTAGAACTGTTAGAGCAAGTGGTGTAGGCTAAAGTTGTGGGACATTTTCTGATTCCAGGTGATGTGCCCTTAGTGTCTATTTTGTATGCTTTATTTACTACTTTGCTTGGTCGGCCTATGATACCTACTGAATACAAGTGGATCGTACTCATGCTACTGCGCCCTTTCTGTGCAGGTCCTAGCTCGAGTGCACCTCAGCTTGATTAACTCGGGCGATTGTTAGAGCTTCCAACGTAGCGGTTGAACATTCATGCGTATGATGTTCACCTCTATCTTTCTATATTAGTTATGTATTTATTAGTATTTGGAGATAGCTATTATTTCTTTACGGTTATTTTTCTGATGTATTTGACTCTTAGATTATATTAGTAGTTATTACATTACTGACACCTGGTTTTGGGCATGATTGGTATTTTTGATAAGTTCTTTCTGCATTATTATGATTACTTATATGGTTTGACTTCATTCTAAAAGTCTTACCTTGGGATATTTTTGTCTTTTCCTCTTTTCGTATCAGTTTGGGTGATAGGCTTACTTATAAAGGTACACCCCGACAAGTGCCATCATGACCTTCATTTTGGGGTCGTGACAAATTGGTATGAGAGCAACCAGGTTTTATTGGTCTCAACGGTGTAAGAATGGGATGTCTAATAGAGTCTCACAAACGTCCGTATCTATCTTTGAGAGGCTATAGGATATCCTAAAGAAACCTTCCTCATTTTATTCCTTATCGTATGAATTCTTTCATATCTTATGTTCTGAGTTGTGCTTCACTCTTTATGCGCAGATGGTGTGGCTTATACTGCTATTATTTGAGAGATTCTGCGAGAGATTGGTGGAGATTATTTGTCGGTTGTAGGCTTGTTTATGCTCTTAAGTTGTCATGGGATCACTTTGTTGATGCCTTTCTGGAGAGATTTATGCCTTTCAGTTTGAGATATCGTATGTAGGACGAGTTTAATCATTTGGAGCAGGGCTCTATGACAGTCGTTGAGTATGAGGCACATTTTCATACCCTGTCTAGATATTTCTAAGATACCATTTCCACCAAGTTTGAGAAGATTCAAAAGTTTGTGAAGGTTTTAGATGTCTCCCTTCAGTTGGCTACGTATCAGATGGTTGTGCTTGGGGATCCTCTTTAGAGTATTGTGAATCATGCTAAGATGACAGAGGCTATTCTTCAAGTATCTCAGGGTGGTGCCAAAAAAGTGCATTATTTTTGTGAGTTTAGAGGTGAGTCTCCCTATGGTAGAGATTTTAGTGGTTCTCGCGGATAGTGTAGGCCAGTGCAGGAGGCCTTACAGAGTTCAGGTGTTAGACCTTTTAGTTCAGCAGTTTAGGGTGGCCGTTCAGGCCTAGTTGTACTTTCTCCTATTGAGACTGGTCATAGAGGTTGCTATGTGTGCGATGAGATTGGCCATGTGGCCAAGGACCATTCTCAACATATGTCTAGAGCTACTTCTATTTCAGCTGTGAGAGGTAAGGGTTCTACCAAAGGTGAGAGAAGTAGAGATGGTAGAGCCTGTATTGGTAGTCATGGGGCTACTCAGCTAGTTGGTAGTCGTGGACAGTGTTATGCTATACTAGCCAGACCTGAGCCAGAGGTTTCTGATATTGTGATTATAGGTATCAAGCTCGTTTACTTCAGACCTGCATCTGCATTATTTGATACTGGATCAATTTTTTCCTATGTGTCTGTATATTTTGGTTTAAGTTTTGATTCTGTTAGTGAACATTCTGCCATGTCTATTTGTGTATCTAGCCCAGTAGGTGATTCTTTAGTGGTGGATCAGGCACATCGATCTTGTGTTATGACTTTTTTTGGGAGTGATACTTTGGTAGATTTACTTTTATTAGATATGGTTGATTTTGATGTTATTTTGAGTATGGATTGATTGGCTCCTTATCATGCTATCTTAGATTATTTTGCTAAGACTGTGACTTTAGCTTCGCTGGGTATGCCAAGGATAGCTTGGAAGGGTGCACTTCATTCGGGTTATAAGAGGATTATATCTTATGTCCAGACTCATAAATTAGTTAAGAAGGGATGTTTATCTTACTTGGCCCATATTCATGACATCAATGTTATTTTACCTCCTTTCTTGGATTCCATCCGTATTGTACGTGAGTTTATGGATGTGTTCCCTACAAACTTACCTGGTATGCCTTTGGATTAAGATATTAATGCTATTGATGTTGAGTCGGGCACCAAGCCTATTTCTGTTCCTCCTTATAGGATGGCCCCAACAAAGTTAAAGGAATTGAAGGGTCAGCTGTAGGAGTTGTTGGATAAAGGATTTATCCGACCTAGTATTTCGCCTTGGATTACACATGTCTTGTTTGTGAAGAAAAAGAATGGGTCTATGCAGATGTGTATTGATTATCGACAGTTGAATAAGGTGACAGTTAAGAATAAGTATCATCTTCCTCGTATCGATGATTTATTTGATCAGCTTCAGGGTGTTACGGTATTTTCGAATATTGATTTGAGGTCTGGTTATTACCAGTTGAGGATTAGAGCTTCCCATATTTTGAAGACAAATTGTTTTGGACTCGATATAGCATTATGAGTTCTTGGTTATGTTCTTCGGGTTGACCAATGCCCCCTGCCGCATTCAAGAAGTTGATGAACTGGGTGTTTCAACCGTATCTTGACTCCTTTGTTATTGTATGTATAGATGATATCTTGGTGTATTCCAAGAGTGAGGTTGATCATGAGGAGCATTTGTGGTTTGTGCTTTAGAGATTGAATGGTAAGAAATTATAGGCTAAGTTCTCTAAGTGCGAGTTTGGTTGGAGTTTTTTTTTTCTTGGATCATGTGGTGACTAAAGAAGGTATTGTGGTTGATCCAGCTAAGGTTGCAGCGGTTTATGATTGGGCTAGACCTAATTCGCCCACCGAGATACAGAGTTTTGTTGGCTTGGTAGGTTATTATCGGTGTTTTGTTGATGGTTTTTCGTCCATTGCAGCTCCATTAAAAAAGTTAACCAAATAGAAGATTTCCTTCCAATGGTCTTATGCTTGTGAGGCGAGCTTCCAAGAGCTCAAGGATTTATTGACTTCTGCTCCTATCTTGACTTTTCCCAGGGGGTGTATGGGTTTTACCATCTTTTGTGATGCTTCAAGTGTTAGGTTAGGTGTTGTGTTAATGTAAGAGGACAAGGTGATTACATATCTGTATCGTTAGTTGAAGCCTCATGAGAAGAATTATCCTACCCATGATTTGGAGTTGTGCGTAGTTGTGTTTGACTTGAAGTTGTGGAGGCACTACTTGTATGGAGTCCGTTGTGAGACCTTCTCAGATCACCGTATCCTTCAGCACTTCTTTACCCAGTGAGATCTTCATATGAGGCAGCGCCGTTGGCTTGAGTTGCTTGAGGATTATGACTTTACTACTCTACCATCCGAGTAAGACTAATGTGGTTATAGATGACTTGAGTTGGAAGTCGACTAGCATGGGTATCTTGGCCCATATTTTAACCCAAGAGTGGCCTTTGGCCTTAGAGGTTCAGTATTTGGCTAACCAAATAGTTAGGCTTGATATTTCAATACCGGGGCGTGTTTTGGAATTTGTGGATACTAGATCTTCTTTGATGAAGTAGATTCGAGCTCATCAATTTGATAATGTGGAATTGAGGTTAATTTGAGATAAGGTATAGAGTGGGGAGGCTAAGGAGCCTCACTTGATTCAGATGGATTTTTGCGGGTTAGAGACCAAGATTGTGTGCCGAGAATGAGTGGTTGGATTAGGTTGATCTTGGAGGAGGCCCATTGTTCTAAATATTCTATCCATCCGGGTATGACTAAGATATATCATGATTTGAGACAACGCTACTGGTGGGGTGGTATGAGGTGAGATATAGTGAATTTTATAGCTCGTTGCCTATGTTGTCAGCAGGTGAAGGCCGAGCATATGAGACCTGGTGGATTGCTTCAGAGGTTACCTATTCCCGAGTGGAAGTGGGAACGGATCACCATAGACTTTATGATTGGTTTGCCTTGTATATTTCATGGTTCTGACAGTGTTTGGTTCATCGTGGATCGGTTGATCAAGTCAACTCATTTTATTCCAGTTCAGGTCTCATTCAGTGTTGAGAGGTTGGCTTGTATATCCATTCGTGAGATTATGCGTTTGCATGGTGTTCTGGTGTTTATTATTTCAGATCGAGGTTTTGTGTTCACATGTCACTTTTAGAAGACTTTTCAAGATGAGTCGGGTACTTGGGTTGATTTTAGCACAGCGTTTCGCTCCCCATATTGATGTCAGTCAGAGCGAACTATTCAGGTTTTTTGAGGATATGCTCCACATATGCATGATGGATTTTGGTGGCCAGTGGGACCAGTATTCAGCTTGAGCAGAGTTACATCTAATAATAACTACCATTCCAGTATTGATATGGCTCCTTTTGAAGCGTTGTATGGTATGTAGTGTCGCTCCCCAGTAGGTTAGTTCGATGTTTAAGAGGTGAGACCTCGAGGTACAGACTTGTTTCTTGAGTTTTTAGATAGAGTCCGGGTCATTCAGGATAAACTTAGAGCAGCTCAGATTAGGAAAAAGTGCAATGCTGATCGTAGACTTCGTTTCTTGAGATTTAGTGTTGGTGATCATGTTTTCCTTTGAGTTTCACCCATGAAGTGTGTGATGAGGTGTGGGAAGAAGGACAAGCTTAGCCCCAAGTATATTGGTCCATTTGAGATTCTTCGGACTATTGGTGATGTGGCTTATGAGTTGGTTTTTCCCCCTGATCTATCAACTGTTCATCCAGTTTTTCATGTTTCTATGATTTGTCTGTATATTCCTGATGAGTCTCATGTCATTTGTTGGGAGTCGGTTCAGTTAGATGAGCGGTTGTCCTTCGTTGAGGAGCTAGTTTCCATTTTTGGCTAGGGATGTAGGTGCTTGCACTCCAAATCGATCCCTGTGGTTAAGGTCCAGTGGGGACATTAACCTATAGATGAAGCTACTTGAGATGTCGATTCTGATATGAGTAGTTCTTATCCTCAGCTCTTCATTGATTCAAGTATTTCCTTGCATTAGTTCGAGGACGAACTAGATTTTTAGTGGTAGGTGATGTAACGACCTAAAAATTTGATGAAATATGTGAAATTTGTGATTTTATGTGATTTGACTATTTTACCCCTCCCTGTAGCTGCATTATGATATTTTTGGGGTGTGGGAGTGATTGACATGATTTTCGATGCATTTTGGTATCATTTATGCAATATTGTGGGTTTTTATGGCTTCGAGAGCCTTATTTTGGACTTATATGGCTATCTTTTGATTCGTGTAAAGGATGGTCGAACGGACTGCGCTAGCAGATCCGAAATATCAATTTTATGCTAGGTAGACCTTTGGTACGGGTCCCGGTGCACCCGAGTCGACCTATTGATCGGAAAGTTGAAAAATTAGAAATATAGGTGTGGTACCCACATTTGGTCGAAACGACCTCAAATGAAAAATACGACTTCGCCAGTAAATTTAGAATGTCGATTTTAGGGTGTTAGCATATTTGGTATGATTTTACAGTTTCTAAATCTCATTTCGACCCTCGATTTTGAAAAATTATAATTTTGAGTTTCGGGGGGTCAACTTTATGAAACTAGTGTTTTTTAGAAAATTTGACTACGCCAACGCGTCCAAAACATCGAATTTAGTATGGTTGCATAGTTCGTTTGCATGTATCGGGCTCCAAACGAATTTTGAGCACCCTATCGGAGTCCGTTTTGACTTATGGGAAAAAATTTTCTGCACTAAATGTTGCAGAAAAACTGCAATAAATACAGCTTTTTCACTCTTTTTGGTTCATTTTTTTCATCTTGCCTCTTGAGAGTTAAACCCTAAAATAGTGTGGGAGCTTAAAAGTAAAGTTTGTGAGAGCTTGGGAAGCTAGATTAACACTTATTTCTTGGTTTTATTACAGATTTAAGGTAAGAATTCACTCTTTTCTTAGTAATTTCTTAATTAATTTCTCAAAACTCCAAAAACTTTAGAGCTTGATTTTAAACCCTTTCATTCCTTTTCACTTGAATAATGTTTTTATCTTATAATTACTAGTTTTTCATCAATTTAACTTTCAAAACAACTCTGATTCTTGATTTTAACCCGAATTTCAAAGATTTTACTCGATAAAACTCAAAAATAGGTTTTCTTCAATTTAAACCTCATTTTTTTACTCGATTTAACTTGGGGTTTCATATGTAGGTTCTTAAAAATATTTTGAACATTTTTTTGCAGTAAAATTTCAATTTTGCCCTTCTTTTTCCAAAATCCATTTTGGGAGTCTATTTTGACCCCGAACCAAAAGTAGTCAATATGAGTGTTGTTGGTTTTATTTTGACATTTAGATTTCATATTTGATGTTTTTAGTGAAGTTCGGGATTATTCGTGAAAAGTAAGGTCACGGGTTCAAGTATAGCGGACCAGTTTCGACTTTCGAGGTAGGTTATGGCTTAACTCTTTCAGACTAGGTTGGGTATTAAATGATGATAAAAATGCATGTCAAGGGTGGGAACTAATCATGAAAAATGGCTATTTATGTGTTGTGCCCGTGTGGGGGCCTATATGTGATGTAATTGTCGAAATTGAGTCATTATGTGATATGTGTGATCGTGTGGGATCCTTTGTGATATTAATAGCCTTGAATATATATGAATAATTGTATTGTGTTGTTAAGATGCTTAATATGGTACCATTGGTGTATTATGATTATATTCATTCTTTATTTGGCATATGAGACATGTGAAAAATTCGTGGATGAAACTAAAATAATGAGTGGAGATTGGCTCACATGATTGTGGAAATATATCATTGTGGTTGATTGTGAAAATACTCATTGTAATTGGTTGTGATCATTACATCCTCATATCATACTCATTCATGAAAGATTGGTACCGCTATGGCAACATCTAAGAAACACTGGCAACACCTTTTTAAAACCCTCCCCAAAGGATGTGTCGGGGAGGAGATATTATAACACCTTTATAAAACCCTTTCTGAGGAATGTGTCAAAAGGAGATATGAGATATGTGGATTATATACGGGTTGACGAACCCTCCATGGGTCCTACATCGGGAAACTTTGGCTCCGTAGGTGTATTCATGGATTGTGCGACGATCCCGGAGGTTGTGCGACGACCTCGTGTATCATCATCATTATATACATTGTACTTACTTTATTATGTTATGTTGTGTTGTATTGGCATATTGACTTATCATCTATGTATTTATCGTATCTTCTTTTACTTGTATTTGATGATCTTTTATATGCATGTTCCCCTTTGTTCTTCTTATATGTGATATAATACGTACTTTTGTTCTATCTTGATGTGATGTTGCAATATATAAAAAGGGCAGCCCGATGCACTAAAGATACCGCTATGCGCGGTGTCAGGGGAAGGGCCCCACCATAAGGATGTATTATCCACAGCCTTACTTTGCATTTTTGCTAGAGGCTATTTCCAAGGCTTGAACTCATGACCTCTTGGTCACATAGCAGTAACTTTACCAGTTACTCCAAGGCTCCCCTTCAATGTATTAGAACTGTTAGCGCAAGCGGTGTGAGCTACAGTTGTGGGACATTTTCTGTTTGCAGGTGATGTGCCCTTAGTATATATTTTGTATGCTTTATTTACTACTTTGCTTGGTCGGCTTATGATACCTACTAAGTATAAGTGGATCGTACTCATGCCTACTGCGCCCTTTTAGTGCAGGTCCTAGCTCGAGTGCGCCTTAGCTTGATTGACTCACATGATTGTTGTAGCTTCCACGGTAGCGATTAGACATTCACGCGTCCGATGTTCACCTCTATTTTTCTATAGTAGTTATGTCTTTATTAGCATTTTGAGACAGATATTATTTCTTTATGGTTATTTTTCTGATGTATTTTACTCTTGGATTGTATTAGTAGTTCTTACATTACTGACACCTGATTTTGGGCATGATTGGCATTTTGAATAAGTTCTTTCCTCATTATTATGATTACTTAAATGGTTCGGCTTCGTTCTAGAAGTCTTACCTTGGGATATTTCTGTTTTTTCCTCTTTTCGTATTAGTTTGGGTGATAGACTTACTTGTCAAGGTACGCCGCGACAAGTGCCATCATAACCCTCGTTTTTGGGTCGTGACACAAATATAAATACAAGTGTGAACTATAAATTATAAATACTAATGCGAACTAAAAGATACAAATAAAAGCGCGAACTTTAAAATATAAATACTGGTGTATCAATGAATGCAAGAATATAAATGACGATGTGACTATGAATACGATAAACAACTGTGTTATTTACGTTATCAAACATGACTTGTGCTCGGGTAGTCATATTTTTTGAAAATACAAAAAGTATAAAATAGAACAAAAAAATGATAAAGAAAATAAGTGCAAAAAAGAAAGAAAAAAAATCAAAGAAGAAAAGAAAAGAAGAAAGATAAATAGAAGTTAGAGATAGAAGAGAGAAAAAAATAAAAAAAATAAAAAAGAAAGAAACAAAAAAATAAAAATAGGAAAAGATAGAAAAAAAAAGAAGAAAAAAGGTGGAAAGCATGAAAAAACAAAAAAATATAATAAAATGAAAAAAATGATACAATATTTTTGACGAGACTAAATATGAAGTGTATTTATATTTTTTTATGAATATAGACCACTAAGTAAAAGTGAATACAACAACTGTGAAACGAATACAACGGCTATAAGTGGTAAATATGTAAAGTGTGGCTATGGAAGGTGTGTTTTGTGCCAAACTCTTGCTATTTTTGAAACTTTCCCTTCTTATAATAATACTAGTATACGTACCCACGCGATACGCGGATAAATAACATATTATTTTACAAAATTATAGATTGCAACATCTTATTATAGTATAATAAATAATTATACATTTATGTATAATATAATATAATATAATATACTTATTTCTTATTTAATTAAAATATTGTTATTTGATTAAGAAATAATAGGAGAACAGATGTAATTAAAATTTCATTTTGATACTGTTGACACAACAATAATCATTAAGTTTTTATTTTATTTTTTACAAAATTCGAACATGGATCTCACACACTTCATTATTATTATTATTATTATTATTATTATTATTATTATTATTATTATTAGGGATAACTACATATCTTAGCAAACATATGCTCCTAATTATCCTATCTAGCCTAAATTTTAATTAGTTACAATTCATAGCCCCTCTTGCCTATTAATTTTTCCTAATTACAATTCATTATCTCTCTCATATATTTTCTCTCTTTTTCTATTTTCTATTATTCTCCTCTTTTTTTTTTTCCTTTTTCATTTTTTTTCTTCTTTTTTTCTTTTCCTTTTTTTTTTTTTGATATTTTCTCTTTCTTTTTTCCCTTTTCACTTTTTTCTCTTTCATTTTTTCTTTTCTTTTTTTTCTTTTCATTTTTTCTCCTCTCTTTTTTTTTTGTATTTTTTCTCTATTTTCTATTACTCTCCTTCTTTATGTATTTTTTCTCTTATTTTTTCTCCTTCTTCTTTTTTAATTTCATTTTTCTCCTTCTTTTTATTTGTGCGAACTAGCAAACACAAATACAAGTACAAACTATAAATACAAATACAAATGCGAATTATAGCATACAAATATAAGTGCGAACTATAGAATACAAATATAAATTCAAACTATAGCATACAAATATAAGTGCGAATTAATAATACAAATATAAATACAAATGCGAGCTCAAGTGCGTACTATCATTTGTATTTTTTAATTATTGAAAAGGAATGATTGATTGTCTTTCTACGAATACTTGTTTGTATTTATTAATATGAGTTGTATTTATTGATACAAATAAATACAATTTAAATTTCTATACAAATACAATATATACAAATACATATTGTATTTGTATTTGTAAAATCATTTGTTTCATTTATTTGTAATTGTAGTTGCATCAAGTGATATTTATTTAGTTACAAATATGAATGATAATTTTGATGTACAAATACAAAATGGTAAATTCGTATCAAATGATACATTGCATATTTATATATTTTAGAATAAAAAAAATACAATTAATGCATTTACTTATTTGTATACAAATACAAATGATAAATGGTACATAGTAACGGCTAAATACAATATGTAATCAGCTTACAAATACAAAATAATTCTTTAAAAATAAAAAGACATCGACGAAAATAAAATACAAATATAAGTATAATCCAAATACAATCTAAATATACAAACACAATAAAATCATAATATAAACATAATCCAGTATAATATGCAGTTAATTATAAAATATAAATACAAAATAGTTCTTTAAAATATAAGTGTGAATTATATAAAATATAAATGATGATACAAACTAACAAATATAAATACAAGTGTGAACTATAAAATACAAATACAAATACGAACTATAAAATATAAATACAAGCGCGGACTTTATAATACAAATATAAATATAGTTATATCAATGAATACAAAAATATAAATGATGGTGTGACTACAAATATGATAAATAATTGTGGTATTTATGCTATCATCCATGACTTGTACTCGATTAGTCATATTTTTTGAAAATACAAGAAATATAAAATAGAACAAAAAAATGATAAAGAAACTAAGTACAAAACAAAAAGTAAAAAAAAAATCAAAGAAGAAAAGAAAAGAAGAAGGAAAAATAGAAGTTGGAGATTAAAGAGAGAAAAAAGAAAAAAAAAACAAAAATAGGAAAAAATAGAAAAAAGAAGAAGAAAAAAATAGGAAAACGCAAAAAATAAAAAAAATAATGGTAGTGTTTTTTGCAAGAATAAATATGTAGTGTATTTATGTTTTTATGAATACAGACCACTGAGTAAAAGTGAATATAACGACTGGAAATCAAATACAGCGCTATAAATGGTAATTATGTAAAATGTGATTATAAAAGAGGGATTTTATAGCAAAGTAAGGCTATTTCTGAAAGATCCCCTTATTATTATTATTATTATTATTATTATTATTATTATTATTATTATTATTATGTTAAATTGGCCCTGTCTTGGGCCATTTATTAAACATGAAAATAACAATGTACAAAATAAGGGGCCATTTGGCCATAATTTTTTTTCCTTTTTTCGGATTTTTTTTTCACTTTATTAAAGTTGTGGTGTTTGTCCATGAAAATTTCGAAAATAATTTCAGAGTTGGATTCTGAAAAGTGAAAACAACTTTTTGTTGTTTTTTACTATTTTCCACTTCCAATTCCAACTTTCATTATTATTACATATAATCCTAGTCTTTAAATTTTTATACAAAGCCCTCTTATAATTACAACCAACCATCAAGAAAAAAAATAAAAATAAATGCATAAGTACTATTTTTTCTTTCACCTGGAAGTCTGTCAAATTGAATACTATCTGACTTCAAGATTTAATTAAGATACAATCGTATAATTACTTTTAAAGTATATTAAATACTTTTTAATTGAATGACTGAAGAGAGAACTCATCGTGATTTTGTATTTTATATAACGACATAAATTGATTTAAAACTAATTAGGATAGGCCATATAAATTTTTAATACTACTGATTTTACTTTATTTAGCCTGATATTTTTCCATATTCTCTTATCAACATACTTGTTAAGAGATTTCTTTTAATTATTATTAAGAAAAAACAAATGTTATTGAGAACTTGTGATATATCGTACAAGTTTGGAGTTCTGATAGAATTTGATACGTTAGTATTGGTATGATTGCATCATCACTTTGGGCTAAATTTGTTTAGAATGAAGTGCTGGCAGTTAAATTATATTTTTGACGATCATTTTTACATTTATTCTCGAGTATTATTTTCTTTGTTAATACAAGCTTGGTTCGAGAAATGAAAGTTTCTATATATAAGAATCACATTAGGTTATATAATGGTAGGTAAATTAGTTAGTTGAGTGATTTTAATAGTTTATAAAAATTGGGGGCATAAAATAATAATCTAAAAAAAATCTTTCAAAAAAGTTACCCAAACACAACTCTAACTTCAATTTCCCCTCTAACTTAAAATTTTTTTAAATTTTCATGGCCAAACGCCTGCTACATAAATCATACCCGGTCCAATTGAAACCAAAAAAAAAATAAAAAATATAGCAAAATATAAAAATAAATAAACAACGTACTTTCTAAAAAATATCTTGACGACAGAAAAGGAAACTAAAGTTTTCGTCACTGCATCGTCATCGAATTCTCCGAGAAGGTTCCGGTGGTCGACGACAAACGGTGATGACATGGATGATGGTAGCTCAAGCTCAATCAACTGTTAACACCATTAATTTGGATGGAAGCAAGCTTGAGAAAGATGTCACAAAAGGCACTTTAATTTGTGCAAGCACCATGAATCTATCATTGCTTCAACAAATCAATTGTATCTTCAGCCAAAGGTGAGTATAACCTTCTCATTCTCCATCATGAAATAAAGAAATCATGAGTCTGCTTCTCTCTTTCGCTTAACAGATTGAGCTTAAAAGAGCTGATACCACTGTTCAGGACAGAGATATACCAGATCCACGATATTATCTGCTCATTTGTATTAGTGTGAAGCCTTGCTCTTTAAAAAATTAGTGACCATGATGTAATTTTTTAAATGCCCACACAAGTGTTTTAGTGGTTTGAGTATGGCCTTATATGTCAAATTATTGCTATGTGTGGAACTGTTTGTAACAACATTGTCTGGGAATGAAGCATTAAGGATATCATCAGTCATTGTGGTCTTTCAAGGTCGGTGTTCAAGGTAATTTCTGTTATCTTTCTTGTTTTTCGTTGCTATGTTAGTGAAGGATTATGTTACTTTACATTATAACTATTTGGCTTCTTTGTTTGGTGAAAGATGATGTTTAATCTTTCGTCTTTACTAAAAAGAGCAAACTATTATTGATAGCAATGAAATACACCTGCTTTCACATCCTCAATAGGGACTATTTGGGAGAATGTACATGATATATGTATATATCTTGCTCGTAGAAAAGAGGAATATATAGCCAACTTTGTCCATTTACATTTCTGTTTGCTCCCTGCACTTTGTTTTCAATACCTTTTCAAGTCACCTTTAGCTTTCGTTAGCATTCTGATCTATTGTGATATGTCGAGGTTCCAATTGATCATTTCTATTTGGTAAGCAGTTTTAATTTGTAGAAACTTGATTTAATTGCTGGAGTAGCTCTAGTATATTGAGTACCATAAGAATATTGGCACTTTGTCCACTTTTCTTGACATTGGTTTGAACTTTTGATTATCAACTATATTGCTCGGAATCTTCAAAAATGTTGCCGGCTACATGTCAGGTCCTTCAAAAGCATCACAATTTTAGAGGATCCGACACCGGTGTCGCAATATTATTGGATAGGATGATCAACATAGGTTTTCCACATTAGTTTATAGCATGTTATGGTTGAGACATCTCGCTTCTCTAGATCTTCGAAGCTAAACAATTTAAGTTATTATCTTATTATAAGTTGTAGTATTATGTTGATCCTCTATTTGTAAGTATGTAGGGTTATAAACAATGGGTTGTAGTAGTGCAATTTCTGGAAGTGCACACTTTTATTTACTAAATTATATTATCCGAATACCTTATGTAATAGATTTTGCTTAAATTTCTCAAATACATGCTGAAACCATTCTAATATTGTGGTCATCAGATGACTTCTTCTGTAAAATACATAGTACAACAATATGTAGCAGCTAGCGGAGGGCAGACTGCATTAAATTCAATCAATAGCATGTACGCGGTAGGGCAATCACAGATGCCAATGTCAGACATTCAGCAAAGTGGTAACCAAATGAACTCCAAAAGGACATGTGAGGATGGAGGATTTGTTCTTTGGCAAAAGAACTCTGATCTGTGGTTCCTAGAATTGGTCATTTCCGATTGCAACATCGATGCTGGTAGTTACAGTAGCTTGGAGTCACTCTTCCACCAATTCTAATGCTTCAAAAAGTCCTCCAAGACCACTCAGGAGGTTCTTTCAGGTATCCTCTTTCGCTTCAGTGGTTTTCCAGGCCTGAATTACATAATTTTTACTCCCTCCATTTCACAATAAGTTAATTGTTGGATTTTGGCACACATATTAAGAAAAAAAGTAAAAACATGTTTTTCCATTTTTGCCCTCTTCAAAAAGTAAAGACACATGATACATCACTCCCAATGCACATTTAATGAAGGGTAAATTTGGAAAAAATTTCCAACATCTACCTTGAATTGTGAACCATTCACTTATTTTGAAACATAAAAAATACTCCAACAATTCACTTATTATGGAACGGAGGGAGTAGTATTAAAGAAAGTCATATGTATTGACAGTATAATTAGTTCAACTTGTAATAAAAAGTTCAGTGTTGCTCAGATCCTCCAAAAATGCCTTTGCTCCCATGTCGGAACTAAATGTTTTGATATTCTTTTTTGCAGGAGAATGAGTTACACTATAGTTGTATGTACAATTATTTTCCAAGTGTTCGTGAAGAGGTATATTAACCTTAATATGCTTTAGAACTTATCCTTCAAAAATGCGATTGCTTAATATTCTCTTGGAGTGAAATCAATTTTTGGCACAACCTTTTTCAATTCTTCTTGCAAGAATTAACTCATTTTATCCATTTTCACTTGCAGTTTTAGTGGAGTACCAGCAGATGAGCGTCTGCATTGGAGATCATTCTTAGTTATTCTAAGGTGCGGGGAACCTTAAAAGGATCAAGAATGAAGAATCCCAGTGGCTTGCCACAAGTATGTAAATTTGTTTTTGTTGTTACTTGGACTAACATTGCTGGCCAATGGTTATAACATATAATTAACAACAACAGTTGGTCGTAGAAGGGAGAGGTAGTGTGTCACTGAGAGGAACTCTCTGTTGATGTGCTAGACTGGTTGCTTCGAAGTTTCACCCTTTGTCTGTAGTGTTTGGAATTGTATTTATATCAATTGGCTTGTTGCTTCTGGAAAATACTCTCCTTTCATCTGAACCTTAAGACAGATTCTTGTCGTAAATGGTGGTTTGCTAATAATTTGGTTTGTTTTCGCTACAATTCTTTTATCTATAGTATTCTCACATACTTTTTATATACCTTTTTGAAACTAACAAATACTTTTATATATCTGTAGGTCTGTTTACATCGTATATACAGTACTTAGAGATGTCAGCATCTATGTTGTAGGAAAGGATGAGTAGGATGAACTTGCGTGTAAGTGTATTACATATAATTTGAGTCATTACCTTCAATAGTTTAATTAAAAAAGTTGAAAATAAATCTTTACTGACATTAATGCCATTGCAAACTCTGAAATTGCTGAGTGTTCAAAACTAAGATGATTTCATGATTTTAGATGTCGTGATTTAGTATTCAAGTAAAACATCCTATCTTTTGTGTGCGTAAAAAGAAAAATGTTTAAATATAAGTCAACTTACTAAGTACCTAAGATGTATTTAGCGGTGAATGAAGAGGGGTTAAATTTTAGCTGATTCAAAACTTAGGTGGTTTGTTCGCATCTGCCAGTGTCTTGGCATATAGAGTTTTCCAGATAGTAGGTATCCATTGGAATAGTCGAGGTGTGGATGTGTTGCCAGATCTCGCCTTGATATAAAATAAACTGAACTTACTAAATAGTCTTATTCTAATAATTTTCCTATCAATGTTTTGACTTTATCAAATATTGGAGTTATTCTTCAAGATCTACTCTAAAAGAGCGTGTATAACTAAAGATAATGATTTGTTTTCTGCGATTAAAACATAATTTGCGGCTTACTTTTACCCCATGTGATAAAATATTTTTTTAAAAAATGAAAAACACGACAGAATCCATTCATCATCAAGTATACCTAATTACCTTATGGTGTTCATTCCATGAAAAAGAGATTTTCTATGTGAAGCTTATTTGATGTCCTTCGATAGCGGGAATTTCTCTTCTACACTTTTAGCTTCATCAAACTTGTCTTTCCATTCTTTTTTCTTATAGAATCTTAGTGGCTTTATTTACCGTGTCTGAAGCAATTTTTGTTATAACATCTGCTATCAAGGATGTATGTGGAAAACCTCCAATGATAAGACTTTTCCTGGAGAGGGTCCAACTGGCATGTACACCCACGTTTCCACAGTGGTATGTAAAGGTTAACTAAGGTAACTAGATATCTAAATCACTAGAAATCAGCTAGAGAATTATATACATTTAATAGAGCACAAATTAGGGAGAGAAATCTACACAATTGAGAGCACAAATTAGGGAGAGAAATATGCACAATTTACTACACAATCAATCATGTCCCAATACGCCTCCGCAAGTTGAAGGTGGCGTCAATAACCTTTAACTTGGATAGATGTTGATGAAACAACAGACGAGGCAAAGTCTTTGTAAGCGTATCCGCGAGCTGATCGGTAGCATGTAAGTGTTGAACTAGCACCTGTTTTCGCTGCACTTGATCTCTAACAAAGTGAAAATCAATTTCAATGTGTTTCATCCTACTGTGAAGTACCGGATTTTGACAAAGATAGGTAGCACCAACATTATCACAATAGATTATAGGTGGATCAGGCAGCTGTACATGTAGTTCAACAAGAAGTTTTTGAACCCAATTGACCTCAGCAAGTACAGAAGCTACTGCACGATACTCTGCTTCAGTGGAGGAGCGCGCAACAATGCGTTGCTTTTTGGACGACCAACTAATAGGATTTGCACCAAGGTACAAGATATATCCAGAAGTAGAGTTCCTGTCATTAATGTCACTAGCCCAATCGGTATCTGAATACATAAACAACCCAGGATGTGTCTCGCTCGTTATCTGTAAGCCATGATTTTTGGTGTACCGGAGGTATCGCAAGACTCGCTTAACAAGCGACCAGTGTGTTTGTGTAGGAGCATGCATGAATTAAGATAATTAGTTAACTGCAAAGCTTATATCTGGTCTGGTGAATGACAAATATTGAAGCTTACCAAGTACTTGGCGATATAAGGTGGCATCCGCTGGAGGTGTGTCATCCTTTAAGGATGGTGAGGCCGTGGAACTCATGGGAGTTGTAACAGGCTTACATTTAGACATATTATGGGCAACAAGAATATCAGAAACATACTTTGCCTAAGAAAGGACGATCCCTTATTTAGTGCGGAGAACCTCAATACCCAAAAAGTAGTGGAGATGTCCAAGGTTTTTGAGAGAGAATCTGGATGAAAGAACCTGGATAGTTTTCTTGATAACCTCAGAGTTCGATCCAGTGATAATTATGTCATCAACATATACAAGAATGTAGATCAATGCTTCATTTTGATGACGAATAAACAGAGAAGAGTCAGAGTTAGACTTTTGAAAACCAATTTGAAGCAAGAATTGCTTTAACTCAGAGTACCAGGCTCGAGGGGCCTGCTTAAGTCCATAAATTGTTTTTCTTAGTTTACACACATAATGAGGAAAATCAGGATGAGCATACCCACGAGGTTGACACATATAAACATCTTCTTCAAGGTGTCCTTGAAGAAATGCGTTATTCACATCCAGTTGGTGCAAATGCCAATTGTGCTAAACTGCAATTGACAAAATGAGTCTAACAGTAATCGGTTTTACCACTGGACTGAATGTAGAGTTATAATCCACACTCGGTCATTACGTGAAGCCCTTTGCAACTAGCCGAGCTTTATACCTGTCAACACTTCTATCTGATTTGGTTTTGATACGATAGAGCCATTTACAATCAACAACATTTTGAGAAGAGGATGGTAGTACAAGCTACCACGTCTTGTTATTCATCAATGCTTCAAACTCAAGATTCATCGCTTCTCTCCAGTGTGCACTCTTTTGGGCTTGGTTATAAGGGGTGGGAAGTGATTCAGTTAATGCAACTGTAAGATAATCAAATGTTGGCTTGAGTTTGGTGATATTATTTTGTGAACGAGTAATAGGTCGGTGAATGGATGGTTGTTGGGTATGTGCGGAAGCTGTGGTGGAGGATTGGTGATGATTGTGAGATGGAATGAATGGGGAGGGGTCTGGAGTTGGTGTAGATAAAGGGTTTGTCGGGGTGTGCCAATTTTGGCATTGATACTGGATTAGTGGTTGTGTGGTAGATGGGACAACAATGGGCTGTGTGGAGCAATTTGAGCCGACGACAGGAGTTGGTGTTGCTGCCAAAGAAGGACCTGAAGATGAACCTGTAGGAGGTGTCGCCAACAATTCTGGAGCAACCTTGATTGGCTGGAGAATCTCATAATCCACTGGAGGCATAGACTTGACACTAAGGTTATTTGACTCTTTGTACATGATATCCCACTCTAATTTTGAAATTCCTTTGTTTTTCAAAGATGAAAATATATCAGAAAAAGGAAATTTATTTTCATAAAAAAATAATATCTCGTGAAATATATATCCTTTGTGAAATAGGATCATAACACTGATGGCTGTGATGGGTATTAGAATAGCCTAAGTAAACACAAAGGGTGGACTTAGGTTCTAGTTTGTGTTTGGCATATGGTTTAAGCCATGGATAACATAGGCAACCAAACGTACGAATGGATTGATAATTTGGAATTTCTCCAAATAATCATTGGTATGGAAAATCATAATGAAGTGTGCGGGTGGGAAGCCTGTTAATCAAGAATGTTGCTTGTTGACACGCAAAGGACCAAAATACTGGAGGCATGGAGGCTTGGTGTAAAATGGTTTTTGCTGTTTCAATGATGTGTCGATGTCTACGTTCAGCCATAGCTACCTGTTGTGGTTATATAGTGGCAATACAAGGTGCTCAATGCCAGTGGTGTGAAGAAATGACTTAAGACCTTCAAACTCACCACCACCATCAGTATAAACTGAGAGTATTTTTGTATGAAAATAATTTTCAACAAGAGGTTTAAATTTAGAAAAAACTGTTTTGATCTCACTTTTATTTTTAAGTGTGTACAACCAAATGTATTTTGTAAATTGATCAACAAAAATTATATAATATAATTTTTTGTCAATTGACAAAACAGGTGATAGGCCCCATACATCACTGAAAATAATTTGTAAAGGTTTGTTGCTCACTAGGGTATTCTCAGAAAAGGGGTGCCGATGGCTTTTATTAGAAGAGCAGGAATTACAATGATCAAACATTTCAGAATTTGGAATTGGAATTGAAAACTTATGTGGGAGTGTTTTAAGCACTCTTTTATTTGGGTGTCCTAATTTTCTATGCCAAGATTGTTGAGATTCTGCCATATAGGATTGGTAGCTCAGATTGCATTGGGATCCTCCAACAGGCCACTCATAAAGTCCTTCTTTATTCCGGCCTCGTGCCAATGGTGCCCCCGTACTCAGATCCTTCACAAGAAAATCAAATGAAAAAAATTCTATGGATGTCAGATTATCTTTGCAAAATTGAGACACAGATATAAGGTTACGTTTAATCTCTAGTGCACACAAAGTATTCGAAAGATGAAACTTTTTATTTGAAGCATTTATTTGAACATGACCAGTGTGAGTTATATGGATTTTGTTACCGTTGCCCATGGTAATATCATCAGTACCAGTGTAGTCATCTGGACATTGAAGATTTTGAAAATCAACAATCACATGATGCGATGATCCTGAATCGACAACCCAAGGCATGGAAGCAAAGTTTGCCCTGGCTTCCAAGTGATTGTGGGAGCATGAACGCCACACATTGACAGTATGCCCAGTGCGACCGCATAACTGACAAACTGGATGAGTTTGTCGAGGGGCCGTTGGACTCTAATTTGGTGATGTGGCTTGTGCATTTGTTGGACACCAATTTGGAGATGAGGTTTGTGCATTTTGCTGATTGGGATATTGTGGATGCCATTGTTGTCCTCTCTTATTATTGTGGGGTGTAAAGTTATTTGGTGATGGTTTATGTGCCATTGTAGCTGTAAGTGTTTGAGGAGAAGCTCTCTATTGAGAAACTTATTGTATAGCTCCTCATACGAGATAGGTGTATCTCGCGCTTGGATAGCCGCTGAAGTTGAATCATACTCAGGTCCTAGACCGCTGAGAATTTTGACCTCAAGTTCATCATCTGGAATAGAAGTTCCAGCCGTTTCAAGTTCATCACAACATTCCTGATCTCGCGCAAGTACTCTGTCATACTGCGAGAGTTTTTTGTGATGTTAGCCAGAGGGTTTCGGAGACTAAAAACACTTTTATGTGATTTGTTAGCATACAGGTTATGCAGTGTGTCCTACACTTGCTTTGAGGTGGACGTTTTGGCTATTAAAGAGGTGATTGTAGGATCAACAGATGCCATTAAGGCATTGTGTATCAACTGGTCTTGGCGAAACCAGAGTTTGTACTTTGGATTGGGTACCTCTTGGTTGTTGAGGGTTACCGTTTTTTATGGTGTTGTTAAGGTTCCATCGAGATAGCAGTAGAGATCATGACCGAACATGAGAGATTCGATCTACGCTTTCCAAATGACAAAGTTCATTAGACCAGTAAGTTTGAGGGGAAGCTGGGAACTTAGGTTAAATTGCACCAAATGGCTGGTGTTATTAGCAGGGATAGTAGAATTACTTGGATTCACCATGGATGCCATAGAACCAAAGAAAAAAAAATTGAAAGCGATTGAGAAGACTCGTTGAAGTTTAAAAAGGCCTTGATACCATAAAGGTTCGAGAGATGAAGAAGTAATGTATTAGACTTGTGTATTATCCAAAGGTTACATTGATATATATATATATATATATATATATACAAGTAAAGGAAAGGCTAACTAAGGTAACTAGATATCTAAATCACTAGAAATCAGCTAGAGAATTATATACATTTAATAGAGCACAAATTAAGGAGAGAAATCTGCACAATTGAGAGCACAAATTAGGAAGAGAAATCTACACAATTTACTACACAATCAATCATGTCCCAATAGTATGTTGTGTTAATCCCTGCTCAAATATGTAGGTTTTGTGACTTTTTGATTAAAATATGAAGTATCTCCAAGGCAAATGACCTTTTCTGCAGTGTCTCCTAGTATCCTAGCTTTCAAATCTCTTTCAGGCATGGAGCTTTGATTATTCGACGGTTGTGTGAACTTCTAAATGCTAAAAGAGTTTACCATGAACTGTCCACAATACTTGAAGGAGAATCGGATATATACTTTGTATCTGTGATGGTTCAGGTTTGCTAATTTGTTTATTTATCAAGAGAGTATCACCATTTCCAATGTAGAGGGTGAATGATATAGATCTCACACTTTGCTTTATTTAATTAATTTCATGTGGTCACAAAACTCTCTTGAGATATTGTTATCTGTGGCTCATATTAACTGTATGGTTCTTAATGTTGTATTCGCAGTAAGCTGAGTGTGATGATGTTTGTTTCAGGCTTTAAACTTGATTTTGCTTGCTTCGCCTGTGTTGTCTGACCTTCGGGATCATCTTAAACAATCACTGGTCAAAGATGCTGAGAGAGACTTGTTTCTTTCTTTGTACGCATCTTGGTTCCATTCACCAATGGCAATGATAAGCCTCTGCCCGTTAGCTTAGGTAAGCTTTACAGCCTGCAAGTTTTCAGACATTTCTCATACCTGTATCAAGTATTTGTTTCCTTTTTTTCACACAGAATATAAATAAGCTCCATCCTTGTAACTGTCATATCAGCATGCAAGTTCTGTTATTTAGTATTTGGTTGAAAAAGATATCTATGTGATGTTCTTAGTTCAACTACATAATGTCATGACCCGAACCAGGGCCTGGCCGTGACAAGCATTTCGAACCATGGAGGCCCGAAACACCCCTATTTGTCTGGTAATCATGCACCTAATTCATATGATCAAAGTAATGCGGAAGAAACAAAATAATTCGGAAACATGGTCATAAATATGGAAAGAACCAATAACGGGGAAATAAAGTTCCCCCAACATCAATCAACCCCTAAACAACTGTCTGCGAAAATCTCTAACAAATGACTGAGTCAAGTAACTGTATATAAACTGGGACAAGGCCCCCAGTAGACCCTAAAACTAAATATAAGATAAAAGGACTGCAGGACATAAGACCTTCCAAAACATAGAAAGCTCAACACTTGTCTTTGCAACTTTGTCTGAATAATCTACTGATTCTCTTGACCCCTATACTAGTCCTCTGAACTTGAGAGGTTGGAGAGAGGAGGGGGTCAGCACAAAAGTACTGGCACGCAGAGATATCAAAACAAAACATAATATTTTTACAAAATATAGTTGAGAGTCATTATAAAGCAATTTCATATCAAATCATTTGAAAACACATGGGCATAATGCAATAGTTTTCAATACCAATGTAATGTGATTGAGCTAGGTGGAATACCCTACAATTGTAATTCCACGGCTATGTGGAATCTGCCTCTGGTGCTTGGCGTCCAAGCCTCCAATCCAAGTAGCCGCCAGGAGTTGGAGCCGGTATACTCCCCATGTGAGTATACCGCAGGGAATCCCCCCATATGAGATGTCCTAATTATTTTACTATCCTCCCATGTAGGATACAATATCATATGACCCGCATCGGCAACTATGGTTTCCAACGATGAGCCCTTTCACTCAAACGCCTTCTTCGGGAATCCACCTTTCTCATGAAATCAATACATTCAAACTTTGTTCAAATCAATCATATGTCATACTCTGTAGTGTATCGTCATACCCGACTTGCAAGCCATCAATATCACATCATTCTTCTCATTCAACCATTGTTTTCAACATGAATAACCTTCTCGTTTTCAAGTCAAAATCATATCAATTCTAAAAACATTTCGTGTCATGCTCTTCAAGATGTTTTAAAACAATTTACATCATATGAACATTTAAAATAAATTCACATCAAGAGAGGAAATTTCATATCATTCATGCTCTCAAGTTAACATCTTTTCGGAATACATGCATATATATATATATATATCATATAGCAAATCACTTTGGGAGTAGGCCTAAGGGCCAAATCAATATCATAAAAGTTTTAAAACATAATCATATTCATAATTTCAAAACCCCCATTTGAAAACATGAATTTTTAAAGCCCATGAGATTTTTGAGATAACCCCACGTACCTCTATTTCCAAAGATAATAGATGTTTCCTAAAGCTTGCGGATTGGTGATTCCAAATATGTAATTATCTTCGAAAACCTATGGTCGAATCTTGAACTATTTGGATTTTTACTTTGAAACCCTAAGGAGAAACCTTGAGCACTTTCGATGAATGAGGGTGTATTTTGGGGTCCTTGGAACTGAATTTTGTGTTTTAGGGCTAAGTAAGGGTGGAAAAGGACCATTTTGTCCCCAAAACGGAGTGTTTAAGTCACTTGAATTCTTTACATAGGCGTCGCCCATCCCATTGCCTATATTTACATAGGTGTCGACTAGGCTATCGCCTATGCTTTCCAGTGGCCATGAGCGATTGGTTAGGCAACACATATCACTTTGAAAGGCCATAACTTCTTGCTTGGGTGTCGGATTTTAGCAAAATTGGTACTGTTGGAAAGCTAACTCGAAGACCTATCATTTGACACATAGTAGGATCCCTAATTCGACATATACAGAGAGTTATGGTCAATGGAAGCTGACACACTTTACCACGTCCACTAAAACTTAGTCGATCGAAATAGTTTCAACTCGTCCTTGAGTTGAAGGACCTCCATGGTCTAAATTCAAGCTTGAATGGATTCATATGCTACACAATTAATTAACATGCTGTATTGGCATAGGATTTTATGGCTTTGGGGTTTATCAACACATCAGAATCATGGTCTATATTGTAGCCCGAAATGCGGGGCGTTACATTATCCCCCCTTAAGATCATTCATCCCCGAATGATGATGCGAGACACAGACAGACACGATTTCAAGCATAATAAAGGACTAGGAAAGATAAGATAGGAATAGTACATTCTGTCTCATCCTCCATCGAAGCAAATAAATTGGGATATCTAACTCTCATGTCATCTTCTGACTCCCAAGTTGCTTCTTCGACTTTCTGATTCCTCCACAATACCTTTACTGAGGCTATCTTTTTGCTCCTCAGCTTTCAAACTTGGCGATCTAAAATTTCAATGGGATCTTCTTCGTAAGACAAGGAGTCTATCACTTTGATACCCTCTACTGGCAATACCAGAGAATGATCTCCAATGCATTTCTTCAATATGGATACATGGAATACCGGATGAACGGAACCCAAACTTGCAGGCAATTCTAGCTCATAACCAACTGCACCAATCTTCCTCAAAATCTTATATGGCCCTATATAGTGAGGGCTCAATTTACCCCTTTTTCCAAACCGCATAACTCCTTTCATAGGAGAAACCTTGAGAAACACCCAATCACCAACTTCAAACTCTAGTTCTCTTCTCCGAACATCGGTACAGGACTTCTGACGACTCTGAGCAGTCTTGAGCCATTCTCTAATGATCTTCACTTTCTCCATCGCCTGATAAACAAGATCATGCCCATATAACTGAGTCTCACCCACTTCATACCATCCTATCGAAGACCTACATCTCCTCTCATACAAAGCCTCAAAAGGAGCCATCTTGATGCTGGCATTGTAACTGTTATTGTAAGCGAATTCAACCAGTGGCAAGTGATCTACCCAACTACCTTTGAAATCAATGATGCATGTCCTCAACATATCCTCGAGGGTCTGAATGGTACGCTCAGCTTGCCCATCCGTCTGAGGGTGGAAAACTGTGCTCAAATTCAGTTGTGTACCTAAACCCTTCTGAAAAGATCTCCATAACTGAGATGAAAACTGTGTACCACTATCGGATATAATGGACATTGGTGCCCCATGCAACCAAACTATCTCGTCAATGTAAATCTTAGTATAACCCTTTCCCGAATTATTAGTTCTTACAGGCAAAAAGTAGGTTGACTTTGTCAACCGATCTACAATCACCCATATAGAATCATACTAGTTTCGGGATCTCGGAAGTCCTGTAATGAAGTCCATGTTTATCATCTCCCATTTCCATAAAGACAGGGCTATCTCTTGGGAAGTACCACCTGCCTTCATGTGTTCTACCTTCACTTGTTGACAGTTCAAATACTTGGACACAAAATCAGCTACATCACATTTCATGTTATTCCACCAATACAAGGTTTTCAGATCATGGTACATCTTAGTAGAGCCTGGGTGAACAACATACCTCGAAGTGTGCGCCTCATTAAGGATTTTTTTTTGTAGCCCATCAACATTCGGAACGCACAACCTACCCTGAAATCTTAGAATACCATCACCATAAACTTCAAATGACTTAACCTTTTGTTGACCCACATCTTTCTTGATTTGCA